>NC_069499.1:569856926-570196926 GCF_027579735.1 Bombina bombina
CAGGGACCACCATGGGGTCACAGTCGTCCAGCGTAGCCAAAACCTCCTTAAACAAAACGCGGAGGTGTTCCAGCTTAAATTTAAACGCTAAGGAATCTGACTCTGCCTGCTGAGAAACTTTCCCTGTGTCAGAAATTTCTCCCTCAGACAGCCCTTCCCTCACTGCTACCTCTGAGTTTTGTGAGGGTGCTACCGATACATTATCCAAAGCTTCAGATTGCTCTTTCTATATTTAAAACTGAGCTATCGCGCTTTCTTGGAAGAACTGGCAGTTTGGATAAAAAAGCTGCAAGGGAATTATCCATTACTGCCGCTAATTGCTGTAAGGTAACAGGGGGCAATGCACTAGAGGTACTAGGCATCGCTTGCGTGGGCGTAACTGGTGTAGACACGTGGGGGGCCATGTAGGATCATATTTATTTATACATTTTATTATATATATTATCCACATAGTAAACATACATTTAGTTCTGAAAGTTCTTAAATATTACCATGAATCTGAGTTATGTATGTATGTGTGTGTGTGTGTGTGTGTATATATATATATATATATATATATATATATATATATATATATATATATATATATATATACCAGTATTGTCTTTTTGATGGTGGTGGACAAAACATAACTCTTTATTAGCTTCAGGTTACCAGAAGAAATTATCAAAGTAAGATTTAATATACTGACCTTATGGTTTAATATTGTAGAGTAAGAAATAGAGACATGGGAGCATCCATTTATATCTGTCTTCTGTGATAAACTACCTATAAAATAATCTGGTGCACATCAATGACAGTGATTCAGCAATTGTTTACAAGAGGAATATAATATCTCAAGGTCACACTAGCAATATTATTGAGACTCCCAGAACTCATCAGGAGGTGAAAGTTACATTCTAGGCTGCTGGCAATCAAACTTTATTGGTGGTTGTTGAGAGCCTCAGGGAAAAATATAGTTTCTATACATCATCAAGCTTGTGTGATTAATGCATGGCCATTTCTGTTGTGTAATGATGTTTAATCGCTACAAAATATGCCTTACTTCCCTTGAGGCCTTCTTGACATATCCTGTTCTGTCACCATTTGAGAATCAGCTTCCATTTTAGTTGCACGCTCATGTCTCTGAGTACCACACAGGAATAAACCAATTACATTGTGCAAACAGACTTATTGGTAACATTATGAAAAGAGTACAGTGTAGGATCACATTGTAAAAAGTAAATAGTGCTCTTTCACCTATATTGAATAATTAGTAGAATGGTGTATCATACCTCATGTTTCAGCAGTAATAATGCATATCCAAAGGCTACTAAACAAAACTCATTTTTGCACATTTCCAGAAACTATAATTTGACGTTATTCAATAAATAAGGAGCAAAATATATGATTTTACATTAAGGAAAATAAGAGATCACTTATCGCCCTGTTTTGGGCTGTTATCCAAGTTTTTCATTTTTTACTCAGAAACTAAAATGACACAAGCTAAAACAACATGGATGCAATTGGTTGTAGGGTGTCTGTTTTATAATGTTGTCAATAGTACCTATACAGTTTATAGGTCTTAATATGTGACATGACAGTCTGTCTGAATTGAGCAAATTAACAAAAAAGTATGAGTATTATTTCATGTAGCCTATGCTTTTCATTTTACATCCTCTCATTGCAATGAATAAATATTAAGGCATTTGGTACTTTACCAAAATAATCTAATATCAATATAGAAATATACTAAAAAATATTGATTGGGAAGGGGTATTTTGTTTATTGTAATCTGTCTAGCTATCCAATAGTAGACATAGTCAACAGAGGGCCCTAGTGCAAAATGTTTTTGGGACCCACCCAGTTAACTAAGTAGCAGTAGTAATATTATACATACTACTATGAATGATGCTTTTAAATATAGATAGTTAAATAGATAAGATTAATGGACCTGCAACCTGCTCTAACAAGGAATTCCTCTACATTAGGATTGTACACATTCTGCACAAGCCTATGGGGGATATTTATCAAAGGTCTGTCGGACCTGATCTGACAGTGCATATCAGGTCTGACAGACCTCGCTGAATGCGGAGAGAAATAAGCTCTCCATATTCAGCATTGCACCAGCAGTTCTTATGAGATGCTGGTGCAACGCCGCCCCCTGCAGACTCGCGGCCAATCGGCCCCCAGCAGGGGGGTGTCAATCAACCCGATCGTACTCGATCGGGTTGAATTGTGGCGATTCCTGGCCGTCTGCTCAGAGCAGGCAGACAGCATTATGGAGCAGCATTCTCTACTAGCAAATCAGATGTTGAGGGTATGCTAGTTTGACGTCAATCTTATGATTTACTCTTTGCCTTCTGTGACCTTTTTTTCCTTTGTGTTGTTGTAGATGTGTGGTTTTGCCATATCCCCAGAGAAGCTGTCCAGGCACCTAAAAAAGGAGCAAAACAACTACACAGAGAAGGGAAGAATCCAATTGTATGAGTTCCTGGATTTACTGAATCTGTAAGTTTAATATTGTATGCTGCTTTTGTGCAATTACATGGTATATTTGCTTATTGCCTCTCTTGTCCCTCTAATGTAGACTAACCCAGGAACTCGAGAGAATGTTTACAAACACTTGTCCATGTTTTGTGTCTGTGACATATGTATATATGGTGTTATCTGTGACATGGTTAGATGGTAGGAATGTTTGTTTCTGAACATGTACCTAAATATATGTTGTAGAACTACAAAAAAAAAAAAGGAAAACCATATAGGCTACAATAACTGCACTACATAAGAAATGGTTATTTCAATATATCTTTAGTCCTAATTGAATGCCACATTTTTTGTGTGTGTGTTTTTTTTTCCTATGGTGTGTGGGAGCACTTACAATAAAAGAAGAAAACCTGATTCATACTAAATTTCTCTTACTTGGTGTATTCAGTCCACGGATTCATCCTTACTTGTGGGATATTCTCATTCCCTACAGGAAATGGCAAAGAGAGCACACAGCAAAGCTGTCCATATAGCTCCCCTCAGGCTCCGCCCCCCCCAGTCATTCTCTTTGCCGCTCTAACTAGTAGCATCTCCACGGGGATGGTAAAGAGTATGTGGTGTTAGATTTGTAGTTTTACTTCTTCAATCAAGAGTTTGTTATTTTAAAATTGTGCCGGTTTGTACTATTTACTCTGCAGCAGAAAGTGATGAAGATTCTGCTGAGAGGAAAAAGATTTTAGCATGTTGTAACTAAAATCCATTGCTGTTCCCACGCAGGACTGTTGAGTACAGGAGAACTTCGGTTGGGGGGAACAGTTGCAGGCTTATTCTGCTTGAAGTATGTTTCAGTCATATTTCTAACAAGACCTGGTAGTGCTAGAAAACTGACAGATATACCATGAGGGAGGTAAGCCATTTTCTCAGACACAGTACAGAAAGAGGGCTTCACTTAAGGGCTTAATACTGACAGACACTTTGATGGGCTAATCGATTCCTTTATTTGGGTAATCTGATGTTATTGAACGTTTTTAAGCTTTTGCAAACACTTTTTGGGGTATTTTTTACACCTGGCATTGTAATTGACAGCTATTTTGACTCAGAAAGGCCCCTTATCTCTAGAGTGAGAAGGAGGAAGCCTCATTTTCGCGCCTCAGTTGCGCAGTTAATTTGGAACACAGCTCCACGCAGCTTCATGTGCAGAGCCTTCAGAGTACAGGAGGACTTCAGGGAGGCTTCATTTACACCTGCAAATAACCCTAAAGGAAGGTAAAGCCACGGCAAAGACTGTGGCAGAGTACTGTAGTGGGTTAAACCGGTTATTTTACTCATTTTGCTCCGGTTTGGGATCATGTGGTGAAAATTTCATTAAGATCGGATGTTTTTTTGATGATTTGGTAAAAAGTGTGTGCCTTTTTATTATTTAAAGAGACAGTAACGTTTTTTCAAAAAGTATTTTTTTCAACATTTTAGTGTTCTCTGAGCCTGTCAAACATGTCTGAGTCTTCAGAGAGACCTTGTTCTTTGTGTTCAAAAGCCATGGCAATACCCCCATTGCACTTATGTTTAAAGTGTGCACAAACATCTAAACATTTTAAAGATCATCCAGTGACAATACAAAATGCTGCCCAAGATGATTCTTTAACGGAGGGTAATGAGGATAGTCCTCCTTCCTCCCCCCACGTGTCTACACCAGTTACGCCCGTGCAAGCGATGCCTAGTACCTCTAGCGCATTGCCCCCTGTTACCTTACAGCAATTAGCGGCAGTAATGGATAATTCCCTTGCAGCTTTTTTATCCAAACAGGCAGTTTTTCCAAGAAAGCACGATAGCTCAGTTTTAAACATAGAAGATGAGCAATCTGAAGCTTTGGATAATGTATCGGTAGCACCCTCACAAAACTCAGAGGTAGCAGTGGGGGAAGGGCTGTCTGAGGGAGAAATTACTGACACAGGGAAAGTTTCTCAGCAGGCAGAGTCAGATTCCTTAGCGTTTAAATTTAAGCTGGAACACCTCCGCGTACTGTTTAAGGAGGTTTTGGCTACACTGGACGACTGTGACCCCATGGTGGTCCCTGAAAAATTGTGTAAAATGGACAGATATTTAGAGGTCCCTGTATACACTGAGGCATTTCCGGTCCCAAAAAGGGTGGCGGATATTGTGACTAAGGAGTGGGAGAGACCAGGTGTACCCTTTGTTCCCCCCTATCTTTAAGAAAATGTTCCCCATAAATGACCCCAGGAGGGACGCGTGGCAGACGGTCCCTAAGGTAGAGGGGGCTGTTTCAACATTGGCGAAGCGTACAACTATACCAATAGAGGACAGTTGTGCTTTCAAAGATCCTATGGATAAAAAATTGGAGGGCTTGCTAAAGAAAATCTTTGTTCAGCAAGGCTTTTTGCTTCAACCAATTGCCTGCATTATCCCTGTAACTACTGCAGCGACCTTTTGGTTCGAGGCTCTGGAGGAGTTGCTCCAGAGAGAGACTTCATACGATGAGGTCATGGATAGAATTCACGCTTTAAAGCTGGCTAATTCTTTTATCACTGACGCCGCGCTCCAATCAGCTATATTAGCGACGAAAACCTCTGGTTTTGCCGTCATGGCGCGACGGGCACTTTGGCTAAAATCGTGGTCGGCGGATGTGTCGTCCAAGACAAAACTGTTAAACATTCCCTTCAAGGGGAAAACCCTTTTCGGCCCAGAGCTTAAAGAAATTATTTCTGATATCACTGGAGGCAAGGGCCATGCCCTTCAACAAGATAGGCCATTCAAGGCCAAGAACAAGGCTAATTTTCGCTCCTTTCGCAACTTCAGGAGCGGACCTGTTGCAACCTCTGCTGCCACAAAGCAAGATAACGCTTCCCAGCCCAAAGCAACCTGGAAACCCTTGCAGGGCTGGAATAAGTGTAAACAGGCCAAGAAGCCTGCTCCTGCTACCAAGACAGCATGAAGGGGTAGCCCCCGATCCGGGATCGGATCTAGTGGGGGGCAGACTTTCTCTCTTCACTCAGGCTTGGGCAAGAGATGTTCCAGACCCCTGGGCATTAGAAATAGTTGCTCAAGGGTACCTTCTAGAATTCAAGGATTCTCCCCCAAGGGGAAGGTTCCACATTTCTCGTTTGTCTTCAGACCAAACAAAGAAACAGACGTTCTTACGCTGTGTAGAAGATCTTCTAAAAATGGGAGTGATTCACCCAGTTCCAATTGCAGAACAAGGACTGGGCTTTCACTCAAATCTATTCGTAGTTCCCAAAAAGGAAGGAACTTTCAGGCCAATTCTGGATCTAAAGATTCTAAACAAATTCCTCAGAGTTCCGTCTTTCAAGATGGAAACCATTCGGACAATCTTGCCAATGATCCAGGAAGGTCAATATATGACTACCGTGGATCTAAAGGACGCGTACCTACATATTCCTATCCACAAAGATCACCATCAGTTCCTAAGGTTCGCCTTTCTGGACAATCATTACCAGTTCGTGGCTCTGACTTTCGGGCTGGCCACCACTCCCAGAATTTTCACAAAGGTTCTAGGGTCCCTTCTGGCGGGACTAAGACCGTGGGGCATTGCAGTAGCACCTTATCTAGACGACATCTTAATACAGGCGTCGTCCTTTCACAGAGCCAAGGCTCATACGGACATCGTTCTGGCCTTTCTATGGTCTCACGGGTGGAAGGTGAACGTAGAAAAGTGTTCTCTGTCCCCACTCACAAGGGTTCCCTTTCTGGGAACATTAATAGACTCGGTAGAAATGAAAATCTTTCTGACAGAGGTCAGGAAGTCAAAATTGTTGAATACTTGCCGAGTTCTTCATTCCATTCCTTGGCCTTCCGTGGCTCAGTGCATGGAAGTAATTGTTTTAATGGTGGCGGCGATGGACGTGGTCCCTTTCGCCCGAATCCATCTCAGACCACTGCAACTGTGCATGCTCAAACAGTGGAATGGAGATTACGCAGATTTATCTCCTCAGATTCAAATGGACCAAAAGACCAGAGACTCTCTTCTCTGGTGGTTGTCTCAAGATCATCTGTCTCAGGGGCTGAGCTTCCGCAGACCGGAATGGATCATTGTCACGACCGATGCCAGTCTGATAGGCTGGGGAGCGGTCTGGAACTCCCTAAAGGCTCAGGGACTTTGGTCTCGGGAAGA
Organism: Bombina bombina; assembly: GCF_027579735.1. Lineage (NCBI taxonomy): Eukaryota > Metazoa > Chordata > Amphibia > Anura > Bombinatoridae > Bombina > Bombina bombina. The sequence continues at coordinate 569,863,540 of NC_069499.1, forward strand.
ATCCCTTCTCCCGATAAACATTTTGGAGCTGAGAGCGATATTCAATACGCTCCAGGTGTGGCCTCAACTAGCAGAGGCCAAATTCATGAGATTTCAGTCGGACAACATCACGACTGTAGCGTATATCAATCATCAGGGGGGAACAAAGAGTTCCCTGGTGATGAAGGAAGTATCCAAGATTATCAGATGGGCGGAGGATCACTCCTGCCATCTATCTGCAATTCACATCCCAGGAGTAGACAACTGGGAGGCGTATTTTCTAAGTCGTCAGACTTTTCATCCGGGGGAGTGGGAACTCCACCCGGAGGTTTTTGCTCAACTAACTCAGCTTTGGGGCATTCCAGAGTTGGACCTGATGGCGTCCCGTCAGAACACCAAACTTCCCCTTTACGGATCCAGATCCAGGGATCCCAAGGCGGCATTGATAGATGCATTGATAGCGCCTTGGTCATTCAGTCTAGCTTATGTCTTTCCACCGTTTCCTCTTCTACCTCGGCTGATAGCCAGAATCAAACAGGAGAGGGCTTCGGTAATTCTGATAGCACCTGCGTGGCCACGCAGGACTTGGTATGCAGACCTAGTGGGCATGTCATCGGTCCCACCATGGAAACTGCCATCGAGGCAGGATCTTCTACTCCAAGGTCCTTTCAAGCATCCAAATCTAGTTTCTCTGCAGCTGACTGCTTGGAGATTGAACGCTTAATCCTAGCTAAGCGGGGTTTCTCTGATTCAGTTATAGATACTCTGATACAGGCCAGAAAGCCTGTCACCAGGAAAATTTACCACAAGATATGGCGGAAATATCTTTGTTGGTGTGAATCCAAGGGTTACTCGTGGAGTAAAGTTAGGATTCCAAGGATATTGTCTTTTCTCCAAGAAGGGTTGGAGAAAGGTCTGTCAGCTAGTTGCTTAAAGGGACAGATATCTGCTTTGTCTATTCTGTTACACAAGCGTCTAGCAGCTGTACCAGATGTTCAGGCTTTTGTTCAGACCTTAGTTAGAATCAAGCCTGTCTATAGACCTGTGTCTCCTCCATGGAGTCTAAATTTAGTTCTTTCAGTTCTTCAAGGGGTTCCGTTTGAACCTTTGCATTCCATAGATATCAAGTTATTATCTTGGAAAGTTTTGTTTTTAGTAGCCATTTCTTCTGCTCGAAGAGTTTCAGAACTATCTGCTTTACAGTGCGATTCGCCCTATCTGGTGTTCCATGCAGATAAGGTTGTTTTGCGTACTAAACCTGATTTCCTTCCAAAGGTGGTTTCTAATAAGAATATTATCCAGGAAATCATTGTTCCTTCTCTGTGTCCTAATCCAGTTTCTAAGACGGAACGACTTTTGCACAATCTTGATGTGGTTCGTGCTTTAAAGTTCTATTTAAAAGCAACTAAAGATTTCAGACAAACATCATCCCTGTTTGTTGTGTATTCTGGTAAGAGGAGAGGTCAGAAAGCAACTGCTACCTCTCTTTCATTCTGGCTGAAAAGCATCATCCGATTGGCTTATGAGACTGCTGGTAAGCAGCCTCCTGAACGAATTACAGCTCATTCCACCAGAGCTGTGGCTTCCACGTGGGCTTTCAAGAATGAGGCTTCTGTTGACCAGATTTGTAAGGCAGCGACTTGGTCTTCTCTGCATACATTTGCCAAATTCGATACTTTTGCTTCTTCGGAGGCTGTTTTTGGGAGAAAGGTTTTGCAAGCAGTGGTGCTTTCCGTTTAGGTTACCTGACTTGTTCCCTCCCTTCATCCGTGTCCTATTGCTTTGGTATTGGTATCCCACAAGTAAGGATGAATTCATGGACTGAATACACCAAGTAAGAGAAAACAGAATTTATGCTTACCTGATAAATTACTTTCTCTTACAGGTGTATTCAGTCCACGGCCCGCCCTGATATTTAAGTCAGGTTCAAATTTAATTTACAATAACTACAGTCACCACTGCACCCTATGGTTCTCCTTTTTCTCCTAACCGTCGGTCGAATGACTGAGGGGGCGGAGCCTGAGGGGAGCTATATGGACAGCTTTGCTGTGTGCTCTCTTTGCCATTTCCTGTAGGGAATGAGAATATCCCACAAGTAAGGATGAATCAGTGGACTGAATACACCTGTAAGAGAAAGTAATTTATCAGGTAAGCATAAATTCTGTTTTTGTAGATTTGAGTGGCTTATACAGTTAAAGGGACAGTCAAGTCCCAAAAAACTTGCATGATTTAAATAGGGCATGCAATTTTAAACAACTTTCCAATTCACTTTTATCACCAATTTTGCTTTTGTTCTCTTGATATTCTTAGTTGAAAGCTAAAACTAGGAGCTTCATATGCTAATTTCTTAGACCTTGAAGACTGCCTCTAATCTGAATGCATTTTGACCACTAGAGGGCATTAGTTCATGTGTTTCCTATAGATAACATTGAGCTCATGCACGTGAAGTGACCTAGGAGTGAGCACTGATTGGCAAAAATGCAAGTCTGTCAAAAGAACTGCAATAAAGGGGCAGTCAGCAGAAACTAAGATACAAGGTAATAACAGAGGTAAAATGTGTATTATTATAACTATGTTGGTTATGCAAAACAGGGGAATGGGTATTAAAGGTATTATCTTTCTTTTTAAACAACAAATATTCTGGTGTTGACTGTCCCTTTAAATTAAAATGTAATTTTTTTAACTCAAACTGACTGCCCCTTTATTGCAGTTCTTTTGACAGACTTGCGCAACGTTTTTGGCTTATTGTTAGTTGCATTATGGAACTAGAGGCCTTGTTAGCTGTTACATGCAAACTTTGCTTTTCTTTTCAAGTAGAACCCCCTCTACCTTTTTATTTTTCATGTTTTGAAAGAACTTTATTTTTAAGGATACATTTTTTTTTGTCTCTGAGCCACCATCCTCTAAGGCTGATGCTGTTCAGGTTTATCCTGTAATAGAATTACTGCAGCTTTCTCCTCAAGCGTCTCAACCACTATCGTCACCACATGCAGTGCTCTCACGCTCCTGTAGGAGTTTCTTTGCAAGTCATTGCTGACCAGGTATCCTCTGCGGTTTCTGAGGCATCGTCTGCTTTTCCCATGTTTTCAGGGAAAACGCAACAGAAAATTTAAAGATTCAGTTAAGGTTTCTAGACCGGTTGTGGCTATCCAGGCTGTTCCTTCTCAGAGGTCTGAGGAGGAAGGCACATCGGTAGCATCTGAGGGTGAAATCTCTGACTCAGACAGTTTAATTCCTTCTCCTGATGCTGAAGTTGTATCCTTCAGGTTTAAGCCAGAACACCTCCGTAAGTTGCTAAAGGAGGTTTTGGTTACCTTGAACAACTCCGATATGACTATCATAGTCAATCCAAAGAAATCTAGTACAGGGAGTGCAGAATTATTAGGCAAATGAGTATTTTGACCACATCATCCTCTTTATGCATGTTGTCTTACTCCAAGCTGTATAGGCTCGAAAGCCTACTACCAATTAAGCATATTAGGTGATGTGCATCTCTGTAATGAGAAGGGGTGTGGTCTATTGACATCAACACCCTATATCAGGTGTGCATAATTATTAGGCAACTTCCTTTCCTTTGGCAAAATGGGTCAAAAGAAGGACTTGACAGGCTCAGAAAAGTCAAACATAGTGAGATATCTTGCAGAGGGATGCAGCACTCTTAAAATTGCAAAGCTTCTGAAGCGTGATCATCGAACAATCAAGCGTTTCATTCAAAATAGTCAACAGGGTCGCAAGATGCGTGTGGAAAAACCAAAATGCAAAATAACTGCCCATGAACTGAGAAAAGTCAAGCGTGCAGCTGCCAAGATGCCACTTGCCACCAGTTTGGCCATATTTCAGAGCTGCAACATCACTGGAGTGCCCAAAAGCACAAGGTGTGCAATACTCAGAGACATGGCCAAGGTAAGAAAGGCTGAAAGACGACCACCACTGAACAAGACACACAAGCTGAAACGTCAAGACTGGGCCAAGAAATATCTCAAGACTGATTTTTCTAAGGTTTTATGGACTGATGAAATGAGAGTGAGTCTTGATGGGCCAGATGGATGGGCCAGTGGCTGGATTGGTAAAGGGCAGAGAGCTCCAGTCCGACTCAGACGCCAGCAAGGTGGAGGTGGAGTACTGGTTTGGGCTGGTATCATCAAAGATGAGCTTGTGGGGCCTTTTCGGGTTGAGGATGGAGTCAAGCTCAACTCCCAGTCCTACTGCCAGTTTCTGGAAGACACCTTCTTCAAGCAGTGGTACAGGAAGAAGTCTGCATCCTTCAAGAAAAACATGATTTTCATGCAGGACAATGCTCCATCACACGCGTCCAAGTACTCCACAGCGTGGCTGGCAAGAAAGGGTATAAAAGAAGAAAATCTAATGACATGGCCTCCTTGTTCACCTGATCTGAACCCCATTGAGAACCTGTGGTCCATCATCAAATGTGAGATTTACAAGGAGGGAAAACAGTACACCTCTCTGAACAGTGTCTGGGAGGCTGTGGTTGCTGGTGATGTTGATGGTGAACAGATCAAAACACTGACAGAATCCATGGATGGCAGGCTTTTGAGTGTCCTTGCAAAGAAAGGTGGCTATATTGGTCACTGATTTGTTTTTGTTTTGTTTTTGAATGTCAGAAATGTATATTTGTGAATGTTGAGATGTTATATTGGTTTCACTGGTAAAAATAAATAATTGAAATGGGTATATATTTGTTTTTTGTTAAGTTGCCTAATAATTATGCACAGTAATAGTCACCTGCACACACAGATATCCCCCTAAAATAGCTAAAACTAAAAACAAACTAAAAACTACTTCCAAAATTATTCAGCTTTGATATTAATGAGTTTTTTGGGTTCATTGAGAACATGGTTGTTGTTCAATAATAAAATTAATCCTCAAAAATACAACTTGCCTAATAATTCTGCACTCCCTGTATGTTAAATAAATACTTTGATGTTCCCTCTGATGTGGAGGTATTACCTGTACCAGACCGTGCTACAGAGATTATTGCTCAGGAGTGGGAGAGGCCTTTTCTCCATCTCCAATTTTCAGGAAAATGTTTCCAATAGCTGACTCTATTAAGGAGTCGTGGCAGACGGTTCCTAAGATGGAAGGAGTGATCTCCACTTTGGCCAAGAGAACCACTATTCCCATAGAGGATAGCTGTTATTTTAAGGATCCAATGGACAAGGAACTAAAGAAGATGTTTATTCATCAGGGTCTCCAATGGCAATCCGCAGTGTGTATTGCCACTGTCACCAGTACGGTTGCCTACTGGTTTGATGCGTTGTCTGATTCTACTGAGGCAGTCTCCCCATTAGAGGAGATCCAGGACAAGAGTTAGGCTCATAAGTTAGCCAATTCTTTTTTCATGGATGCCTTCTTACAGGTCATTAAGTTGGGAGCAAAAATATCTGGGTTTTCTGTACTAGCTCGCAGAGCTTTATGGTTGAAATCCTGGTCTGCAGATGTTTCATCTAAATTCAAGCTTTTGGCGATCCCTTACAAGGGTAAGACCTTCTTTGGACCGGGCCTGGCTGAAGTAATTTCATTTATATCTTGAGAGGATTTCTGAGTGTGCACTAAACCACTATGCACAGTGTGAGACAGACTTGGCACTTAAGTTTGTACAGTGTGTGCCTGAGTCAGACGACTGATCACTTTCATTTGCAGAGGAAGTAGGACTTACTTAGTAAATGTTTTTTATTTCTTTTTGCAATTTTGGATTGTAACTTCAGTGTTGTAGAAGTTGTATGGTGGGACCAGAGGTCCATAAAAACTATTTTTTAGCAATTTGCAGCAGTGTATTTATGATTATTTGACAATGCTTTAGAAATTCTATATTTAAAGCCATGCAGAAATGTTTTCTCCTCAATACACAAATGGTAGGTGTCCTTTGGCAGATATGAGTTTTTTTTATTAATATATATATATATATATATATATATATATATATATATATATATATATATACTGTATATATATTACATTCCAGCTTACTGCCCCTTTATGCAAGGACTTTCCAGATACAAGGAGGCATTTTATCTAAGATTTTTACATCTGCATGAAATATTATACTCTCAGACTAAGATTGCTCAGTGTTTGAAATGAGACAGGTTAACTTAACACTGTTCAGTTTACACTACAGCTGACTTAATTTTGAAATACATACAAACAAGCCTAAATCCTGCATTTAACCAGATCTAATGGTATGAGACTGAGTACCACAGCTTATGGTTCCACCAAGACCATATAGAGTACAGCAGTTTCAAAATCCATAAGTACAGCTGACAGATGGGAGCATTTGTACACCATATTTGTAGTGGTGCTCTTGGTTGGGGGGAAAAAAACATATGTCAACCTTTCAAAAGTACTTTTCTTCATCTAGCCATCTACCCAGATCATTAATGTACAATTTTGAATTCAGAGAATTATTTTTGTTTGCACATTTACAAATATGATTCTTTAAAAAAAATTTTATCATGCATGTCACACACTGTTGATTTAGGGGATGCAATGTGCAGACATTTTACCTCCTGTGAGTGTTTCTGTGGGTGTCTGTGTTTATGTATTTGTGCTTTTGTTTGTGCCTCTTTGAGTGTGTATGTATTTTTTTTCTGTGGGTCTCTCTGTGAGGGTGGGTGTGTATGTCTTTGTGCATTTTCTGTGGATGTCTGTGAGTGTGTGTGCGTATGTCTTTGTGCTTTTCCTATGGGTGTCTCTGTGAGGGCGTGTGTATGCATGTCTTTGTGTATTTTCTCTGGATGCCTCAGGGAAAATGCAAGAGAAAATTTAAAGATTCAGTCAAGGTATCTGATCCGGTTGTGGCTATCCAGGCTGTTCCTTCTCAGAGGTCTGAGGAGGAAGGCACATCGATAGCATCTGAGGGTGAAATCTCTGACTCAGACAGTTTAATTCCTTCTCCTGATGCTGAAGTTGTATCCTTCAGGTTTAATCCGGAACACCTCCGTAAGTTGCTAAAGGAGGTTTTGGTTACCTTGAACAACTCCGATACGACTATCATAGTCAATCCTAAGAAATCTAGTATGTTAAATAAATACTTATTTAATTTATTTAAAGGGACAGTCTAGGCCAAAATAAACTTTCATGATTCAGATAGAGCATGTAATTTTAAACAATTTTCCAATTTACTTTTATCACCAATTTTGCTTTGTTCTCTTGGTATTCTTAGCTGAAAGCTTAACCTAGGAGGTTGATATGCTAATTTCTTAGACCTTGAAGCCCACCTCTTTCAGATTGCATTTTAACAGTTTTTCACCACTAGCGGGTGTTAGTTCACATATTTCATATAGATAACACTGTGCTCGTGCACGTGAAGTAATCTGGGAGCTGGCACTGATTGGCTAGACTGCAAGTCTGTCAAAAGAACTGAAAAAAGGAGCAGTTTGCAGAGGCTTAGATACAAGATAATCACAGAGGTTAAAAGTATATTATTATAACTGTGTTGGTTATGCAAAACTGGGGAATGGGTAATAAAGGGATTATCTATCTTTTAAAACAATACAAATTCTGGTGTAGACTGTCCCTTTAAGAGGCCTTTTCTCCATCTCCAATTTTCAGGAAAATGTTTCCAATAGCTGATTCCATTAAGTAGTCGTGGCAGACGGTTCCTAAGGTGGAAGGAGTGATCTCCACTTTGGCCAAGAGAACCACTATTCCCATAGAGGATAGCTGTTCTTTTAAGGATCCAATGGACAAGGAGCTGAAGAAGATGTATATTCATCAGGGTCTCCAATGGCAACCCGCAGTGTGTATTGCCACTGTCACCAGTATGGTTGCCTACTGGTTTGATGCGTTGTCTGAGTCTCCCCATTAGAGGAGATCCATGGATGCCTTCTTACAGGTCATTAAGTTGGGAGCAAAAATATCTGGTTTTGCTGTACTAGCTCGCAGAGCTTTATGGTTGAAATCCTGGTCTGCAGATGTTTCATCTAAATCCAAGCTTTTGGTGATCCCTTACAAGGGTAAGACCTTCTTTGGACTGGGCCTGGCTGAAGTCATTTCAGTTATATCAGGTGGAAAATTATCTTTTCTGCCACAAGATAAGAAGAATAGACAGAAAAGACGTCAGAGTAATTTTCGTTCCTTTCGTAACTTCAGAGGTAAGCCTTCCCCTCCCTCTTCCAAGCAGAAAAAGTCCAAGCCTTCTTGGAAACCCAATCAATCTTGCAACAAGGGGAAGCGATCAACTCGCAGCTGATTCCAAGTCAACATGAAGGGTTTGCCCCCGATTTGGGATCGGATCCAGTGGGGGCAGACTTACTCATTTCACTCAAGTTTGGATACGGGATGTCCCAGATCCATGGGCAGTGGACATTGTATCCCGGGGTTACAAGCTAGAATTCAGGACTTTTCCTCCCAGGGGTAGGTTCCTCCTCTCAAGGTTATCTGTAGACCAGATTAAAGGAGAGGCATTCTTAAAATGTGTTCAGGATCTTTCCGACTTGTGAATGATAGTTCCAGTTCCGATTCAGGAACGGGGTCTGGGGTTCTATTCCAATCTGTTTCATTCTTCCCTTGGTCCTAGAGGGTCAGTTCATGACGACCATAGACCTAAAGGATGCCTACCTTCATATTCCCATTCACAGGGATCATCACAAATTTCTGAGATTCACCTTTTTGGACAATCATTTTCAGTTTGTAGCTCTGCTGTTTGACCTTGCCATAGCCCCCAGAATTTTCCAAGAGGTTCTGGGGGCTCTATTGCCAATAATCCGGTCTTTTGGAATTACAGTGGAACCCTACCTGGACGACATGGTTCAGGTGCCATCTTTTCAACAAACAAACTCTCATACAGAGATCTTGTCTTTTCTTCGTTCCCACAGATGAAAAGTGAATCTGGGAAAGATATTTCCTTGTTCCAGCTACATAGATTGTGTATTTAGGGAACATAATAGATTCCCTATCAATGAGGATTTTTCTGACAGAGGTCCGAAAGTCCAAGATTTTTGATTCTTGTCTTGCCCTTCAGTCCTCCCTTCAGCCATCAGTGGCTCAATGTATGGAGGTAATTGGTCTGATGGTAGCTTCCATGAACATCATTCCATTTGCTCGGTTCCATCTCAGAGCTCTGCAATTGTGCATGCTAGGGCAATGGATCAGGGATTATGCGTATTAGTCCCAGCAAATAAATCTGGATCAGGTGACAAGAGAATCTCTTCCGTGGTGGCTGTCTCAGGAACATCTCTGTCAGGGTCTCTGGACTCGGGAAGAGTCCGCTCTTCCCATAAATATCCTAGAGCTGAAAGCATTCTTCAATGTTCTTCTGGCTTGGCTTCAGTTGTCTTTAGCCCAGTTTATCAGGTTCCAGTCAGACAACATAGCCTCAGTGGTTTACATCAACCACCAGGGAGGAACTCTGAGTTTCTTTGGCCATGAAAGAGGTGCCTCGAATTATTCAGTGGGCGGATACCCACATCTGTTGTCTGTCCGTGATCCACATTCCAGGAGTAGACAATTGGGAAGCGGATTTTCTGAGTAGACAGACTTTTCATCCGGTGGAGTGGGAACTCCTTCCAGAGGTGTTTTCAAGCTTAACCCTCAAGTGGTGGTTACCAGAGCTGGATTTAATGGCATCTCGGCAGAATGCCAAGCTCCCGAGGTACGGTTAGAAGTCGAGGGATCCGCAGGCCGCTTTGTTATATGCTCTAGTGGTGCCCTGAATTTTCAGTCTGGCATACCTGTTTCCTCCGCTTGTTCTCCTTCCGTGAGTCATTGCTCGTATCAAGCAGGAGAGGGCATCAGTGATTTTCATAACACCACCATGGCCTTGCAGGTTCTGGTATGCAGACCTAGTGGATATGTAATCTCTTCCACCTTGGAGAATGCCTCTGAGGAAGGACTTTCGACTTTAGGGTTCATTCCTTCATCCAAATCTTGTTTCTCTGAAGCTGACTGCTTGGAGATTGAATGCTTAATTTTGTCTAAGCATGGTTTTTTTAGTCAGTCATTGAGACTAGAAAGTTTTACCATAAGATATGGTGTAAATATCTATATTGGTGTGAATCCAGAGGTTTCTCTTAGAGTAGAGTCAGGATTTCTAGGATTCTGTCTTTTTTCCCCAGGAGTGTATGGAGAAGGGTTTGGCAGCAAGTACTCTAAAGGGTCAGATTTCTGTATTTTTTATTTTGTTGCATAAGCGTCTGGCGCACAGGCCTGTGTTTAAACCTGTTACTCCTCCATATAAGCTTAACCTTGTTACTAAGGTTTTACTGCAGGCCCTGTTTGAGCCTATGCATTCCTTAGATATTAAGAGGTTATCTTGGAAGGTTTTTGTTTCTTGTTGTTTTTTGTTCTGCTCGAAGAGTTTTCAGAACTCTAAGCACTGCATTGTGATTCCTCTTATCTTATCATTCATGCTGATAAGGTGGTTCTTTGAACTAAGTTAGGTTTCCTTCCTAAAGTTATTTCGGACAGGAATATTAATCAGGAAATTGTTGTTCCTTCTCTATGTCCTAATACTTAGGATTTTCACCAGTCTTCTGCATTGTTTATTTTTCTGGGAAACGCAAGGGTCAGATAGCTATGGCTACTTCTCTTTCTCTTTGGCTGAAGAGTTTAATTCATTTGGCTTATGAGACTGCTGGATAGCAACCTCCTGAGAGAATCACAGCTCATTCCACTAGGGCTTTTTCTTCTTCTTGGGCTTTCAAAAATGAAGCTTCTGTGGAACAGATTTGCAAGGCTTCAACTTGGTCCTCTTTACATACTTTTTCCAAATTTTATAAATTTGATTCTTTTGCCTCGGGTGAGGCTTCTTTTGGGAGAAAGGTTCATCAAGTGGTGGTGCCTTTTGTTTAGTTTACCTGTCTTGTCCCTCCCTAATCATCTGTGTCCTCTAGCTTGGGTATTGGTTCCCACTAGTAATTGATGATGCCGTGGACTATATTTTAGGAAAGAAAACATAATTTATGCTTACCTGATAAATGTATTTATTTCCGGATATAGTGAGTCCATGGCCCCGCACTTATTTTAAGACAGTTGTTTTTTTCTAACACCTCAGGCACCTCTACACCATTGTATTATCTTCGTTTTCCATTTTCCTTCGGCTGAATGACTGGGGGTTATGGGTAAGGGAAGTGACATATATAGCAGCTTTGCTGTGGTGCTCTTTGCCTCCTCCTGCTGGCCAGGAGTGATATTCCCACTAGTAATCGATGATGCCATGGACTCACTATATCCAGAAAGAAATACATTTATCAGGTAAGCATAAATTATGTTTTTTTCCTTTCCAGTGCTATAAAAGGAGGACACAGAAGTGGCACTTTTAGCGGGAAAAACAGGATTAATTAGGTATAGTTATAGAAATTACAGGTCTCTTAAAGATTCCCTGGTGCTACCCACTCCTGATAAGTACAATATAGGGGTATGGAGCTAGGAAAGGGAATTATAGGGTGCAGCTATTTCTAAAATATGTAACTTTATTTCAACAGTATAATACCTTGACTTAAAAGTCCTGTTTAACTCCTTCTTGTCTGTTGGTGGTGTGTGAGGGGTGTCCCCATCCAACGCCGAAGTATCCAGCTATCGGCCAGGAATCTTGGGGCCATTTCCCTCTGACATCTTCCTGCAGTTTTTTCCTACAAGCCCTGCTGGTAATTTTCCTCATACTAATAAGGAATCCTACTAAACAAGGCTTTTTTTGCCACCTGGGGGAGAGAAGTCAGAGCTCTTTTTGGACTTAGTAGCTATGGATATATACTATGCTATATAGTATATATATTTTTTTTTACTTATATTTTTTCTCACATATATATATATATATATATATATATATATATATATATATACAGGGAGTGCAGAATTATTAGGCAAATGAGTATTTTGACCACATCATCCTCTTTATGCATGTTGTCTTACTCCAAGCTGTATAGGCTCGAAAGCCTACTACCAATTAAGCATATTAGGTGATGTGCATCTCTGTAATGAGAAGGGGTGTGGTCTAATGACATCAACACCCTATATCAGGTGTGCATAATTATTAGGCAACTTCCTTTCCTTTGGCAAAATGGGTCAAAAGAAGGACTTGACAGGCTCAGAAATGTCAAAAATAGTGAGATATCTTGCAGAGGGATGCAGCACTCTTAAAATTGCAAAGTTTCTGAAGCGTGATCATCGAACAATCAAGCGTTTCATTCAAAATAGTCAACAGGGTCGCAAGAAGCGTGTGGAAAAACCAAGGCACAAAATAACTGCCCATGAACTGAGAAAAGTCAAGCGTGCAGCTGCCAAGATGCCACTTGCCACCAGTTTGGCCATATTTCAGAGCTGCAACATCACTGGAGTGCCCAAAAGCACAAGGTGTGCAATACTCAGAGACATGGTCAAGGTAAGAAAGGCTGAAAGACGACCACCACTGAACAAGACACACAAGCTGAAACGTCAAGACTGGGCCAAGAAATATCTCAAGACTGATTTTTCTAAGGTTTTATGGACTGATGAAATGAGAGTGAGTCTTAATGGGCCAGATGGATGGGCCCGTGGCTGGATTGGTAAAGGGCAGAGAGCTCCAGTCCGACTCAGACGCCAGCAAGGTGGAGGTGGAGTACTGGTTTGGGCTGGTATCATCAAAGATGAGCTTGTGGGGCCTTTTCGGGTTGAGGATGGAGTCAAGCTCAACTCCCAGTCCTACTGCCAGTTTCTGGAAGACACCTTCTTCAAGCAGTGGTACAGGAAGAAGTCTGCATCCTTTAAGAAAAACATGATTTTCATGCAGGACAATGCTCCATCACACGCGTCCAAGTACTCCACAGCGTGGCTGGCAAGAAAGGGTATAAAAGAAGAAAATCTAATGACATGGCCTCCTTGTTCACCTGATCTGAACCCCATTGAGAACCTGTGGTCCATCATCAAATGTGAGATTTACAAGGAGGGAAAACAGTACACCTCTCTGAACAGTGTCTGGGAGGCTGTGGTTGCTGCTGCACGCAATGTTGATGGTGAACAGATCAAAACACTGACAGAATCCATGGATGGCAGGCTTTTGAGTGTCCTTGCAAAGAAAGGTGGCTATATTGGTCACTGATTTGTTTTTATTTTGTTTTTGAATGTCAGAAATGTATATTTGTGAATGTTGAGATGTTATATTGGTTTCACTGGTAAAAATAAATAATTGAAAAACTAAAAACTACTTCCAAAACTATTCAGCTTTGATATTAATGAGTTTTTTGGGTTCATTGAGAACATGGTTGTTGTTCAATAATAAAATTAATCCTCAAAAATACAACTTGCCTAATAATTCTGCACTCCCTGTATGTATATATATATATATATATATATATACATATATTTTTTGTTTGGTAAAATTTATACTCAAATAGATTTTAATCTTTAGAGTGCTATGGCATTTGGGATGGGCGAATGTGTTTATATCCGAATTCGAATGTTAGAACGAATGTTATTGTAGAAATTCGATTTACATAATAGAATGTTGATAAGAATGAATATTCTTAAAAATTCGATTTTCAAATGTTATTTACAGTTTTTGAATGTCACATTCGAATTCGAATGTTACATTCGAATATCACATTCAAATTTGAATATTACATTTATAAAACACAATTGTAGACTAGAAACACTATTTCGAATGTCACATTCGAATCGAATATCACATTCGAATCGAATGTCACATTCGAATTCGAATATTACATTTATAAAACACAGTATTAGACTAGAAATACTATTTCGAATTTGAATGTCACAATCGAATCGAATATCACATTTAAAACACAGTATTAGACTAGAAATACTATTTCAAATTCGAATGTGACATTCAAATTCGAATGTAGCATTCAAATTCGAATATTACATTTATTAAACACAGTTGTAGACTAGAAATACCATTTCAAATTTGAATGACACATTCGAATGTCACATTCGAATTCGAATATTACATTTCAAAATTGAATGAATACATAGCTAAACATTCTATTATTCAAACGAATATTTTCTAATTTTATTGAAAAATTCGAAAACGAAAATTCAAAAATAGAATGTTAGAATGTTATATAAACATTCAAAATTCGATTTGAACAAACGAATGTATCAAAATTTGTTTTAAATTTCGAATTTTTAGAAACATTCGCCCATCCCTATATGGCATGCAATATCTACAGCTGTTAGCAGATTTGGGAACTACAGTTCCCTGCATGCTGCGGTGGTGCACATGTGTAAAAGGAGGTGGGAGAAGTCTGCACACGTTTCTGAGAGTGTCTGATTGGTAGTGTGGGTAGGAGGCTTGTGAGCAAAGAGAGAGTTGAGCAGCAGAGACAAAGTTGATCGGAGCTATTGAACATCAGAGAGAAGTTGAACATTAGAGAGAGAGTTGAAAAATGAGGCAGGACTGAACATCAGAGAGAGATAGAGAATTACTCTGTGGTTAATGGTTAATAACTACTAATATATTTTATTGTAAAGTGATATCTGTTGTGAATATTATTTTTGTATTACCAAACATGTTCTGCCTAACTTAAAAAAAAACTAAAAAAATCACTAGTTACGACTGGTAAGTATTATAGTTGATTGTGCCTGGTATATATTGTTATCTGTATGTTTTCATCAGTGTTGCAAGTGAAGTAGTTAATTAATAACAGCGATAATAGTGGCAGCTATTTGGTTTCAAATGCTACAAGCAAAACCTACTCAAAATGTAAAAGGATTAATTATTATGTATGTTGCCTGCTATCGATGAAGTGTCCTTTTATCCCCTCAGATCTGGTCAACCTATGTTAACCTCTTCATTGTGGAACCATTTTACACTTATGGGCAAAAGTTGCTTTTAGTTGTATGCTCTCATTTCATCTACACATCCCATACCAAAAACATCAAACATAAAATACTTGAGCAAAACATTATTATATACAAAAATGCCATCTATTTTTACACTCACCTTGTTTTCCCCTACATCTGGACATGTGCAATTTGTATTAGCTCATATAAAAAAAGAAAAAAAATGTTCTAGAACTTCAACAGCACAATAAAATTGACAGATGCAGACAGATGCATGCTTCCTTGCAAGTCCCAAGACAAACATCCTGATTGGATGCATAAAGTTCCTTTACTATGGGATGTTACTATTGAGAGATATTCATATACATATGGGGGTGTCAAATAGCTTAAGCCCAAATAACTAGCAAGGTTACAGTACTGAATGGAATAAACAATTAGCTATTTTCTATTCATGTAGAAATCATTTACAGATTTTAAAGGTTTTCAATTACTCTTTGTCATTGAAGCACAAAGTATCACTTCAGTTTATGTGAATCAGTGAAACATCTGAACAACGAATAAGAAATATAATATAGTGTACCTGTGTAAAGGGGATACACATCTTATACATTCTAAATATGCTATATTATACATTGTAATTAGGCACACAAGAAGGATTAGGTTAGGCATTGTAGTTAAAGGGGCATAAAACAGGTTGAGATCTCTGCATATCATAAAAGGGCTAATTAATTAAAAATAGTTTGCATAACAAAATTGTTTAAAAATTGCTTGCAAGTATTTTAAAACAATTTTCAAAAATAAGCAATATGAATTACATAGTTAAGCTGCCTGGAGCAGCCAACTCCACCCCCTTATCAGTGTTTAGAAACAGGCATTGAATTTCAACCGAGTTTACAGCTTCTAGGCATGCTCCAGCAGATAATCCCTATGCATTTTTGCATTCTACCAAAACAACAGTAGATATAGATACAGCCATAGAAGGAAATGTGTGGGGGGAATTAGAGCTTTACAATTCAGAAACGAAAAAGAAAGGGTTAATGGCGAGGCACTACAGTATAAATTTGCAGATAAAGTAATTAAAGTACATTTTATTATATTTTGTCTCTATCCCAACTTGTTTTATGTCCCTTTAAGGATGTGGTAAGGATAGGCTGTGCTTTGGGGTTGTTTTTATTATCTCATGCAGTCAAAAGATTTAGATTTTTTTTCTTACCATTTTACATATTTTGCTTGTCTATGACACTCTTGCAAAATCTACTTTTTGCAGTTTAATTTTTCTAGTGCACCATTGTAAATACAACATTTGCAATGCCACGATTTTGTGATGTGGGTAAATTATAATTGATAACCATATATTATCCAGGACTAAAATTATTTAAGAAAAATATAATTGCAAAATAAATAACCATAACCATGAAAAATAAGATTTGTGATAAAAATAAATATATTCTATTTGGCATTAATTAATCTCTGTTATTACAGTTTTCATTAACACATTTAAACAGTATTTATGTGTAAAGGAACAACTATATATCAGCTCAGATAATTCCATAAATGTCCAAACTCAGATTAGCACTATGTACACTTTGCTTATTAGCTTATCCGACCCCTTTCTCCCAGTGTGAGTCAGGCTGAGGTCTCCAGGAACCCAGGAGTGGCTTTATCATGAACGAACATTGGGTGAGAAGCACTGACAAAACTTGCAAAGGCTTATACCAGGTGAATTTATACCAGTGGTTACATTTTAGCTTCAGACAGACGTACTACTATTCCTACATGGGATAGCCCTTAAAGGGACATTGTACACTATATGTTTCTTTGTATAAATGTTTTGTAGAAGATCCATTTATATAGCGCATCTGGTAGTATTTTTTAAAAAAATTATAGTTTTGTTTACTTTTAAAGAACATTGTGCTGATTTTCAGACTCCCAACCAAGCCCCACAGTGCCAGATGTATACACACGTTTGCAGACTCCTGCAGGCTCCTGTTTATGTTATCTGTCTTTTCATATACAGGCACGGGGGAGGGGGGAGTGTCTGTTCTTTTTATTTACCCAGCCCATTTCACTGGGTGTCCCAGACTACCTCATCAACAATGGTAAACTGGGAGCTTCCAAGTAGGTTTTTAACAGGTATTATACTGGATATTTAGATCAGTATCTGTGCATATTCTTTGTTATAGTAATGTCTATTGCATGTAGTTATTTGAAAATTGGTGAATACTGTCCCTTTAAGTTCACCCTGACAACTCCTTCAGTGCAAGACTTACTGCTTTAATCAACTATGAATCTGCCTTTGCATTGTCACTGCTTGAGCTTTCTTCACAGCTAGATAAACAAAATTGCATTTATAGGGACACTGAACCCAAATTTTTTCTTTCGTGATTAAGATAGAGCATGAAATTTTAAGCAACTTTCTAATTTACTCCTATTGTCAAATTTTCTTTATTCTCTTGGTATCTTTATTTGAAATGCAAGAATGTAAGTTTAGATGCCGGCCCATTTTTGGTGAACAACCTAGGTTGTCTTTGCTGATTGGTGGATAAATTCATCCACCAATCAAAAACTGCTGTCCAGAGTCCTGAACCAAGAAAAAGGCTTAGATGCCTTCTTTTTCAAATAAAGATAGCAAGAGAATGAAGAAACATTGATAATAGGAGTAAATTAGAAAGTTGCTTAAAATTGCATGCTCTATCTGAATCATGAAAGAAAAAGTTTGGGTTCAGTGTCCCTTTAAGTCACTAATTCTAGTGCTATTTGTGCCTGACAGATTTTTACCAAATATAGTTGTGCTCTTTCCGTTAGGGAAGGGTAAATGTTGTAACTTGAAAGAATTCTCTATCAATGTATTTCTATATGTAGAATGTTAACATTAGAAAAATTATTTTTAGAAAAATTATTTAAGAAAAATATAATTGCAAAATAAATAACCATAACCATGAAAAATAAGATTTGTGATAAAAATAAATATATTCTATTTGGCATTAATTAATCTCTGTTATTACAGTTTTCATTAACACATTTAAACAGTATTTATGTGTAAAGGAACAACTATATATCAGCTCAGATAATTCCATAGATGTCCAAACTCAGATTAGCACTATGTACACTTTGCTTATTAGCTTATCCGACCCCTTTCTCCCAGTGTGAGTCAGGCTGAGGTCTCACAGGAACATCCTTCAATCTCATCTTTATACTCCCTGCCATTCATTATGTGCAGCTTTGATTCCTGTACCGCATAGCCTTGGACGCTTGGGTTTACAGAATAAAGGTGATGAGGTGATGCTTGGGTTGTTGCATTAGACCCTGCTAATGAGCTGATTAGAACTGAGAATGAGACATTTCATATAAGAGGAGTAAAAAAGGAGGACCGAGAAAACAAAAGGAAAAAAACATTAAAAACAACACAACACAAAATACTAAACTTTACTTATTAGTCTACAGTTTGTGGAGAAGTGACTTCTGGATGTTTTGGACTATGACGATTGTTATGTAAGTTTGTGTATAGGTTAAGAACTGAAAATGAGAGGAAACCCTTGAAGCTTGACCTCTAATATGATGCGGTAGTCAATAAAAAATACATCACTAAATATTGTGATACTATGAAGGCTACAGCCATCCTTGTTTCCCATAGAAAGTTTTGTATAATCATCATTTTATTACTGGTTAGTGCTTCTTTACAGTATCTATTTATGCACCGATATTATTATTTTTATTATTCTTTCTTTATAAAGCGCCAACAGATTCCGCAGCGCTGATATATAATGTAACTATGTATGATTTTAATGTTACGCATTCTTTTTCAGCTGCGAACCCAGGAGTGGCTTTATCATGAACGAACATTGGGTGAGAAGCACTGACAAAACTTGCAAAGGCTTATACCAGGTGAATTTATACCAGTGGTTACATTTTAGCTTCAGACAGACGTACTACTATTCCTACATGGGATAGCCCTTAAAGGGACATTGTACACTATATGTTTCTTTGTATAAATGTTTTGTAGAAGATCCATTTATATAGTGCATCTGGTAGTATTTTTTAAAAAAATTATAGTTTTGCTTACTTTTAAAGAACATTGTGCTGATTTTCAGACTCCCAACCAAGCCCCACAGTGCCAGATGTATACACACGTTTGCAGACTCCTGCAGGCTCCTGTTTATGTTATCTGTCTTTTCATATACAGGCACGGGGGAGGGGGGAGTGTCTGTTCTTTTTATTTACCCAGCCCATTTCACTGGGTGTCCCAGACTACCTCATCAACAATGGTAAACTGGGAGCTTCCAAGTAGGTTTTTAACAGGTATTATACTGGATATTTAGATCAGTATCTGTGCATATTCTTTGTTATAGTAATGTCTATTGCATGTAGTTATTTGAAAATTGGTGTATACTGTCCCTTTAAGTTCACCCTGACAACTCCTTCAGTGCAAGACTTACTGCTTTAATCAACTATGAATCTGCCTTTGCATTGTCACTGCTTGAGCTTTCTTCACAGCTAGATAAACAAAATTGCATTTATAGGGACACTGAACCCAAATTTTTTCTTTCGTGATTCAGATAGAGCATGAAATTTTAAGCAACTTTCTAATTTACTCCTATTATCAAATTTTCTTTATTCTCTTGGTATCTTTATTTGAAATGCAAGAATGTAAGTTTAGATGCCGGCCCATTTTTGGTGAACAACCTAGGTTGTCTTTGCTGATTGGTGTATAAATTCATCCACCAATCAAAAACTGCTGTCCAGAGTCCTGAACCAAGAAAAAGGCTTAGATGCCTTCTTTTTCAAATAAAGATAGCAAGAGAATGAAGAAACATTGATAATAGGAGTAAATTAGAAAGTTGCTTAAAATTGCATGCTCTATCTGAATCATGAAATAAAAAGTTTGGGTTCAGTGTCCCTTTAAGTCACTAATTCTAGTGCTAATTGTGCCTGACAGATTTTTACCAAATATAGTTGTGCTCTTTCCGTTAGGGAAGGGTAAATGTTGTAACTTGAAAGAATTCTCTATCAATGTATTTCTATATGTAGAATGTTAACATTAGACTACTGAATGTTGACTTTCAAATAAGAAATCTTATCATTCAAATATCAAATCTGACATTTGAAAATTGAAATGTAACATTTGAATCATACATTTGAATATTGGTTTCTGAAGACTCATCATTAAAATATAAAATAAAGAGAATAACATTTTTTTTTGGGGGGGGGGATTAATGTTCAATGTCTGACAAACATTGAAATTCATTGTACATTCATTTAGAACAAACAAATGCAGCGAGTAGTTGTTATATTTAGCAAATTGGCATAAACATTCACCCATCCCAACTATTTTAAACTTCTGTGTCTCTCAGAATATTTTTGTTTATCTAATTACTTGTTTGTGTCAGAGGGGTCAATTTATCAATCTCCGTATGGAGCTTGATGCCCTGTGTTTCAGGCTCGCCGGAAACAGAAGTTATGACCGCTGCTCCATAACCTGTCCATCTGCTCTGAGGCGGCGGACAAAAATCAACCCAATCGGATATGATCGGGTTGATTGACATCCCCTGCTAGCGGCCGAATGGCCGCGAATCTGCAGGGGGCGGCATTGCACCAGCAGATCACAACAACTGCTGGTGCAATGATAAATGCAGACAGCGTATGCTGTCGGCATTTATCGATGTGCAGCGGACATGATATGCTACATCATCGTATCATGTCCGCTCGCACATTTAGTAAATTGACCCCTAAGAGTTTTTCTGTTAGTTTGTGTCTTGAAAACCATTCTTCAAAGCACAAGAGCACTAGTGGACTAGATGTTTAGGGAACGGCGCTGTAAGAGATGAAAGCTCAATTAGTGCTAAGTGAAATGGCTAAACGTGGCAAAACATAAGGATTCTGATTTATCTATTTGTTTTGTCAGGAAGCATCTAGTATGTGAGGTGAGTTCTAAATAAAATGCTCCTTTCTGTATTTCATAATTCATTTCTCACTTAGGCCCTGATGATAAAAGCATCGTCAGATCCACAAGAAATTGCCTTTTTGGCCTCGCCAGTCTCGCAAATCTATTGGTCCGGAGATATATTCAAAGAAAGTGGGCTGACCCTCTCAGTTCCGACGAGTGGCAATGTGTCTCCCATAGGAAATATAAGGGATCTCAGTTTCAACAAATGTCAGACAAAATTGCCACTCATCTCTGATCTCGGCAGGGGTGGTTGTATTTAAAATGTGCTTACACAACATACAATGTGCGTTTGCTAAAACAAGTAAAGGTTTCTTCATAGTAACACTTCAAACAATTCATATGTAAATTAAGTTTCACTGTACATTTATTACATTTCTCACAATGGAAATTCTCTGCACTGAAAAGCTGGCGAGAATGATATGGCTGCAAAGGTGCTTTGAAAATAAGAAACTCACAGCGATGTTTCCACATTAAAATACAGGTTACTCCTATGGAACGCCCATAAAACTCTCACAGAACGCCTATAAATTTATTATGTCTATGATCTACCTTCTTAATAAAGAGCAAACAAAAAAAAAATACTTTTAACCCCTTAGCTGCTGAGCCATTTTCACCTCCCTGTGCTGGAGCTGTTTTTGGTTCTTTGGCCCTTATTACAATTTTACAAAAAAAAAAAATTCTATGAGGTATCCACACAAATTATACCTTGTTTTTTTTCAGCAGTCCTAACTTTTTTTTAGAAAATAACTTTAGTTTGCAGAAATGTTATTA
Source organism: Bombina bombina (assembly GCF_027579735.1). Taxonomy (NCBI): domain Eukaryota; kingdom Metazoa; phylum Chordata; class Amphibia; order Anura; family Bombinatoridae; genus Bombina; species Bombina bombina. The sequence goes on from NC_069499.1 coordinate 569,884,970, forward strand.
TATAGGACAACACTACTATGTGAAATGCAAAAAAAAAAATTTAAGTAATGTGCGTTAGAGGTAATTTAACGAACGCAACAAAAGTTGCGCTATTTTACCCTCCATAGCGCTGCCATTACAAGTTTTGAAACAGCTGACTTGTGCGTGCGATATGGTTGCATTGAGCTCCATACCGCACAAAATACAAGCGCTGTTTTGATGTGCTTGTGCACGCTTTCCCTATAGACATCAATGGGGAGAGCGGGTTAGAAAAAAACCTAACACCTGCAATCGCGGAATGAAAAGCTCCATAATGCAGCCCCATTCATGTCTATGGGGAAAAAAATGTTACGTTTAAACCTAACACACTAACATAAACCCCACGCCTAAATACCCCTAATCGGCTTCCCCCGACATCGCCAACACCTACATAATGTTATTAACCCCTATTCTGCCACTCCTGATATCGCTATCACTATAATAAAGTTATTAACCCCTATTCCCCTGCACCCCCACATCACCCACACTATAATAAATATATTAGCCCCTATTCCGCCGCTCCCCAACATCGCCGCCACTAGATACATTTATTAACCAATAAACCTCTGGCCTCCCACATCACTACCACTAAATAAACCTATTAACCCCTAAACCGCCAGCCCCCAACATCACAACATAAATTAAATTATTAACCCCTAAACCTAACACTCCCTAACTTTAACATAATTAAAATAGAGCTAAATTAAAGTTACAATTTGTAACTAATAATACCTATTTAAAACTAAATACATACCTGTAAAATAAAGATAAAACCTAAGCTAGCTACAACATAACTAATAGTTATATTGTAGCTAGCTTAGGTTTTATTTTTATTTCACAGGTAAGTTTGTATTTATTTTAACTAGGTAGACTAGTTAGTTAGTATTTATTAACTATTTACTAACTACCTAAATAAAATAAATACAAACTTACCTGTGAAATAAAACCTAAGCTGCCTTACACTAAAATCTAACATTAAAAAAAATAAAAAACACTAAAATTACAACAAAAAAACCTACCATTACAAAAAATAACAAACAAAATTATCCAAAACAATTAAAATGATTAATTTTCTAATACCCTTTAAAAAAGAACAAAAAAAAACCCATCCCAAAATAAAAAACCCTAATCTATAATAAACTACCAAGGGCCCTTAAAAGGGCCTTTTTGTAGGGCATTGCCCTAAAGATAACAGCTCTTTTCCCACAAAAGAAAAACAAACACCCTCTAACAGTATACAACCCCCACCCCCCAAACCCACAAAATAAAAATAAAGTAAAACCTAATCTGCCCCTTGCCCTGAAAAGGGCATTTGTATGGGCATTGCCCTTAAAAGGGCATTCAGCTCTTTTTCCTGCCCTTTAAAATGGCATTCAGCTTTTTTAAGAAATGCCCAAACCCTAATCTAAAAATACAAACCCACCCCAAAACGGAAAAAAAACATTACACAAAATAACAAACGAATTATCCAAAATAATAAAAATTATTCCTATTCTAATACCCATTTTTTAAAAAACCACCCCAAAATAAAAGAAACCTAATCTAGAATAAACTACCAATAGGGCCTTTTGTAGGGCATTGCCCTAAAGAAATCAGCTCTTTTTCTAAACAAAAATACAAAGACCCACTAACATAACAAACCCCCACCCCCCCAAACTCACAAAATAAAAAAAAATATCTAAAAAACCTAATCTACGCATTGCCCTGAAAAGGGCATTTGTATGGATATTGCCCTTAAAAGGGCATTCAGCTCTTTTTCTTGACCTTAAAACGGCATTTAGCTCTTTTAAGAAATGCCCAACCCCTAATCTAAAAAAAAAACACCCAAAAAACCTTAAAACACTAACCACTCTTTAGGTACTCACAGTCCCGCTTGAAGGATCTTCATCCATTGGTAGTTTAATTTTAGTTTAATAGTTATATTATTTTAATTGTTAGTTTAAACTTCGTTTTTTTTTAATTTGACAGGTAAGTTTTAATTTAATTTAAGATGGGAAATTGTAATTTTAATATAAAGTTAGGGGGGCATTAGGTTTAGGGGTTACGAGTTCAAATTAGTTTATTGCAATGTGGGGGGCCTTCCATTTAGGGGTTAATAGTTTAATTTAGTATATTTTGTTGTGGGGGGCTTGCGGTTTAGGGGTTAATAGGTTTATTATAGTGGCGGAGGATGTCGGGGAGCGGCGGAATAGGGGTTAATAACTTTAGTATAGTGTGGGTGGATGGCAGATTAGGGGTTAATAATATTTAAATAGTGTTTGCGATGTAGGTGGGTGGTGGATTAGGGGTTAATCACTTTATTATAGTGGCAGCGATATCGGGAGCGGCAGATTATGGGTTAATAACTAATAATTTAGTGTTTGCGATGCTGGAGGGCCTCGGTTTAGGGGTTAATAGGTAGTTTATGTGTGTTTAGTGTACTTTGTACCACTTTAGTTCTGAGTTTTATGTAACAGTTTTGTGATGTAAAACTCATAAGTACTGATCTCAGATGGCGGTACGGTTCTTGTCGGTTTAGGGTGTAACGCAAGCTTTTTAGCCTCACCGCAAAACTCATAATGGCTGCGCTATGGAAGTCCCATGAAAAAACTTCATTTTTACGAGTGCAGGACTGACGTTGCGTTACAGTCTAAAAGGCTTGCGGTATAGCATTTTTTCAGCGTTAAAACACGAACGTAAAACTTGTAATCTAGGTGATATTAAATAGCAGCATGGAAGTAATTATTTCCTAATTATTTCAAACCCAAACTTTGTTGGCCCACATTTAGCATCTATTCACCTTCCCAAAACACCATCATTTAATATTTTATATTTATATATTTAAAAAAAAATGATCTTTGGAAATCAGAATATAACATTTATTGTTTTTGGCACTATAAACCATCTTGCAATTTATACAGAAAATTAATAGGTATAACAAAATCTAAACATGCAAATATAAGATTTTAAAATGACACAATATTCTGATTACTCAGAGTGGGGGATTAACCCGTTTTGAAATTTTATGCTCCTACCTCTGTCCAAACTGACTTAGCGTAGCAAAAAGTATTTTAAAAAAAACCCACAATTAAAACATAAAATAGTTGTACACAAAGTAATCCTATATAGAAGTTCACAAAATAGCAATAATCTTACATTCTCCCAATTCTCACATTTATTTAGATTCTAAAGAGTTTTTATTATGTTTTATTTAGTTCAGACAGAGAAACGTGGATCTAAGATCCCTAACATCAGTAACGCAACAAAATAAGGCTAGCGGCTACTGCCAGGTTGTCATTATTATTATAACAATTACTTTATAGCTATAAGGATATGAAACCCCTTATTTGAATAATGGGACCTTTCCTCTTCCAAATGAGGGGTCTTATGGTATATTTCGATGGTGAAAGTGTTATTAAAAGCATCTTTAAATTACCAAAAACCCCAAAATAGAGCCAATGCTATAATGCATTTGTCGTTGCTATGGCAATCATCTGACAAACACAAGACCACTCATTTGAAAGAGCAGGATTTGCTTTTTTTCAAATAAGGAGTCTTAAGTTTGTCTATGTATTGTGTGGGGCAAATTTAGGTTTATACACCCCCAATTATGTAGTTCCATATGCCTATAGTTCTGTCAGGTGATCACTGAGGCCATGTTTGTCAGCTGATAGTCACCTGGGCATGTAACCCTTTCTTTGAGAGAGTGGCCTCTTCTTTTTTAAAATAAGGGTCACTTGTCCCACTGTAGTGCTTATTGTGTGGTACTGGGGACCTCTTTTCTAGCCAAGACCATGATAAAAAAGTACCTAGAAAACAGGTGATTGCCATTCCTATAGCAATCACCTCCTTTCTAAAGGGACATGAGACCCCTCTTTTGAAAATGGGTAATATTTTCTTTCATGTGAGTATTGTGTGCTTATGTGTTGTAAGCTGTTTTTAGTGGATAGAGGCTCCTTTGGAGCCACTGCCCCCCCATAAAGATAATACATTAGATAGGTGATTGACAATTTTATGGCAATCAGCTACTGACAGTCATCTTTTCCCACATCAGAAAGATGAGGTTCTTCTCTGTGTTTTAATACCACTCTGAATTCATATCACCCTTTGTTTTTAAGGGGGGAATAAGTTCTCTAAAAGTGCCCCTTCCGCCTCGACAAACACTGCACAGGTGTTTTCTTGCAGCATTACCATGGTGATCACCTGAAATTTAGAAGGGATGTGACCCCTCATTTAAAAGAAAACAATTCCCTCTTTCACATGATACATATACCTGTAAGATGCAGGTGATTGCTCTTAAAGTGACAATAACCTGCAGATGCACTTAAAGGCACTGCTTCCCTGAAAGGGAGGGCGTCTCTAACAATGCCCCCACCCCTTGTTTATTCTAGAGGAACAATTGACCCATCATATGAAAGGGCAGACACCCATCTTTCAAATGAGGGGTAACTTGTTCCTCCAACACAAAAAGGAGGACAAGACTGGGGCATTGTTTGAGCCACCCACCTCCTCAAGTTAAACTTTACTTTTAAGAGCAAGTTTTTGCCACTTTAAGAGTGATAATCTGCATCTTACAAGGGCATGTAACCCCTCATTTAAAAGAGAAAACTCCCCTCTTTCAAGTGAGTGGTCTCTTGTGACTGTAAAATGCAGGTGTTCATCGAAATATGAAATAACATAAAAAAGCAAGTATATCATTTAAAGTGCAGTTTAATCTTAGGTTAAGTGGGCACTAACAGAGCCCCCCCCCCCCCATTTATGCTAGAGAGAAAAGTGACCCCTCTTTTGAAAGGACAGACCAGGGATAACCTAAGTGGGTCTTTTACACTGAACCCTAGTGAAGGATCCCACAATATTGTATGAAATAAAACCCATATGAAACAGTTTTGTTAATGATTTATGCTTATTTACATTTATATTCCAATTTTTCTTGTTTTATTAGGGGAGTTAATCAATTCTGGTTCACCTTTTATAGTCACAGATGTTTTTGTTAGGTAATTCCTGTTAACCTGGGCTTATCTGTCGACATTAACACTGGGTCAATCAGGAATCTGGTAATAATATCATTATCTAATGGTTTGGCATGATTATTAGCTTACCTGATTCTTGACAGTTATGCTGAGAATTAATTTAGATAACAAACGTTTCCGTTTCTCTATTATACATGCAAGCTATTGCAAATAAAATTGTTTAGTGACCATTTTAATTCATTCTAACCTGATTATCATTAAAATCATTGTAATAATGTATGCCTGTTGATTTGCTTTATTCAAATATTGCTTTTTATTTCCAATAATTATTTTAATAAACTATGGCCTAGATTTAGAGTTCGGCGGTAAAAGGGCTGTTAACGCTCCGCGGGTTTTTTTCTGGCCGCACCATAAATTTAACTCTGGTATCGAGAGTTCAAACAAATGCTGCGTTAGGCTCCAAAAAAGGAGCGTAGAGCATTTTTACCGCAAATGCAACTCTCGATACCAGAGTTGCTTACGGACGCGGCCGGCATCAAAAACGTGCTCGTGCACGATTCTCCCATAGGAAACAATGGGACTGTTTGAGCTGAAAAAAAACCTAACACCTGCAAAAAAGCAGCGTTCAGCTCCTAACGCAGCCCCATTGTTTCCTATGGGGAAACACTTCCTACGTCTGCACCTAACACCCTAACATGTACCCCGAGTCTAAACACCCCTAACCTTACACTTATTAACCCCTAATCTGCCGCCCCCGCTATCGCTGACCCCTGCATTACACTTTTAACCCCTAATCTGCCGCTCCGTAAACCGCCGCCACCTACGTTATCCCTATGTACCCCTAATCTGCTGCCCCTAACACCGCCGACCCCTGTATTATATCTATTAACCCCTAACTTGCCCCCCACAACGTCGCCGCAAGCTACTTAAAATAATTAACCCCTAATCTTCCGACCGCAAATCGCCGCCACCTACGTTATCCCTATGTACCCCTAATCTGCTACCCCTAACATCGCCGACCCCTATGTTATATTTATTAACCCCTAATCTGCCCCCCACAACGTCGCCGACACCTACCTACACTTATTAACCCCTAATCTGCCGAGCGGACCTGAGCGCTACTATAATAAAGTTATTAACCCCTAATCCGCCTCACTAACCCTATCATAAATAGTATTAACCCCTAATCTGCCCTCCCTAACATCGCCGACACCTAACTTCAATTATTAACCCCTAATCTTCCGACCGGAGCTCACCGCTATTCTAATAAATGTATTAACCCCTAAAGCTAAGTCTAACCCTAACACTAACACCCCCCTAAGTTAAATATAATTTTTATCTAACGAAATAAATTAACTCTTATTAAATAAATAATTCCTATTTAAAGCTAAATACTTACCTGTAAAATACATCCTAATATAGCTACAATATAAATTATAATTATATTATAGCTATTTTAGGATTAATATTTATTTTACAGGCAACTTTGTAATTATTTTAACCAGGTACAATAGCTATTAAATAGTTAAGAACTATTTAATAGTTACCTAGTTAAAATAATTACAAATTTACCTGTAAAATAAATCCTAACCTAAGATATAATTAAACCTAACACTACCCTATCAATAAAATAATTAAATAAACTACCTACAATTACCTACAATTAACCTAACACTACACTATCAATAAATTAATTAAACACAATTGCTACAAATAAATAAAATTAAATAAACTATCTAAAGTACAAAAAATAAAAAAGAACTAAGTTACAGAAAATAATAAAATATTTACAAACATAAGAAAAATATTACAACAATTTTAAACTAATTACACCTACTCTAAGCCCCCTAATAAAATAACAAAGCCCCCCAAAATAAAAAATTCCCTACCCTATTCTAAAATACAAATATTACAAGCTCTTTTACCTTACCAGCCCTGAACAGGGCCCTTTGCGGGGCATGCCCCAAGAATTTCAGCTCTTTTGCCTGTAAAAAAAAACATACTATACCCCCCCCCAACATTACAACCCACCACCCACATACCCCTAATCTAACCCAAACCCCCCTTAAATAAACCTAACACTACCCCCCTGATGATCTTCCTACCTTGTCTTCACCATGCCAGGTTCACCGATCCGTCCTGGCTCCAAGATCTTCATCCACCCCAAGCGGGGGCTAGACATCCACTGAAGAAGTCCAGAAGAGGGTCCAAAGTCTTCCTCCTATCCGGCAAGAAGAGGACATCCGGACCGGCAAACATCTTCTCCAAGCGGCATCTTCTATCTTCTTCCATCCGATGACGACCGGCTCCATCTTGAAGACGTCCAGCGCGGATCCATCCTCTTCTTCCGACGACTAGACGACGAATGACGGTTCCTTTAAGGGACGTCATCCAAGATGGCGTCCCTCGAATTCCGATTGGCTGATAGGATTCTATCAGCCAATCGGAATTAAGGTAGGAATTTTCTGATTGGCTGATGGAATCAGCCAATCAGAATCAAGTTCAATCCGATTGGCTGATCCAATCAGCCAATCAGATTGAGCTCGCATTCTATTGGCTGTTCCGATCAGCCAATAGAATGCGAGCTCAATCTGATTGGCTGATTGGATCAGCCAATCGGATTGAACTTGATTCTGATTGGCTGATTCCATCAGCCAATCAGAAAATTCCTACCTTAATTCCGATTGGCTGATAGAATCCTATCAGCCAATCGGAATTCGAGGGACGCCATCTTGGATGACGTCCCTTAAAGGAACCGTCATTCGTCGTCTAGTCGTCGGAAGAAGAGGATGGATCCGCGCTGGACGTCTTCAAGATGGAGCCGGTCGTCATCGGATGGAAGAAGATAGAAGATGCCGCTTGGAGAAGATGTTTGCCGGTCCGGATGTCCTCTTCTTGCCGGATAGGAGGAAGACTTTGGACCCTCTTCTGGACTTCTTCAGTGGATGTCTAGCCCCCGCTTGGGGTGGATGAAGATCTTGGAGCCAGGACGGATCGGTGAACCTGGCATGGTGAAGACAAGGTAGGAAGATCATCAGGGGGGTAGTGTTAGGTTTATTTAAGGGGGGTTTGGGTTAGATTAGGGGTATGTGGGTGGTGGGTTGTAATGTTGGGGGGGGGTATAGTATGTTTTTTTTTACAGGCAAAAGAGCTGAAATTCTTGGGGCATGCCCCGCAAAGGGCCCTGTTCAGGGCTGGTAAGGTAAAAGAGCTTGTAATATTTGTATTTTAGAATAGGGTAGGGAATTTTTTATTTTGGGGGGCTTTGTTATTTTATTAGGGGGCTTAGAGTAGGTGTAATTAGTTTAAAATTGTTGTAATATTTTTCTTATGTTTGTAAATATTTTATTATTTTCTGTAACTTAGTTCTTTTTTATTTTTTGTACTTTAGATAGTTTATTTAATTTTATTTATTTGTAGCAATTGTGTTTAATTAATTTATTGATAGTGTAGTGTTAGGTTAATTGTAGGTAATTGTAGGTAGTTTATTTAATTATTTTATTGATAGGGTAGTGTTAGGTTTAATTATATCTTAGGTTAGGATTTATTTTACAGGTAAATTTGTAATTATTTTAACTAGGTAACTATTAAATAGTTCTTAACTATTTAATAGCTATTGTACCTGGTTAAAATAATTACAAAGTTGCCTGTAAAATAAATATTAATCCTAAAATAGCTATAATATAATTATAATTTATATTGTAGCTATATTAGGATGTATTTTACAGGTAAGTATTTAGCTTTAAATAGGAATTATTTATTTAATAAGAGTTAATTTATTTCGTTAGATAAAAATTATATTTAACTTAGGGGGGTGTTAGTGTTAGGGTTAGACTTAGCTTTAGGGGTTAATACATTTATTAGAATAGCGGTGAGCTCCGGTCGGAAGATTAGGGGTTAATAATTGAAGTTAGGTGTCGGCGATGTTAGGGAGGGCAGATTAGGGGTTAATACTATTTATGATAGGGTTAGTGAGGCGGATTAGGGGTTAATAACTTTATTATAGTAGCGCTCAGGTCCGCTCGGCAGATTAGGGGTTAATAAGTGTAGGTAGGTGTCGGCGACGTTGTGGGGGGCAGATTAGGGGTTAATAAATATAACATAGGGGTCGGCGATGTTAGGGGTAGCAGATTAGGGGTACATAGGGATAACGTAGGTGGCGGCGATTTGCGGTCGGAAGATTAGGGGTTAATTATTTTAAGTAGCTTGCGGCGACGTTGTGGGGGGCAAGTTAGGGGTTAATAGATATAATACAGGGGTCGGCGGTGTTAGGGGCAGCAGATTAGGGGTACATAAGTATAACGTAGGTGGCGGTCGGCAGATTAGGGGTTAAAAATTTTAATCGAGTGGCGGCGATGTGGGGGGACCTCGGTTTAGGGGTACATAGGTAGTTTATGGGTGTTAGTGTACTTTAGGGTACAGTAGTTAAGAGCTTTAGAAACCGGCGTTAGCCAGAAAGCTCTTAACTCCTGCTATTTTCAGGCGGCTGGAATCTTGTCGTTAGAGCTCTAACGCTCACTGCAGAAACGACTCTAAATACCAGCGTTAGAAAGATCCCATTGAAAAGATAGGCTACGCAAATGGCGTAGGGGGATCTGCGGTATGGAAAAGTCGCGGCTGAAAAGTGAGCGTTAGACCCTTTCCTGACTGACTCCAAATACCAGCGGGCGCCCAAAACCAGCGTTAGGAGCCTCTAACGCTGGTTTTGACGGCTACCGCCGAACTCTAAATCTAGGCCTATGTGTTTGTTTATTGATCTGATCTCAGTTTCATTAATAGACAAATTAGAACTAAAAGGATTCATGTTTTATATGTGTTATCCTATGCAAATGATATAATTCAGAGTATCAAGTTGCGCACATTGACCCTGCAAAGATGGTAACCACTATTTTATATATATTGAATTACATTAACAGAATTATATAGAGGTTACATAATATTTATTGTGTCTTAACACATAATGCACTTTGCGGGTACACTACTGAAATAATAATAATAATAATAATAATAATAATAATAATAATAAAAGAAAAGGATAATATTCACAACATGTATTAGTCCCAAACCAATCGAAAATATTATTACCAGATTCCTGATTGACACAGTGTTATTGTCGACAGATATGACCAAGTTAACAGGAATTATCTAACAAAAACAACCGTGATTATAAAAGGTAAACCAGAATTGAATAACTCGCCTGATTGTATAAGAAAACTTTGAATATAAATGTAAAGAGTGTAAATCATATTATCAAAACTGTTTCATGTGGCTTTGTTTCAAACTTATCAATATTGTGGGATCCTTCACTGGGGTTCAGTGTAAAAAGACCCTCTTAGGTTACCCCTGGACCCTCTCTCGTCATTATCCTGACTTGTCTGTGTGGTCAGCTTAGCCTCCCATCTCCTCTGGACAGGGTGTGGTCATCATGCATGTTCTGTGTGGCCCTTCTTATGTCACCTGCTTGTGCCCACTTGAATAAAGCAAATCAATAACATTACAATGATTTAATGACTATCAGGTTAGAACTAATGAAAACAGTCACTAAATCTTTATTTTATTTTCAGTAGCTTGTGTGCATAATAGAGAAACAAAAATGTTTGTTATTTCAATTCTTGGCACCACTGGCCAGAATCAGGTAAGCTAACACACAAACAGTTGGATATTTGCTCTGCTAGAGGTCCTCCTCAATAATTTAAAGTGCACTTTAAGTCTGTAGCAGGTAATAACCGTTTTACAGTCATCACCTGCAACTTAACGGGGCATGCAATCCCCTTATTTGAAAAAGTATACCTCTGTCTTTCAAATGAAGGGTCACTTGTCCCTGTAAGTGACCTGGGGTCGAGATATGGCGTGCAAAGCCCTTCCCCCATTCCTCTAGTTCCCACCTCCTTGTGACGCCACCATATGTGCAGGTGGGGACATCATACTGCCTACCAGGAAGAGGCCGCAATGGGAAGGGAGATTGCAGTCTCCTTTCCCCTCTCCAGTGCAGGGGGCCTCCAGGATCTGGATTGGAAGGGGGACCTCAGGATGACTATACATATTTATCATCTGTACTGGGGAGTGGATGTGTATGATGACAATGGGTGGTCGTGTGCATCAAAGCGGTTAAACCTATAGGAGTTGTGGTTATATTATATACACACACACACACACACACACACACACACATATATATATATATATATATATATATATATACAGTATATATAGTTTTTTTTTTTTTAGTAGTATGCATTTTTTCAGCAGTGCTAAGTTAAAAGAATGCACTTTTGTAAACTAGAAAGTTGCCGCTTCTGTCTTCTATGACATATTAATATCATAAACAAGAAATCTTCTTACTAAAAAAACAAAAAAAACATAAAAAGCAAAGAGCAAAACAAAAAAAAAATTAAATCATGGCAAGCCTTAAAATACATGTTATCACATCATACAATAAAATGCACATAAATGAAACAGTGTATATGCATGTATAATATACCCAAATCCCTAAAGCAACTATAGGTTTATTATTCATATGCTACTTTTACTAATATATCTGCTAGAGCCCCCACCTCAAACTAACCCCACTAGACTCTTAACCCAAAAAGACTATTTATCCCTAAAGCACCAAAACCTGCACTGCAAACTAACCCAACTAGTCTATGAAACCCTAAAGCACCAGAAATCCCATTGCAAACTAACCATACTAGGCTATTAACCCCTACAATACCATAACCCCCATCACAAACTTACCTCACTAGCCTATTTAACCCCAAAGTGCCAGAACCCCCATCTCAAACTAAATCCACTAGGATATTAACCACTAAAGTGCCAGAACCTCCATTGCAAACTAACCTCACTAGGCTATTAAACCCTAAAACACCAGGACCCCCATTGCAAACAAACCCTACTTAGGTTATTTACCCCTAAAGTGCCAGTAAACCCATCACAAACTAAGCTATTTACCTCTAAATCGCCAGAACCCTCATCACAAACTAATCCCACTAAGCTATTAACCCTCCAAGACCCCTAACCTAAGAACCCTTAAAGGGATATTCCAGCCAAAATTAGAAACCACATGGGTGCATTTCGATATTGAACAGAAGCAATTTTGTAATATACATGCATTAGCAAAAATGCTTGTAATAAAAGCTATAGCTGTTTCAAAAATGTATTTAAGTATGCAACGTGCACCAGCATTTTAAACACAGCACTTGCTCAGAGAGCCTAAGGTGATTGTACCATCTGGTAATGACTCAATTTGTTCATTGCTGACATGATACAGCCCCAGTGATGATCTGAGCAGCTGCATTATTGAAAATGTAGGTGCAGTGACAATATTTAGCTATGCTTCACGTGCATGTGAAGAGAAAAATGTTAACACTAAAACAGTGATAACTTTTACTAGAAGCATTTTTGCTAATACAAGTATATTGCAAATATGTTTCTATTCAAAGATGTAATTAATCTATGTGCATTTAAATTTTGACTGGAATGTTCCTTTAAGTTAAAAAGAACAGTATACTATTAAAGAGAAAATAAAAACTTCAAAAATATAAAGTCACCCTAAAAAAACCCTCTAATTATACTCTATTATCATTTCAGTAATTACTTTCTTTACATAGCAACTGCTATAGTGTTTTTTCAAAGTACCCCTATCCTTAAACTTATGTAACCTAAAAAAATAAAAGCCCCCCTAAGAACCCTTATCATAAAACTAAACTAAAAAAATAAATAAAAATGCCCCCCAAAATACCCAAACAAACCTAACAGTAAACAAAAAATGGTATTATTTGCCATCTGAAGTCTTCTCTTCTTTCTTCCTTAAGGTGGTGAGAGTCAATGAGTCCTAACTATTGGGAATTCAGCACCTGGCCTCCAGGAGGAGGTGAAGACACCATACACAAGAACTTTTAAACCTTCCCACTCTGTGTACCTCACAGTCTTTTCTTTGCCTCTGCAAGGAGCAGATAAAGATTTGAGGTACTCAAGAGATTGGGTATTTTTTACCCTGTGTTGCCCTCATAAGGTGACACTTTGAAGAGAGGGGCTAAAGAGAATACTGGGCTGTATAATGTAAATCTCCCAAGGGAGTCTTTAATCTCAAGGCTGCCATAGGTGTCGCTGGGACTGGTCCTTTAGTCTCCTCCTGCTTGTCCATACTACTGTAATCCTCTGCTTTTACTAACAGTATTGGAGTGGCTCTCTACTGTATTTGCATTATTTACTGCATTATTTCTGGGAACACTAGCTTTTTGGGACGGATGGTGCAGTTACTAGGTAAGAGTGTCTATAGCGCTGTTAGGGTTCTTTCATTGTTGTGTGTTTAACGCAGTGCAACAGCACTTAAAGATGTATCTTTACTCATTTAACTTTGGTGTCAGCACACTTTGGGAGAACAGGGGTTAGTTTTATTGTGCTGTCGGTGCAGCTTTGCGCACTCGCTCTTTCTCTCCTCTTCACTGTACAGCAGCCATTTTCCTAAATCAGATGGTCCAATTTTGGCTCTGGAATATATAATTTTGTGAGGGAGTAAGTCACTCTGCACCAGCAGTTTTGGCAGTGTTATATGACTTCTATTTCAGTATTAGTCTTATACAGTTTGAATTTTTGGAACCCGTTTTACATGTTATATATATTTTGCATACATTACTAAGTATCTTTTAGTTTAACTTGTTTTCACTACCTGTATCTAGTCTCAAACCTTGAGTCTGTACAGTTCATATTCCTCTGTCTGTGTCCTCCTTTTGCTTTATTTCATCATAATTGGCAATATGGAGCAGAATGAGGCTGTCCCTTCTGGAAGTGACCCATTAAAAGAGAGCTCTACTGATTATTTGTTGCCTTGAAATAAATTTATGCTTTGCAAGCTGAGTACTGTTTGTCCTCCAGCTCAACTTTGCGATTCTTGTTTAAATTTTGTTTTACACTCTCATATGAGTCCTCCATCTGTTACTTCTAAGATGGCATTTAGGACTTAATACTGTGGCTTTGGCCGACTATGCCACCTTCAAGTAAGGGAAAACATATTTCTTCTCAGCCTTCTGATAGAGGTGATTTACCTGTCTTCTCTGGATCTGCTAGATCTGATCAGGATTCAGATACTTCTGATCCATCTATCAAACAGGACTCTATCCCTCTCTGATCATAATTCTGATGATAATACATTTAATTGTAAAGTTGAACAACTGTGCATTTTGCTTTAGGAGTTAATACAGACTTTAGGGGTGCAAAGCTTTAATCCAGTAGAGGATAAATCTGTTAAACAATGGGGCTTAATTTTTAAGCTATCAGCTAAGCATGTAGAGGTTTTTCTAGTTCCAGAGGCAGTTTCTGAATTAATTCCTAAAGAATGAAACAAATCTGGTGTTCCTTTTCTTCCGTCTCCAAAGTTTAAGAAGCTGTTTCTGATTCCTGCTACTTTTCTGAAACTTTGGGAGTCAATTCCAAAGGTAGACCATTCCATTGGAGGATATAACTTCTTTCAGAGATCCTATGGACAGGAAGCTTGAAGGATATCTTACAAAATGTTTCTTTTGATGGGGAATATTGTTCAAGCTGGTAGTGAGAATTGCTTGTGTTACTGGTGCTGCATCTCTTTAGTGCTACTCTTTATCTGAACTAGTTTTCAGTGAGGCCTCATTGGAGAATATTCAGTGCCATATAAAATTTCTTAGACTAGATATCACCTTTTATGAGGCAGGGATTGAAATTATCTGAATTAATACTTAAAATATGGCATTGGCTGTTCTTACTAGATGACTCTTATGCTGCCATGGTTTCTAAGAGTAGACTTTTACATTTACCTTTCCAAGGGAAGGTTTTGTTTGGTCCAGGTTTAGGTGTCATTATTTCCACGATTACAGGAGGTAAAGGAACTTTTCTTCTACAAGATAAGAAAGCTAAGTCTAAGGGTAAACCTAATAATAGATTTCATTCCTATCATAAGTGTAGAACACAGAGCTCTTCCTCTGCCCAGAACTCAACAAAGTCGACATGGAATCCTAATCCAATCTGGATCAAGTCTAAGCAGAGCAAGAAGTCCCCTTCCAATCCTAAATCCACATAAAGGTACAGCCTCATTGCTGGTAGGCAGCAGATTGAGCCTTTTTCAGAAGATCTCAGTCTGTTCAGCACTGAGATACTAGAGATAATGTCACAGAGTTATAGAATAGGCTTTCGGTCTAATGTGCCAAGTCTCATATTCCAAGGAGTCCCGAGAAGAGAAATAAATGTTTTCACTGTGTTCAGGAATTAATGCTTATGCAGGTGATCATTCCAATTCCTCCTTTGGAGCGAGGTTAGGTTTCCTATTTCAATCTTTTCATCAGAATATAGCTATAGCGCCTTACCTTGATGACATTTTGGTTCATGCACTATTTTTACCTTTAGCAACATCTCACACAAACAAACTTTTGCTGTGTCTTTGCAGTCATGGGGGCATATGTATCAAGCTCCGAATGGAGCTTGATGCCCCATGTTTCTGGCGAGCATGCAGGCTCGCCAGAAACAGCAGTTATGAAGCAGCGGTCACAAAGACCGCTGCTCCATAACCTGTCCGCCTGCTCTGAGCGGGCGGACAGACATCGCCGGAAATCAACCTGATCGAGTACGATCGGGTTGATTGACACCCCCTGCTGGTGGCCGCGAGTCTGCAGGGGGCGGCGTTGCACCAGCAACTCTTGTGAGCTGCTGGTGCAATGCTGAATATGGTGAGCGTATTGCTCGCCGTATTCAGCGAAGTCTGGCGGACCTGATCCGCACTGTCGGATCAGGTCCGCCAGACTTTGATAACTTGGGGCCATGGTTAGAAGATAAATGTTTCCAAGGGTTCTCTGGTTCCACTGACAAGGGTCTCCTTCTTAGGGGTAATTATAGACTCTGTGACCATGAGTCTGTATTTGACAGAACAAGGAAAAATAAAACTTCAGACAGCTTGTCTAAATCTTCAGTCTTTGGCTCATCCTTCAGTTGCTCAGTTTATGAAGGTAGTGGGTCTAATAGTGGCAGAGTCAGACGACATTACTTTTGCACATTTTCATCTACATCCACTTCAGCTTTACATGTTAAACCAATGGAATGAGGATTGCAACAATCTCGCTCAGATTACCTTCAGTAAGGAAGTCGCTTTCTTGGTGGACATCCCTTCAGATCATATCTTAGGGAGTGTATTTTCTTCATCCATTTTGAGAGATAATCACAACAGATGCAAGTCTTTTGGGTTGGGGTGCAGACTGGGCATCTCTGAAATTGCAGGGAATTTGGTCTCCTCAGGAGGCAAGGTTACAAATCAATGTTCTAGAACTTTTGTGATTTTCAGAGCTCTCTAGGCTTGGCCTTCTCTGTGAGAGGTGTTTTATATTAGTTATCAGTTTGACAACATAACTGCGGTAGCCTACATCAGTCATCATGGAGGTACTCGCAGTGAGCTAAAAGAAAGTGGCCTGCATTTTGTCCTGGGCAGAATTCCATTGACGTGCAGTTTCAGCAATTCCCATTTCAATGGTCTACAATTGGGATTATTGGAGTTGTCAGTCTCACCATACAGGGGAATGGTTTCTTAATCTGGAGGTGTTTGATCAGTTGATTCAGCATCGGGGCCTCCTGGAGACCTGGTGGCATCTTATCTAAATCACAAGCTTCCCAGACATGATCCATGGATCTCCAAGCAGAATTGATAGATGCTCCAGCAGTTCCTTAGCCTTTCCAACTAGTGTATCTTTTTCCTACAATTTGTGTTCTGTCGAGAGTAATTGCTCTTCTCAAGGAAGACTGTACATCAGCCATTCTGATAGCTCCTGCATGGCCACGCAGGACTTTATATGTGGATCTGGTTTAGATGTCCAGTGTTCCCTCATGGTGTCTTTTTCTATGACCAAATCTGTTATCACAAGTTCTATTCTTCCTTCAAAATCTGCAATCTCTCAATTTGCCTGCTTAGAGACTGAACAGTTAATTTTTCCCCAAAGGGTTTTTGAGATTTGGTGGTTGATATTCTTATCCAAGCATGTAAGACTGTTACTAGGAAAATATATCATAAAGTTTAAAAGATTTATCTTTCTTGGTGTGTTGAAATAGGTTTTAGTTGCCATTTGTTCTACAGTTTATTCAGGATGGGTTGGTTAATGGTTTGCCTTCAAGTACTTTGAAGGATCATATTTGTGCTCTTTTTTTGTTATTTCACAGACTTCCAGATATTCAAGCTTTCGCACAAGCTTTATACAGAGTCAGACCAGAGGTAAAGCCAATTTATCCTCCATGGTGCTGAGAATTCTACAATCTCCTCCATTTGAACCTAAACATGAGTTGAATATTAAACTATTGTATTGGAGATTGCCAGAAGAGTATCTGAATTATCAACACTTTCTTGTGAAGAGCCATATTTGTTTTTTCATCAAGATAAGGCTGTATTGCTTACCCATTGAAGTTTTTTTCCCTAAGGTGGTAACTGCTGAAAACATTAACCAAGAGATTGTACTCCCTTCATTATGTCCAAATCCAAATAATTAAAAGGAGGGGTTATTTCATAATTTAGATGTGGGTAGAGGTCCTCTTTTTTTTCCGTATCCATCTTAATACACAAAAGGAAAGAGTTATCTTTAAAAAAAAAATCTTAATCTGTCATAATCCACAAAAGAAAATGGTCATCATCACAAAAAATAAAAATAGAAAAAAATATGTTACCCTTCCTCTTTGTGGATTACAACAGATCAAGAAAAGAAGAGGACTGAATAATAAAAATTTGTTGTTGCGGGTAATAATGTTAGATTTTTTTAGTTCTTTTTTGGGGGACCTTTATTTTTTTAGTATATTTATTTAATTTACTTTTAGGATATAGGTTTTTAAGTTGTGGCTTTTAAATTTTTTAGGTTACTTTAGTTTTACGATAGGGGTATTTTGAAAAAACACTATAGTAGTTATTATGTAAAGAATGTAATTATTGTAATGATAGTGGAGTATAATTAATGTTTTTTGAATTTTAATGTGTATTATGTGTGATAGTGTTTATTCAAGTGGCTTTGGATATGTTTTTTTCTGGTAACTTTTTTAGGGCATGTTTCTCTTATTCTTAGGAGGTTCCTGGGGGGTCCACAATTTGGGTGGTTAATAGTCTAGTGGGATTAGTTTGCAATGCTTGTTCTGATGTTTTAGGGGTTAATCGCCTAGTGGGGTTAGTTTGCAATGGGGGTTCTGGTGCTTTATGGGGTTAATAGTCTAATGGTATTAGATAGCGATGGGTGTTCTGGCACTTTAGGGGTTAATAGTGTAAGGCTGTGTAGCAGGTTTATTGGGCTGTCCTTTTTACATATAAGAATAATGAATAAACAAATGTATTAAAGCTTTTCATTAATACATTCTTTCATTAGTCTTTTAGTTTGTGTAGGCTGCCATTCATTTATTTGGTTGTGTACCAAATGCACAAATTAGACAATGCGCATATCTAAAATGTGTACAAGGGTTGATTTACATTATCATTGTAGGTGACAATGCTGCTTATAAAATATCTCCAGTATCAGAAAAGCATTGCAACCCACAGAGATGTATAGTAAAACTCCTCTTGACGAGACTTCCTTGAAACACTGATTTCAGCCCTTTTTTAAAAATGTCAAACGTGATCCCGCAATCGATCCCTTTGTAAAAACAGAATTTATGCTTACCTGATAAATTTCTTTCTCTTGCAATGTATCGAGTCCATGGATTCATCCAATACTTGTGGGATATTTTCCTTCCCAACAGGAAGTGGCAAAGAGAGCACCCACAGCAGAGCTCTCTATATAGCTCCTCCCCTAACTCCACCCCCCAGTCATTCAACTGAAGGCTAGGAAGAAAAAGGAGAAACTATAGGGTGCAGAGGTGACTGAAGTTTTATAATAAAAAATACTACCTGTCTTAAATAGACAGGGCGGGCCGTGGACTCAATACATCGCAAGAGAAAGAAATTTATCAGGTAAGCATAAATGCTGTTTTCTCTTGCAAGATGTATCGAGTCCACGGATTCATCCAATACCAAAGCTTTAGGACACAGATGAAGGGAGGGACAAGACAGGTATCTAAACGGAAGGCACCACTGCTTGTAGAACCTTTCTCCCAAAAATAGCCTCCGAAGAAGCAAAAGTATCAAATTTGGAAAATTTGGAAAAGTATGAAGCGAAGACCAAGTCGCCGCCTTACAAATCTGTTTAACAGAAGCCTCATTTTTTATAACCCATGTGGAAGCCACCGCTCTAGTAGAGTGAGCAGTAATCCTTTCAGGAGGCTGCTGGCCAGCAGTCTCATAAGCCAAACGGATGATGCTTTTCAGCCAAAAAGAAAGAGAGGTTGCCGTAGCCTTTTGACCTCTCCGCTTTCCAGAATAGACAACAAACATCATTAGTTGCTTGTAAGTAGAACTTTAAAGCATGAACCACATCTAGGTTGTGCAACAGACGTTCCTTCTTGGAAGAAGGATTAGGACACAGAGAAGGAACAACAATTTCCTGATTGATATTCCTATTAGAAACAACCTTAGGAAGAAACCCAGGTTTGGTACGCAAAACCACCTTATCCGCATAGAAAACAAGATAAGGGGAGTCACACAGTAAAGCAGATAACTCAGAAACTATTCGAGCCAAAGAGATAGCTACTTAAAACAGAACTTTCCAAGATTAGAGCTTAATATCTATGGAATGCATAGGTTCAAACGGAACCCCTTGAAGAACTTTAAGAACCAAATTTAAACTCCATGGCGGAGCAACAGGTTTAAACACAGGCTTGATTCTAACTGAAGCCTGACAAAACGCCTGAACGTCTGGAACATCTGCCAGACGCTTGTGTAAAAGTATAGACAAAGCAGATATTTGTCCCTTTAAGGAACTAGCTGATAATCCCTTCTCCAATCCTTCTTGGAGAAAAAGATAATAGCCTAGGGATCCTGATCTTACTCCATGAGTAACCCTTGGAATCACACCAGTAAAGATATTTACACCATATCTTATGATAGATTTGCCTGGTGACAGGCTTTCGAGCCTGAATAAAAGTATCAATGACCGATTCAGAGAAACCACGCTTTGCTAAGATCAAGCGTTCAATCTCCAAGCAGTCAGACGCAAAGAAATTAGATTTGGATGCTTGAATTGACCTTGAATAAGAAGGTCCTGCCTCAGCGGCAGAGTCCATGGTGGGACGGATGACATATCCACCAGATCTGCATACCACGTCCTGCGTGGCCATGCAGGTGCTATCAAAATCACTGAAGCTCTCTAATGCTTGATTCTGGCAATCAGACAAGGAAGGAGAGGGAATGGTGGAAACACATAGGCCAGGTTGAAGGACCAGGGCACTGCTAGAGCATATATCAGTACAGCCTGGGGATCCCTTGACCTGGACCCGTAACAAGGAAGCTTGGCGTTCTGAGGAGACGCCATCAGATCCAATTCTGGTGTGCCCCATAGCTGAATCAGTTGGGCAAATACTCCCCCAGATGAAAAGTCTGATGACTTAGGAAATCCGCCTCCCAGTTCTCTACCCCTGGGATATGGATTGCTGAAAGATGGCAAGAGTGAGTCTCTGCCCATTGGATTATTTTGGAAACCTCTATCATCGCTAGAGAAGTCAGTGTTCCCCCCTGATGATTGATATAAGCTACAGTCGTGATGTTGTCCAACTGAAATCTGATGAATTTGGCCACAGCCAGTTGAGGCAACACCTGAAGCGCATTGAATATCGCTCTCAGTTCTAGAATGTTTATCGGGAGGAGAGTCTCCTCCTGAGACCATAACCCCTGTGCTTTCAGGGAGTTCCAGACTGCACCCCAGCCCAATAGGCTGGCATCTGTCGTAACTATGACCCACTCTGGTCTGTGGAAACACATACCCCGAGACAGGTGAACCTGTGACAACCACCAGAGAAGAGAATTTCTGGTCTCCTGATCCAGTTCTATCTGAGGAGACAAATCTGCATAATCCCCATTCCACTGTTCGAGCATGCATAGTTGCAGTGGTCTGAGGTGTAGGCGAGCAAATGGAACTATGTCCATTGCCGCTACCATAAGCCCGATTACCTCCATACACTGAGCCACTGACGGCCGCAGAATGGAATTAAGAGCTCGACAGGTGTTTACGAGTTTTAATTTCCTGACCTCCGTCAGAAATATTTTCATTTCTACCGAGTCTATCAGAGTTCCTAGGAAGGAAACCTTTGCGAGAGGGAAGAGAGAACTCTTTTTTTATGTTCACCTTCCGCCCATGAGATTTTAGAAAAGCAAACACGATGTCCGTGTGTGACTTGGCTAGTTGGAAAGTTGATGCTTGAATTAAGATGTCGTCTAGATCAGTGGTTCTCAACCTAAGTGACCTCAAGGCCCGGTAAGTTTTAACCGGTCCTGTCCAGGGCCCGGTAAGCATCGGGAGTGGGTATATATATATATATATATATATATATATATATATAGTAGCTATATATATATATATATATATAATATATATATAAATATATATCTATATATAAATATATATATATCTATCTATATATATATATATATATACATATACATACACACACAGTATATGTATGGTTTACAGTTGTTTAATTATGTAATAATTAATAGGTGTCAGTGGGATCTATAAATATCCCACTGACACCAATGAATTATCATAAAATTAACCCACTGTAAACTATGTATATATATATATATATATATATATATATATATATTGTATATGGATCCCACTGAATTATCATATAATTATAATATATATATTACAGTGGGTTAATTATGTGCTAATTCATTGGTGTCAGTGGGATCCATATATATATATATAGTTTACACATACACATTGGTGCCAATGGGATCTATATATATATATATATATATATATATATATATATATATATATATACAAACAGTACACATACACATTGGTGTCAGTGGGTTATATATATATATATATATATTGTACACATTGGTGTCCAGTGGCCACCCTAAATATACATGTTAGTGTCAGTGGCCATAATTATTTGACATTGGTGACAGTGGAGTTCCCTACCTGTGAGCCGATCCGCTCTGCACGCCACCTGCCACTCCTCACAGTGCGCCACTAGCCGTTCACACTGCGCATACAGACATGCGCAGTGGCACTCTAACAGGCCCGTCCGAAATTTTGGACATGTGTAAAGACGGGCCTGTCAGAGTGAGTGTCTGGAGGCTATGTCGGGTCGCGGCCCACCAGCAGGGCCGTCGCGGCCCGGTAGTGGGCCGCGGCCCGGCTGTTGAGAAACACTGGTCTAGATAAGGCGCCACTGCTATGCCCCGCGGTCTTAGAACCGCTAGAAGGGACCCTAGCACTTTTGCGAAAATTCTGGGAGCTGAGGCCAACACGAAGGGAAGGGCCACAAACTGATAATGTCTGTCCAGAAAGGCGAACCTGAGGAATCGGTGATGATCTCCGTGGATAGGAATGTGCAGATACGCATCATTTAAGTCCACGGTGGTCATATATTGACCCTCCTGGATCAGTGGCAGAATAGTCCATCTTGAAAGACGGGACTCTGAGGAATTTGTTTAGGATCTTGAGATCCAAGATTGGTCTAAAAGTTCCTTCTTTTTTGGGAACCACAAACAGGTTGTTGTAAAACCCTTGCCCCTGTTCCGCTCTTGGAACCGGGTGAATCACTCCCATGGTATGTAGGTCTTCTACACAGCGTAAGAACGCCTCTCTTTTTGTCTGGTTTGCAGACAGTTGAGAAATGTGAAATCTCCCCCGGGGGGGGGGGGGGGAATCTTTGAAGTCCAGAAGATATCCCTGGGAAACAATTTCTAAAGCCCAGGAATCGTGAACATCTCTTGCCCAAGCCTGAGCGAAGAGAGAGTCTGCCCCCTACTAGATCTGGTCCCGGATCGGGAGCTACCCCTTCATGCTGTCTTGAAGGCAGCTGCAGGCTTCTTGGCCTGTTTACCCTTGTTCCAAGCCTGGTTAGGTCTCCAGGCTGACTTGGATTGAGCAAAATTCCCCTCTTGCTTTGCAGCAGGGGAAGCTGAAGCGGGACCACTCTTGAAGTTTCGAAAGGAACGAAAATTATTTTGTTTGGTTTTTATTTTATTTGTTTTACCCTCAGGGAGGGTATGGCCCTTCCCTCCAGTGATGTCTGAAATAATTTCCTTCAGTTCAGGCCCAAATAGGGTCTTACCTTTGAAAGGGATGGTCAAAAGCTTTGATTTTGATGACACATCAGCTGACCAGGACTTAAGCCATAACGCTCTATGCGCTAAAATGGCAAAACCTGAATTTTTTGCTGCTAATTTAGCCAATTGAAAGGCAGCATCTGTAATGAAAGAATTAGCCAGCTTAAGAGCCTTAATTCTATCCAGAGTATCATCTAATTGGGTCTCCCCCTGGAGAGCCTCTTCTAGAGCCTCGAACCAAAAAGCAGCTGCAGTAGTTACAGGAACAATTCATGCAATAGGTTGGAGAAGAAAACCTTGATGAACAAAAATTTTCTTTAGGAGACCCTCTAATTTTTTATCCATAGGATCTTTGAAAGCACAACTGTCTTCAATAAGTATAGTTGTATGCTTAGCTAGTGTAGAAATAGCTCCCTTCACCTTAGGGACTGTCTGCCACGAGTCCAGCATGGTGTCAGATATGGGAAACATTTTCTTAAAAGTAGGAGGGGGAGCGA
This sequence comes from Bombina bombina, assembly GCF_027579735.1. Lineage (NCBI taxonomy): Eukaryota > Metazoa > Chordata > Amphibia > Anura > Bombinatoridae > Bombina > Bombina bombina. The sequence continues at coordinate 569,908,576 of NC_069499.1, forward strand.
ACGGTATACCTGGTCTATCCCTCCTTAGAAACAATATCCGCAATCCTCTTAGGGACCGGAAAAACATCAGTGTAAACAGGAACCTCTAAGTATTTGTCCATTTTACACAACTCTGGAACCACAATAGAGTCACAATCATCCAGAGTCGCCAATACCTCCCTGAGCAGCAAGTGGAGGTGTTCTAGCTTGAATGTAAAGGCTGTCATATCAAAGTCTGTCTGAGGGAGCGTCTTTCCTGAATCAGAAATCTCTCCCTCAGATAGCAAATCCCTCATTCCTACCTCAGAACATTGCGAGGGAATATCGGATACGGCCACTAAAGCATCAGAAAGCTCAGCATTTGTTCTTAACCCAGAGCTATCACGCTTCCCTTGCAACCCAGGCAGTTTAGATAAAACCTCTGTGAGGGTAGAATTAATAACTGCTGCCATGTCTTGTAAGGTAAATGAATTAGACGCACTAGAAGTACTTGGCGTCGCTTGTGCTGGCGTTACTGTTTGTGACACTTGGGGAGAACTAGATGGCATAACCTCATTTCTTTCTGTCTAAGAATCCTCTAGTGCTACATTTTTAAGTGCTTTGATATGCTCTCTAAAATTTATAGACATATCAGTACAAGTGGGACACATTCTAAGAAGGGGTTCCACAATGGCTTCTAAACATATTGAACAAGGAGTTTCCTTGATGTCAGACATGTTTAACAGGCTAGTAATGAGACAAGCAAGCATGGAAAACACTTTATTCAATGTAAAACAATAATTAAAAAAAAAAAAACGGTACTGTGCCTTTAAGAGAAAAAAAAACATGTACACATTCTGCAAAACTGCTTAAAAATGCACCAAATCCTTCAAATTTTTACAGTATATGTAGTAAGCCTTAGTAAGGTTGCACCACCAGTAAAAAATGAAATTAACCCCTTAATAACCAAACCGGATTGACAAGAGTAAAAAAACCGGAAAATGTACAGTCAGCACCTTGCCACAGCTCTGCTGTGGCGCCTACCTGCCCTTAGGGGTTGAATTTGAGGAAAGAAAGCTTCATTTTGGCCCCAAAACCGCTTCAGGATCCTCCTGTGTTGCAGCTTGCTGTCCAGAATGAATAAAAACTGCGCATCTATGGCGCGAAATTAGGCTCCACCCACCTCTTACACAATGTCTGTTGGGCCTTAAAGTGACACCTTAAGTGTTAAAAACAGCCATGTGGGATGTAAATCTCAAAATAAGCCAAATGAACCCTCTAAATAAAAAGTCCCAAAAACGTTTTAACCAAATTTGTCAAAAAACATTTGCTTGATTATATAAATGTCAACCAGCATAGTAACTTAGCCCTTATGCAAGCTTGTAATACTACCAAAGTGTTTGATTACAGCTTACCCTTCCCCTCATGGGGATAATGTCAGCCCTTTTCTTGAAATATCACAGTCTTTCTAGAAAAAAATGACTGAACATACCTCAGTGCAGCATAGCCTGCAAAACCGTTCCTCAACTGAAGTTTCCTGTACTCCTCAGCCTCTGTGGGAACAGCTAATGGATCTTAGTTACAAATGCTAAGATCATCATCCTCCAGGCAGAAATCTTCATCTTTTTTCTGCTTGAGAGTAAATAGTACACACCGGTACCATTTAAAATAACAAACTCTTGCTAGAAGAAAATAAAACTAATATTTTGTCACCACAATCACTTTACCCTTCCTTATTGCTTAGAGCCGGCAAAGAGAATAACAGGGGGTGGAGTTAGGGGAGGAGCTATATAGACAGCTCTGCTGTGGGTGCTCTCTTTGGCACTTCCTGTTGGCAAGGAGAATATCCCACAAGTATTGGATGAATCCATGGACTCGATACATCTTGCAAGAGAAATATCGTCATTACCTTTGAATATCAGGACCTTTAAAGCTCATTCTGCTAGATTTGTACTCAATCCTTTTGTGTTCTATGTAGTTTATTTAAGAAGGACTGAGGTGTGGTGAAATATGTTATGTGCTCCATACATTAAAGAGAGAAAGAGGCCTTTCCAGTGTTATTGAATTCTGGAGACAGGTATTCACATGGCGTTTTAATAAAATGAACTGTCTTGCCAAATTCACTTAGCTTGCAGTAAGGCTGAAAAGATGACTGACTATCACATGGATATCAGGGATGCTTAGTTTATTGAGCCAATGATAGATGATAGGTACACAGACATTATGACATATAAATATCCGGCTTTATTCTGCAAATACAGTAAAAGGCCAAAGAAGCACAGGAGGTCACAGAGGCAAGGCACATGGGCATGGAACTCTTTTTACAGCAAAAGTATAAATTATATACACACATTTACCCTGCAATCTGCAGTAATTTAAAGGCAGCCATCAAATTCAAAGCAAAAGATTTCTCTTGTCTGCTATAGAATTACTGGGCCTGTTATTGGATATCAGAGCTTGTACGTTCAATCAAGTTCACAGAGCAATATGTAATGATTATTTGACTGTGGCTCATCAATTCACAAATATCCTCACAACCGCTGGGACATGGGCTGAAGCGTGAAGGATGAGAAAGCAGATAAATCAGAATGACTTATTTTCATGTTAACTAATTAGCTGCTGTTTGAGTCTAAACATTGCCAGGCACACTTTAGAAGACCTCTTCCTGCTAAAGTCCCCAATCCCTACTTATACAAACTAAGGAGATGTAATGGAAAATACCCTATTTATTAATACATTTTTCTCCAAAAGTCTTGAAATGAAGTCCTAGCCATATTTATATGTTGTTGTTTTTTAAACAAAACAAAAAAAACATATTTATAGTGTTGTGTGTCGATTTCAGTGCAGCTCCTGACCTCCAACTCCCGTATTTTGCAGTCTGAAAGAACTGTTCAAGCATTTCTTGAATACTGGACTTAAGTCACAGGTAGATCAGGTGCGTTCAAATAGTGTCCAAGAAGTAGAGTGTTAGTGAATATAGGAGGGTAGCCATAAGCATCTAAGTAAATAGGCAAAAGGTTTCTTAAAGCCGTTAATATGAATTCAGCTGATGAGACCATACTTGTACGTATGCTGTCTGTTAGGACTTCTGCATTGACTGACAAGATAGCACTGCTATTTAACAACGAAGACGCTGGGGAGCTATGCTGGAGGATAGTTAGTAGCCCACAGCCCGTATGATTTCCTGAGGACTGAAGCTGCTGCCAATCTTGAAGATAGTGACTTTAGTTAAAAGTGTATATTCTACTATGTAGCATAAAGTAGGAATCAATACCTGAAGGGCCAATTAGAGCAGATTAGCTTTTTGGTCTGTTGCAGCAAGCAATCTTGCAATCTATCATGGCCGCTGCCCAGAAGTTCCCCTAAAATCATTTTATTACTATTAAAATTATATATTTTTATTAAAAAGTATATGTATATATATATATATTTGAGCAACTTTTTTAACCCTTACAGTTCAATTTAGGTCTCAAGATGTGATAAATATTATAGTGCAGTTTCGGCTTGCGCTACAGCGCAAACTATAACTTTCAATATATAATACCAGTGCAAATTAGAACGTTTGCAATATCCATTGAAAGTATAGGTTGCACTAAAGCAAAATCGGCAAGGGATCAAATCAAACTGCACAAAATATACTGATAGCTAAGAAGGATTAGCAACAGCTATTAATGTCAATGCAGACATAGGGCTAGATTAGAAGTGGCGCACTAATGATAGCATGCACGATAAACAATATCCCTGGATTGTGCTACCATTAGCACTCAACTTTGATATCACAAGTCTGTGGTAAAGCGCTAAAAGAGAAGTGTTAGCACGCTTTACCATAGACTTGTGATATCAAAGTCCACCGATATTGGTTATTACACAAGCTATCATAAGCGCGCCACCTGTAATCTAGCCCTATGTCTGCATTGACATTAATAGCTGCTGCTAATCCTCCTGAGCTGTCAGTATATTTTGTGCAGTTTGAATTTGATTACTTGCAGGCCGCACATGACAGGGATGCCACTAGGTAATCCCTCTATCAATACAATATGTGGTTGGATTGACATCTAGTCCTATGTTACTTGAGATGTTTCTATACTGTTTCATCCTGTAGAACCAATGAATCCTATGCATGGATCTCAAAAAAATTGTATAAACAACATTGTATGTAGCGTTTAATATACTATTATTTTGTACTTTGAGACATTTGGCTATACCTATTTGGCTATATAGTTAAATATATATATAATGTTTACAGAATGCTGTGATACCTAATGAAATATTGGCTCTACCTTACTGAGGGATAGATTACAGGTGGCACACTAACAGTTGGACAGAGTGATAAGAGGTTTATTGTGGCTCTTTGCAGGTGTTTGAAGTATTGTGCGTACTATGAGTCAAAAAGAAACGTTCATTTGAGCGCAATTTAATTTCACGAGTGTTGGAAGAGCGCTACTTCAGAGCTCTGTTTAACTATTTAACGCTCAACAAAAAAAGTTTCACAAAGCACCTCAAAAATACCTTTAAAAGTACAGTTACACTAATAATAACACTCACCTAGATTACGAGTTTTGCGTTAGAAGCTGTGCGGTGCTAACTAGCAGTTTTCCATCATCGCTCACTTACATACAGCGCTGGTATTACGAGTTTTCAGAAACCCATCGTTAAAAGACAAGAAGTGATCATTGAGCAAAATTTTGCTCATTACCGCACTCCAATACCAGCGCTGCTTAAGTCAGCGGTGAGCTGGTGTAACGTGCTCATGCACGATTTCCCCATAGGAATCAATGGGGAGAGCCGGCTGAAAAAAGTCTAACACCTGCAAAAAAGCAGCGTAAAGCTACTTAACGCAGCCCCATTGATTCCTATGGGGAAATAAAAGTTATGTCTACACCTAACACCCTAACATGAACCCCGAGTCTAAACACCCCCTAATCTTACACTTATTAACCCCTAATCTGCCGCCCCCAACGTCGCCGCCACTATATTAAAGTTATTAACCCCTAAACCTAAGTCTAACCCTAAACCTAACACCCACTAACTTAAATATAATTTAAATAAGTCTAAATAAAATTACTATCATTAACTAAATTATTCCTATTTAAAACTAAATACTTACCTGTAAAATAAACCTTAAGATAGCAACAATATAACTAATAGTTATATTGTAGCTATCTTAGGGTTTATTTTTATTTTACAGGCAAGTTTGTATTTATTTTAACTAGGTAGAATAGTTATTAAATAGTTATTAACTATTTAATAACTACCTAGCTAAAATAAATACCTAACCTAAGTTACATGAACACCTAACACTACACTACAATTAAATAAATTAACTAAATTAAATACAATTACCTAAATTAAATTAAATTAGCTAAAGTACAAAAAAACTAACACTAAATTACAGAAAATAATAAACAAATTACAGAAATTTAAACTAATTACACCTAATCTAATAGCCCTATTAAAATAAAAAAGTCCCTCCTCAAAATAAAAAAACCCTAGCCTAAACTAAACTACCAATAGTAATCAGCTCTTTTACCTGTAAAAAAAAAATGCAAACAACCCCCCCAACAGTCAAACCCACCACCCATACAACCAACCCCCCAAATAAAATACTATCTAAAACCTAAGCTCCCCATTGCCCTGAAAAGGGCATTTGGATCGGCATTGCCCTTAAAAGGGCAGTTAGCTCTTTTGCCGCCCAAACCCTAATCTAAAGAATAAAACCCACCCAATACACCCTTAATAAAAGCTAACACTAACCCCCTGAAGATCGACTTACCGTGAGACGTCTTCTTCCAAGCCAGGCAAAGTGGTCCTCCTGACGGGCAGAAGTCTTCATCCAAGCCGAGCAGAAGTGGTCCTCCAGATGGGCATAAGTCTTCATCCAGACGGCATCTTCTATCTTCATCCATCCGGCGCGGAGCGGGTCCATCTGCAAGACATCCGACGCGGAGCATCCTCTTCTGGCGACGACTAAAACAGAATGAAGGTACCTTTAAGTGACGTCATCCAAGATGGCGTCCCTTAGATTCCGATTGGCTGATAGAATTCTATCAGCCAATCGGAATTAAGGTAGAAAAAATCCTATTGGCTGATGCAATCAGCCAATAGGATTGAAGTTCAATCCTATTGGCTGATCCAATCAGCCAATAGGATTGAGCTTGCATTCTATTGGCTGATTGGAATAGCCAATAGAATGTGAGCTCAATCCTATATCTATATCAAAAAGGAAACCGCAACATACCAGGATTTTCATCAAGCAAATGTCAAATTTATTCAGAACATTTCACATTAGAATATTCTTCACATAGGGGAATATGTTGTATTCTTTTCAAATAATTATTTATATATATATCTCATGTAAGTAATATACAAGACCCTAGAAATTATTTGCAATTTAGGCAAGAGGAGACTCCGCTAGAAGTAACCCGACATAAAAATATAAACATTTCATGATCCAATGTTCTTCACATAGCAAAATATGTTCTAATTTTTCATAAATACATATTTCTACATATATCTGATGTTTTTTGCTAATATATATATATGTTGCGGGTAAAGTTCGAAATTGGGTAATCCCCATTCCCCAATGCCAGAGGATCGGCGTGGTGCCTTCCTTTAACTCCTTAGGCAGAGGCAAAAAAATAGTGTAGATGGGTAATGTCAGCTTTACCCGAGTAATCCTTGGATTACCCGTATTTCAGACTTTACCCGTCACATATATATATGTATATATATTAGGGCCGGACTAGGACCAAAAAGAGGCCCGGGCATTTTAGGGCAAAGAGGCTCACTCCCCCCCAACATTTTTTTATTTAAAGGGACAGTCTAGTAAAAATTTAACTTTCATGATTCAGATAGGGCATGTCACTTTAAACAACTTTTCCAATTTACATTTATCATCAAATGTGCTTTGTTCTCTTAGTGTTCTTTGTTGAAAGCTAAACCGAGATAGGCTCATATGCTAATTTCTATGGCCTTGAAGGCCACCTCTTCTCTGGAGGCATTTGACAGTTTTTCACAGCTAGAGGGCCAGAGGCGTAACTAGAAACCACAGGGCCCAGGTGCAAGAATCTAAGAAGGGCCCCCCCACCACCCATCCCCCCTCCAAAAAAAGGTGAATTTAATACATATTTTTTTTTTACATTTAACACAGAAAAAATGTGAATCAGATTACATGTCTGCAAAAGGAGGTACCCTGTGCCCACAGTCTGTGAAATGGTCTGACCCCCTATTACTGTATATATATATATAGTGACACTATTTAACCACCCAGTACTGTATATAGTAAGTTAGTGACACAGTCTGTAATCTGCCGGTGAGATGGCTGGCCTTTATAAAGTGACCATAGTAGTCAGTGACATGGTCCACCCCCCCATACTGTATATAGTGGTACTGTATAGTGACACTGTTTACCCCCTGCCCCCCCATGCTGTAGTAACAAGGTCTGTAATTTGCTGGTTCCACAAACATACACAAACACACATACATGCATAAATACACACACAGTCACATACATACACACACATAAACACCAATGGGTATAACAGAAACACTAACCCCTGTAGTCATGTCACATTCACAGGATATCAGTGCAGGCAGTGGTAGGTGCGACCTCTGCACCCCCTGTAGTTTCGCCCCTGTAGAGGGCGTTAGTTCATGCGTGCCATTTAGATAACATTGTGCTCACGCCGGTGGAGTTACATATAAGAGGGCACTGATAGATTAAAATGCATATCTGTTAAAATAACTGAGATAAGGGGGCAGTCTGCAGAGGGTTAGATACAAGGTAATCACACAGGTTAAAAGTATATTAATATAACTGTATTGGTTATACAAAACTGGGAAATGGGTAATAAAGGGATTAGCTAACTTTTTATACAATAACAATTCTGGAGTAGACTGTCCCTTTAACAGTATACCAAACATGGCAAGTATAATACTTGTTTAAGTGACAAAAACATGCAAGTCCAAACTGTAAACTACTTGGTCAGTAAAGCTACATGATTTTTTTACAGCCTTGTACTGCAATATTCAATTGCCAGGTATTGTCATTTTGAATAGATATATGGAATATGCCTGTACTTTAAAAAAAGAAATAAAGACCATGCAGAGCAAACAGGGAACACTCAATCTTGTTTAAAAGATACCTTCCCTTTCACTGTTATTTTCCTAAAACAATATTTTAGTGCCTCGCTGGGGCTGACTGGAAGAACTCTGTTTTACTGCTAAAAAGAGGTGGGTGAGAAATTAGCAATGACCCCTCTGCCCTGTTTAGTTTTACTTAATCTTTTAAAACAGAGTGGGGGAGACCTTTGTCAAGGAGTGGGAGATAACCTGTAGAAAAACAGATCTACTTGATTACTGGCAAGGAAGTAGGTAAAAGAAGCATTCATCTTCAGATAATGACAATGACCACACCGCTCACTTACCTACCCTGCTGCTGCCAGACACCTGCTGAGTCGCAGCCTCGTCGCTCGTCATCGCTGCAGCTACTCACTACTAGCCCCCCGGCCTCACCTGGCGGCAGTCGCAGCATCTTTCCGGCCTCCAACCACAGACACGTGACACACAGGCAAGTGCAGAACTAGTCAGTCTAAGCCGCTTCCACCTGCCTCGCAGCCTCTCTGTTACTGTGTCACGTGGACCCGGCATGTGGCATAAGTGTAGTGCAGCCGCGTGCAGGGCGTGTGTGTGACTGTGACTGTGACGTCACTCACAGTGCGCTCAGACCCCGGCCGGAAGCAGTGCGCCTGTGCGGCCGATCGAATGGGGAAGGTTTCATAGATGGCCCTGATTCCCTGGGCTGGGCCTGAGGCGTACTAGTAGTAGACTGAGAGACTAAACTTGTTGTTGTAGTACTCAGTACGGCATAATTGTTGCTGCAGCAGCAGTATACACATATTCATAATAAAGAGTTTAAACATTAAAGGGACAGTAAAGTCAAAACTAAACTTTCATGATTCAGATAGGGCATGCAATTTTAAACAACTTTCCAATTTACTTTTATCATCTAATTTGCTTTGTTCCCTTGGTGGTATTTTTGAAAAGCTAAACCTAGCTAGGCTCAAACTGATTTCTAAATAGTTGAAAACCGCCTCCTAGCTCAGAGCATTTTGAAAGTTTTTCACAGTTAGACTGTGCTAGTTCACATGTGTCATATAGATAACATTGTGCTCAGTCCCGTGAAGTTATTTAGGAGTCTTTACTGATTGACTACACTGCATGTCTGTCAAAGGCACTTAGATAAGGAGGCTGTCTGCAAAGGCTTAGATACAAGGTAATCACAGAGGTAAAAAGTATATTAATATAACCGTGTTGGTTATGCAAAAACGGGGAATGGGTAATAAAGGGATTATCTATCTTTTTAAATAAGAAAACTTTTGGTGTAGACTGTCCCTTTAAGTTAACATGATTTATTATTAAATATTTTACACACAAAAAATGAAGTTATAAAAAAAAATGTTTGTATGCCTGCATGAGGTCGCAGTGGGTGGGGCTTAACTACTCGTGGACTACCGGTATGCCTGATGTCCAGTCCGGGCCTGATATATATATATATATATATATATATATATATATATATATATATACACTTATATATATTTATAGGTGTAGATATATAGATAGGAATATCTATTTAAAAATACATAGAACATATTCTGCTATGTGCAGAACATTGATATGTGAAATCTTTACAGTAAATACAAAATATAACAATTTATTAAATATGAATATTGCATATATATGCTTTTTTAAGTTTTCATCCACTTGACTGCAAACAGCTCCAATGTACCTCTATATTTGTATTTATATGTATATATATATGTCTGTAAACACATATAAATACCTAAATACATATGTACACACATATAAATATATATATAAATATATATATATATATATATATATATATACACACATACATATACATATTTAGACATGGATATATATGTATCTCTATGTTAAAGCCCTTTGTCTGCCTTTTTATTTTTCTTACACCTTAGACATCATATCTTTGAGTCCTTATAACTTTTTTGTGCAATATTTTTTAATAGTTTGTCTAAGTGTTATTATGAGTGTAACTGTACTTTTAAATGTATTTTGATGTGTTTTGACACTTTTTTGTTTTGTGAAACAGTTAACCAGAGCATTGAGGTTGTGCTATCCCGACGCATGTTAACTTCAATTGTGCTCAAGCGATCGCGTTTACTTTCAACTTGCAATACGAGAGCAACATCTGAAGCATGCAAACAGCCGCAATAAATCCAATATCGATGGTGCGAAACTGTTAGAGCTCCACTCGCAAACTGGCCCTAATTCAGCAACATAATTTTACTCCACTCCATTCTTTATTTTAGTGGCCTCTGTTCTTCATTACTTTATTAAGGTTTATCATTAAAGGGACAGTTTACTCAAAAAATTTCTCCCCTTTAATTTGTTCCTAATGATCCACTTTACCTGCAGGAGTGTATTATATTGTCTATAAGTATCTCCATTACCCTTATATTGGCATTTGAAATAGTTGATTTAGCATGTGGTATCCCCACCTATTCTGAAAGTTTGTGGCCGCAGGTCCAAGCTATAGATAAGCTTTGTAAACACAGCCAGCAGAAGAGATTACACTCCCAGTGAGATATAGCAGAGATAAGGTAATAAAATGTTGATTTTCCATTGTTCTCTCCAAGTACTGGTGATTTTTTTATGGACAGATATAAGATCAAGAAGCAGGTATATGTACACAATGTGATACAGTAATGAGGTCTGATTATACCTACAAGCTCAACCCATTTTATTAGGTTGTGGCTTCAAAACACAAAATCAGAGCATTAATATACACAAATAAACCTTAAAAAGCTAATTTTCATACATTTTTACTCTGCAGATGGTAAAAAAAGCAATTGTAAACACATTAAGGGAAAAACTATTTTACAGTATACTGTCCCTTTAAGTATGCTATTACATTAACAACATGGCTTGTGTGAATTTGGTCCCTAAATATTGACTTAGTTCAATCTTCTTAGATAAACCGTAAATAATCATTCACCTAGCTGCCAGCGTCAGTATTCTGTTCTCTAATTAATCTAACTTTGTCTGGTCACTGTAGATGGATAATATCAGAAGCCTCATGATGACCCCTGATGAGAAGCTAGAACGTCATCTCAACCGGAGGTTCCAGCAAATAGACAGCTGGTGTTCCCCTCAAGGGACATTAGGAATAGCAAATTATTTAGCCCCTGGCAAATGTCAACAGGTAAGCTGTGCTGGGATTTTTCTGCCCAATATATTCTTGCAGTGATTTATAGTCTGCAAGATCCCCTGGGTCAATAATTCTAACCACTTCTCACTTTTGAAAGATCTAAAGTTATGAGGCTTGCAATGGCAGTTTTTAGCATCAGTGACACAGCATTATTAGAGTTGGGGCCACTGATTTTGTTAGGTTTGGTGTCTGCCTGATACATTACTATTGATAGTGATGTGTATAAAGCAGTGTTATTATTTTTGTAGCAATTCCCTGCACCCAGCTTGTGTCCCGCTACTAGAAGACAGTTTGTTTCTGTTACCCAGCTGTGCCGTGCACAGACATCTGCCTGCATGTGATTAATCACTCTCTGAAGGTTCTCTTGCCTCTGGGCTGTTCAGAGACTTGGGAATCCAAGCAAAGAAATCTGCCTCAATGGATTCCCAGTGATCACACTGGCTATGTGTGTTAACGTTGAGGACAGAAAAGTACTGAAAGATGTACAGATTCACTGTCCTTGAGCATTAGAGTTAAGGACAAACTGTACCGGCATAATAAAAAAAAGAATTTTATAAAGAAAATGTTTCGCATAAAATAAATGTAAATGTATCTAGCATTGATAAAGAGTTTTGCTAATGTAGCCTTTTCTTCTCCCCCGTACTTTATTTACAACAGGTATAACAAACATACAATCTGTTTTAATGATATTTGATAACAAGAAAATGTAACTTAAAAATAAAGTTACAGAAACTACTTCACATCCAAAGGTTGTGGAAAAAAGAAACCCTAAAGATGTCATATATTTCATCTAAATTGTATGCAAAAGAAACTCAAATCAGTAGCGGACCTACTCAAAAGAGGTTACTGGTGCAATTTTTGTGGGCCCCCAAAGAAAGCTTAGTAATAAGCCATGGTAATAATATACATGCGGCTCTTTATAATAATTTTGAGGATAGATAGATAGATAAAAGGTTCCCCTACATTAGGATTGTACACATTTGTAGACTGACTGTTATGGGCTCCCAGCACTTGGGCCCTGGTGTCACTGCACCTGTTGCACCAATGGTGGTTCCTCCCCTGGCTCCAAATAATAATTTCTATCACTTTTTTCATAAACTTAAAAGATTGGGATAATTTTTAATGTGCAGTCTTACTTTTGTTACAAAACTATGAAAATGTTATACAATTTGCGTTGTGGCAGGATGGATATCATGCAGTTCCTGTCATTCAGGTTCTACCCGTCCGCCACCACCTGTACATTATGAGTCAGTGGTTCTCAGACAGAATGCGGAGACAAGTCAGTATATTGCATCATCTTGTTAGAGGGGTAACAGGCAGTTGGATTTTGGGAGTGAGGTGCCAAAAATATATGAACGGATAAAAGGGTATGAAAATTATATATTAATCCACTAAACATTGAACCAAATTTAGCAAAATACTTTAATATATTTCTTAATTTATTTTTTAAAAAGTCAGGGTTGTTACAAAATAAAAACTCTTGACAACAAATTATATAAAACCTTAGAACTCCTGTATCATTATTTTCAATTTAGTCTTATGTATTAATTTTACATTTTTTGAACATAGTTTAACTAATGTTACTGTTTAAAATGAAAAACAAATATATGGATAATAAAAACCAGATGAATGGATTTGTAAAAGGAGCTGATGGGCAATTCATGATTTGCCTATTAATGTATCATTATTATTATTATTATTATCATATACTTTTACTGGTGATGAATGGGTTAAGTATTGAAGCCAGATTTTCCAATTAAGCAATCTCCTTGGTTTAAATACCAGGGCACAGACCCCACATGGGTGCTAATTTTCACATCCTTGTTTTTTATTAAACAGAAAGGTTAGTTGAATGAAGAGACAGGCCTCAGAAGGAAACCTATTTAATAAAGCTTAGGCAAGGAGTACCAGCATGAATATGTTAGAACAACAACGCTTCGTTAGATTACTAATAATAAAGTTATGTGGACAGACTCTCCAACACCCTCCTTAGATCCGTGTGAGATACATCTCTAATTGTCTATAGATGGCGCTATAGATTTAAATATTAGCTGTAGAGCAACCACTGCTGGTAGAAAACAGCACTGCAATGTATTTAAGAACTTTAGCTATTTTTTAAAAATATATATATATTTTCTTTGGGACATCAATAGTGTCATTTTAATATTTATGACACTGCTTTTTATGGGCCGGTTATACTCCATGGAGGTCATTTATCAAATAATATGTGAAAACATGGTATACTGAGAAGAAAATATATGCAATGAGTGTCACTAAAATATTTTAATGAAGGTTTATGCTGATAGAAATAATGAACTATTATGAATCTTTACACCGCTTGCTTCAGTTCTTTGTGACACCCTTAGCTAGTGGTGTTACTAAGATCCTAATTAATCTGGAGATGTGCATAGCCCAAGTGCTAAAAAATTCTCTCAGTACCAGTGAATGCACAAGCCCTCAGCAGGAGCACCTTGTCTAAACAGAACATTTAATATAGTTGTATGGAAAGGGTTATAGTTATATTACTCATTACGTTTATAAATAATTAAAACATGCTGGAAAGAATGTAATGCAAAATAATGCATAGATTTACTTTTCAGGTCAACTTTGATACAATTTAATTGGGTGCAATATACTGTAATGGTACTGTAAATACTGCAATATTTGCCTCAATACTTTGTACCAAGTTTAGATAACTGTAACAACTATCTGTTGTATGTAGAATTTAGCAATATGTATTACATGAAAGCATTAATGATGCTTTTGCTAATAAATTAACACCTAGATTGCTAGTTTTGCGTTGCGGCTTGTAACACTGAAAATATGGCATTTTCAGCGTTAAAACAGCACCGCAGCTAATTCATGTCTGTATATTTCACTTTACACGATTATTGAGACAAAATGTATCACGTATAGCCACAAGCTCTATCACGGACTTTATCATGAGCTGTGTAGGAAATGTATGGATTTTTCTATATGCGATGTTTCGAAGATTGTATTTTTGAAAATTCAAATAAAGAAAAAAAAAACAGCACTGCAGCTATTACAAGTCTTGTCGGTATAGGAGTACTGCACCCCTTTTAGCCTGTACCGCAATGTCAGTACCACACTCGTAAGAATTACGTTTTTTCATGGGATTCCCATAGCACCAGTATTACAAGTTATGCAGTGAGGCTAAAAAGTGAGCGTTACAGCCTAAAACGACAAGATCCGTAACACCATCTAAAGTCAGTAGTTATGAGTTTTACACTACAAAGCTGTAGCATAAAACTCATAACTAATGTGTTACAAAGTACACTAAAAACCCATAAACTACATATTAACCCCTAACCCGAGGCCCTCCGGCATCGCAAACACTTTAATAAATTTATTAACCCCTAATCTGTCGCTCCCGACTTCACCGCAACTAAAAAAAAAATGAACTCCTATTTCGCCGCTCCCTGACATCGTCACTAGTGATGTCGCAAACTTAAAAATTTCCGTCGGCGAACATGAACGTCCGCAACTGATCGTGAATGGGCGAACCGCCATTGACTTCAATAGGCAGGCAAATTTTAAAACCCACAGGGACTCTTTCTGGCCACAATAGTGATGGAAAAGTTGTTTCAAGGGTACCAACACCTGGACTGTGGCATGCCGGAGGGGGATCCATGGCAAAACTCCCACGTAAAATTACATAGTTGATGCAGAGTCTGGTTTTAATCCATAAAGGGCATAAATCACCTAACATTCCTAAATTGTTTGGAATAACGTTCTTTAAAACATCAGGTATGATGTTGTATCGATCAGGTAGTATAAGGGTTACGCCCGCTTCACAGTGACAGACCAAACTCCCCGTTTAATGCACCGCAAACAACCGCAAACAGTCCATTTGCACAAGGTTGGATACCAAGCTAGCCATGTCCCGTTCCTTGTCCTCACTGATGTCATTGAAGTTCTCTTCCTCCACCCAGCCATGAACAACACCGTGTCCCCGAAAGGTGACAACAAGCCCCCTGGGACACCTGCTGTGTTTGGTCTTCCACCTCCTCAAAGCCACCTTCCTCCTCTGACTCCTCTTCTTCAGACTCCTCTCTCTGCGTTTCCTCTCTCTGCGTTATTATAAGGTGTGTTAAGTAGTACTATTCTTATCAGTTTAATCCCTGTTACGTCCCCTATCAGGGGACGTGTATATGGCATGGATTTTAGGAACCAGGAGATGGAAAAAGATGCTTGGTCGGTCCTCCTACTTCAAATTTGGGGCACTGCGCGTGCAATCGTGGCCGGACTTTTAGCCGACGGACATTTGGCAGACGGACATTTGTCCAACGGACATTTGGCCGAAACACAAGTGGCTGTCACAAAACAGTCTGGCCACGAGATAGATAGATTTGATAGATAGATACATAGATTAGATAGATAGATCAATAGATGCAATATACATTTGATAGATACGATAGATAGATTTGATAGATAAATAGATAGATTTGATAGATATATAATTTCCCAGACAGAGAATTACAAGACGTGCGGTCTGGGACCCATTGTAAGGTTCCCAGAGGCACTTGCGGCACCAGGGGACGTGTATATGGCATGGATTTTAGGAACTGGGAGATGGAAAAAGATGCTTGGTCGGTCCTCCTACTTCAAATTTGGGGCACTGCACGTGCAATCGTGGCCGGACTTTTAGCCAACGGACATTTGGCAGACGGACATTTGTCCAATGGACATTTGCCCGAAACACAAGTGGCTGTCACGAAACAGTCCGGCCACGAGATAGATAGATTTGATAGATAGATTAGATAGATAGATCAATAGATGCAATATACATTTGATAGATACGATAGATTTGATAGATTTGATAGATAGATAATTTCCCAGACAGAGAATTACAAGACGTGCGGTCTGGGACCCTTGGTAAGGTTCCCAGAGGCAGTTGCGGTGCCAGGGGATGTGTATATGGCATGGATTTTAGGAACCGGGAGATGGAAAAAGATGCTT
Source organism: Bombina bombina (assembly GCF_027579735.1). Lineage (NCBI taxonomy): Eukaryota > Metazoa > Chordata > Amphibia > Anura > Bombinatoridae > Bombina > Bombina bombina. The sequence continues at coordinate 569,924,768 of NC_069499.1, forward strand.
GGTCGGTCCTCCTACTTCAAATTTGGGGCACTGCGCGTGCAATCGTGGCCGGACTTTTAGCCAACGGACATTTGGCAGACGGACATTTGTCCAATGGACATTTGCCCGAAACACAAGTGGCTGTCACAAAACAGTCCGGCCACGAGATAGATAGATTTGATAGATAGATTAGATAGATAGATCAATAGATGCAATATACATTTGATAGATACGATAGATTTGATAGATTTGATAGATAGATAATTTCCCAAACAGAGAATTACAAGACGTGCGGTCTGGGACCCTTGGTAAGGTTCCCAGAGGCAGTTGCGGCGCCAGGGGATGTGTATATGGCATGGATTTTAGGAACCGGGAGATGGAAAAAGATGCTTGGTCGGTCCTCCTACTTCAAATTTGGGGCACTGCGCGTGCAATCGTGGCCGGACTTTTAGCCGACGGACATTTGGCCAATGGACATTTGGCCGAGACACAAGTGGCTGTCACAAAACAGTCTGGCCACGAGAGAGATAGATTTGATAGATAGATACATAGATTAGATAGATAGATCAATAGATGCAATATACATTTGATAGATACGATAGATAAATAGATAGATTTGATAGATATATAATTTCCCAGACAGAGAATTACAAGACATGCGCTCTGGGACCCATGGTAAGGTTCCCAGAGGCAGTTGCGTCGCCAGGGGATGTGTATATGGCATGGATTTTAGGAACCGGGAGGTGGAAAAAGATGCTTGGTCGGTCCTCCTACTTTAAATTTGGGGCACTGCGCGTGCAATCTAATGTACCACCAGATAGGAGTGGTGTGTTAAGTAGTACTATTCCTATCATTTTAATCCCTGTTACGTGCCTTTTTTTTGGTTTGGTTTTTGAAGCCACAGTACAGCACCAGAGGCCAGAAAAATTTGGCATGTACACATGCCTGAAAAATGAGGTATTGTTGCTTGATGTTTGTTTCCCAGGCAGAAAGTGCCCGAAAACATTGCGGCTTGAACCCTAGTTGGTGGCGGATAAGTCACGCAAGTCATCCGGCATTCGAAGATAAAATACAGCAGCGTGTGGACCATTTTTAGCCCAAGGCAGCTCATCTCATCAGGCCTTTTTTACTTGAATGTATCGCCCAATGTCAGTCCCTTCGGGATCCATCCCTCATTCATCTTAATAAAGGTGAGGTAATCTAGACTTTTTTGACCTAGGCGACTTCTCTTCTCAGTGACAATACCTCCTGCTGCACTGAAGGTCCTATCCGACAGGACACTTGAAGCGGGGCAGGCCAGAAGTTCTATCGCAATTTGGGATAGCTCAGGCCACAGGTCAAGCCTGCACACCCAGTAGTCAAGGGGTTCATCGATCCTCAGAGTGTCGAGATCTGCAGTTAAGGCGAAGTAGTCTGCTACCTGTCGGTCGAGTCGTTCTCTGAGGGTGGTCCCCGAAGGGCTGTGGCGATGCATAGGACTTAAAAAGCTCTGCATGTCCTCCATCAACAACACGTCTGTAAAGCATCCTGTCCTTGCCGGCGTGGTCATGGGAGGAGAAGGATTACTTTCACCTCTTCCCCTGTTAGCTTCCCGTTGTGCTGTGACATCACCCTTATACGCTGTGTAAAGCATACTTTTTAATTTATTTTGGAACTGCTGCATCCTTTCCGACTTGCGGTAATTCTGTAACATTTCAGGCACTTTATGCTTATACCGGGGGTCTAGTAGCGTGGACACCCAGTACAGGTCGTTCTTCTTCAGCTTTTTTATACGAGGGTCCCTCAACAGGCACGACAGCATGAAAGACCCCATTTGCACAAGGTTGGATGCCGAGCTACTCATGTCCCGTTCCTCGTCCTCAGTGATCTCACCGAAGGTATCTTCTTCCCCCCAGCCACGTACAACACCACGAGTTCCAGATAGGTGACAACGAGCACCCTGGGATGCCTGTTGTGGTTGGTCTTCCTCCTCCTCCTCAAAGCCACATTCCTCCTCTGACTCCTCTTCCTCACAATCCTCTTCCAGCGTTGCCGCAGGTCCAGCAAGCGATGCTGATAAGGCTGTTTCTGGTGGTGATGGTGACCACAACTCTTCCTCTTCACGCTCATCTACGGCCTGATCCAACACTCTTCGCAGGGCATGCTCCAGGAAGAAAACAAATGGTATGATGTCGCTGATGGTGCCTTCGGTGCGACTGACTAGGTTTGTCACCTCCTCAAAAGGACGCATGAGCCTACAGGCATTGCACATGAGCGCCCAGTAACGTGGCAAAAAAATCCCCAGCTCCGCAGAGGCTGTCCTAGCACCCCGGTCATACAAATACTCGTTAACGGCTTTTTCTTGTTGGAGCAGGCGGTCGAACATTAGGAGTGTTGAATTCCAACGTGTCGGGCTGTCGCAAATCAAGCGCCTCACTGGCATGTTGTTTCGCCACTGGATATCTGAAAAGTGCGCCATGGCCATGTAGGAACGCCTCAAATGGCCACACACCTTCCTGGCCTGCTTCAGGACGTCCTGTAAGCCTGGGTACTTATGCACAAAGCGTTGTACAATCAGATTACACACATGTGCCATACATATGTGTATATCTTTAAATTATGGCAATAGATAACAGGCAATAGATATTTGTCTATATGCTAAGTCTGAGTCATGTGTGTTTATGGTATCTTGTAGTATTAATTTGCATAATTTGTTTATCTAGATATATTATATAATTTGTTTATGCTCTATTTTGTTCTGGACAAGATGTATATATATATATACAGGGAGTGCAGAATTATTAGGCAAATTAGTATTTTGACCACATCATCCTCTTTATGCATGTTGTCTTACTCCAAGCTGTATAGGCTCGAAAGCCTACTACCAATTAAGCATATTAGGTGATGTGCATCTCTGTAATGAGAAGGGGTGTGGTCTAATGACATCAACACCCTATATCAGGTGTGCATAATTATTAGGCAACTTCCTTTCCTTTGGCAAAATGGGTCAAAAGAAGGACTTGACAGGCTCAGAAAAGTCAAAAATAGTGAGATATCTTGCAGAGGGATGCAGCACTCTTAAAATTGCAAAGCTTCTGAAGCGTGATCATCGAACAATCAAGCATTTCATTCAAAATAGTCAACAGGGTCGCAAGAAGCGTGTGGAAAAACCAAGGCGCAAAATAACTGCCCATGAACTGAGAAAAGTCAAGCGTGCAGCTGCCAAGATGCCACTTGCCACCAGTTTGGCCATATTTCAGAGCTGCAACATCACTGGAGTGCCCAAAAGCACAAGGTGTGCAATACTCAGAGACATGGCCAAGGTAAGAAAGGCTGAAAGACGACCACCACTGAACAAGACACACAAGCTGAAACGTCAAGACTGGGCCAAGAAATATCTCAAGACTGATTTTTCTAAGGTTTTATGGACTGATGAAATGAGAGTGAGTCTTGATGGGCCAGATGGATGGGCCCGTGGCTGGATTGGTAAAGGGCAGAGAGCTCCAGTCCGACTCAGACGCCAGCAAGGTGGAGGTGGAGTACTGGTTTGGGCTGGTATCATCAAAGATGAGCTTGTGGGGCCTTTTCGGGTTGAGGATGGAGTCAAGCTCAACTCCCAGTCCTACTGCCAGTTTCTGGAAGACACCTTCTTCAAGCAGTGGTACAGGAAGAAGCCTGCATCCTTCAAGAAAAACATGATTTTCATGCAGGACAATGCTCCATCACACGCGTCCAAGTACTCCACAGCGTGGCTGGCAAGAAAGGGTATAAAAGAAGAAAATCTAATGACATGGCCTCCTTGTTCACCTGATCTGAACCCCATTGAGAACCTGTGGTCCATCATCAAATGTGAGATTTACAAGGAGGGAAAACAGTACACCTCTCTGAACAGTGTCTGGGAGGCTGTGGTTGCTGCTGCACGCAATGTTGATGGTGAACAGATCAAAACACTGACAGAATCCATGGATGGCAGGCTTTTGAGTGTCCTTGCAAAGAAAGGTGGCTATATTGGTCACTGATTTGTTTTTGTTTTGTTTTTGAATGTCAGAAATGTATATTTGTGATTGTTGAGATGTTATATTGGTTTCACTGGTAAAAATAAATAATTGAAATGGGTATATATTTGTTTTTTGTTAAGTTGCCTAATAATTATGCACAGTAATAGTCACCTGCACACACAGATATCCCCCTAAAATAGCTATAACTAAAAACAAACTAAAAACTACTCCCAAAACTATTCAGCTTTGATATTAATGAGTTTTTGGGTTCATTGAGAACATGGTTGTTGTTCAATAATAAAATTAATCCTCAAAAATACAACTTGCCTAATAATTCTGCACTCCCTGTATATATATATATATATATATATATATATATATATATATATATATATATATATATCAATAGCAATTTGTTATGTATCTAATACTATCTTCCAAACAATTTATATATTTTTAGGTGACTTTATTTGTATATTTATCATTAGTCAGTTTAAGCATGATATTCGCCATTTAAGTAAAATTGGCTCTTGCTAACTGTATTATATTTTGCTAGATCTCACACCTTGTTATTTTGTGATTTATATCTGTACACTAAGGGTTAAAATGGCTGGGTTGTTCAGCATTCAACAAAATGTCCAATCACAGTTGTGCTGTAGCCTTAAATAGGCTATACCTGGTCTGTGCTTTTATGTCTAGGATTACGGTCCCTTTGACCGAAACCGGTCAGACTTTTATTTTGTTCTATGCTGTTTACCCAGTAACTATTTTTGGAGTCTGCCTTCCTTTTTTAATATTTTCAATAAAGTTTTCTTGACTTTTTAAACTTCATGGATCAACTTGGATTTATTTACATATTTATTTTGCTCATTCTTTGAATACGGAGAGGGACTGTTTTTTTGTATTTACATGTGGAGTACAGGGACTCCATCCCATTTCTTATATCTCCGTTGTTCAGTTTTTTGAGCCGCACCAAGGGAGAGCCGCAAATCACGGAGGGTACATCCAGAGACGGGACCTATGGAGCTTTCACGCAGAGCGCAGTGACGAGGTGTTTCAATCAGCTGAGGTATGATGACAGCCGCATCGGATTGAACAGGCTCCACTCTTTTGGATCACTACAGGTACTATTGGAGCTCCACATTGTACTATCTGCAGAGGAGGCAAACAGTTTACCCGGACAATCGCAGTTACACATACCTGAGTGGATACTTAACTCCGGAAGCGAATGTTTGCCAGTGCAGTAAGTAGCAATCTATAACATCCATTTTATTACCTACATGTGTATTTGCTCAGTACCTGTTTGAGGAGACCTGTACCAGCTCTTACATCACACAGCCTTTTGACATTTGACTTGATATAGTGATTATTGGATTAATGCCGTTGGCTTTTCTCAGGACTTAACATATTACCCGGGAATCTTTTTTAATTTGACCACCAGATGGGATTGTTAACCTGCATATTTTGGGGGGTAGTTATCAACGCGTCTACTTTTCCTGCCTTCGCCGGCCCAATACGCCCGCCTAAGCTCGCCTCACATCGCCGCCGCGGACCTGCAAAAAAGTTATCAAAAAAGCTGTCAAAAATCCACGCACCAAGTACGGGTCGATGAGCAGCGGACTGTGAGAGTTATCACTCATCCGATCTCACTGCTCTTCGGCTTTTTTTACAGCTTCCTTGCTAGCCTGTCACTAAGCACCCACACTAAACTACACTGTTCTACCCCCTATACCGGCGCCCCCAGAGCCCCCCGCAACTAAATAAAGTTAGTAACCCCTAAACTGCCAATCCTAGACCCCGCCGCAACTCTTATAAATGTATTAACCCCTAAACCGCCGCTCCCGGACACCGCCGCAACCTACATTATACCTAGTAACCCCTATCCTGCCCCCCTATACCGCCGCCCTCTTTAATAAAGTTATTAACCCCTATCCTGCCCCCCCTACACCGTCGCCACCTATAATACATTTATTAACCCCTATCCTGCCCCCCACTACACCGCCACCACTGTAATAAAATTATTAACCCCTAAACCTAAGTCTAACACTAACCCTAACACCCCGTAACTTAAATATTAATTAAATAAATCTAAATAATATTTCTATTATGAATTAAATTAATCCTATTTAAAACTAAAACTATTTAAAATAAACCCTAATATAACTACAATATAAATAATAATTATATTGTAGCTATGTTAGGATTTATTTTTATTTTACAGGCAAATTTCAATTTATTTTAACTAGGTACAATAGCTATTAAATAGTTATTAACTATTTAATAGCTTACCTAGCTAAAATAAAGAGAAATTAACCTGTAAAATAAAAACTAACCTAAGTTACAATTACACCTAACACTACACTATCATTAAATAAATTATTCCTATTTAAAACTAAATACTTACCTGTAAAATAAACCCTAAGATAGCTACAATATAATTAATAATTACATTGTAGCTATCTTAGGATTTATATTTATTTTACAGGTAACTTTGTATTTATTTTAGCTAGTTAGAATAGTTACATAGTAACATAGTAACATAGTAGATAAGGTTGAAAAAAGACTGAAGTCCATCGAGTTCAACCTATACAAATATAAAATACTTACAAAAAGCTCCAGTTAAGCTTAAATAACCCCATTAAAATGTGACCCATTTAATACTAGCAATCATATCCATGAATTTTGTTTATATACAGAAATTTATCCAGACTATTTTTAAATGTATCTATGGTATTGGCATTCACTACCTCCTTTGGTAATGAGTTCCACAATTTTATTGCTCTTACAGTGAAAAAACGTTTCCGTTGCAGGAGATTAAATCTCCTTTCCTCCAACCTTAAATTATGACCTCTTGTCAGAACCAATTTTCTTGGAATAAAAAGAGCTTCTGCCATCTCTGTATATGGGCCTTGAATATATTTATATAAAGTAATCATGTCACCTCTCAAGCGCCTTTTTTCTAAAGAGAACAGACCCAGTTTGGCTAGCCTCTCCTCATAGGTTAATTTCTCCAATCCCCTTATTAGCTTTGTGGCCCTTCTCTGAACTTTTTCTAGTTCTGCAATATCTTTTTTAGCAATCGGTCCCCAGAACTGCACTCCAAACTCAAGGTGAGGTCTTACCAGGGCTTTATATAATGACAGAATTATGCTTTCCTCCCTTGAATCAATGCCTCTTTTAATACATGCTAGTATCTTATTAGCCTTTGAAGCCGCTGCCCTGCATTGTGCACTCATTTTTAGCTTGTTATCTATTACTACTCCCAAATCCCTTTCCTCCTGTGTTTGGCTAAGTCTTGTCCCATTTAAAAAATACATAGCCTGCTTATTTTTACTTCCAAAATGTAGAACCTTACATTTTTCCGTATTAAATCTCATTTTCCATTCACTTGCCCATAGTTCTAATTTTCGCAAATCCCTTTGCAAAGAGAGTTCATCCTGCTCTGACCTAATGACCTTACTTAACTTAGTATCATCTGCAAAAATAGAGATGTCGCTATTTAATCCTTGCTCCAAGTCATTTATAAAAATATTAAAAAGAACAGGGCCCAGTACTGATCCCTGGGGGACGCCACTGATTACCTTTGTCCAATCTGAGTATGATCCATTTACTGCTACTTGTTGCTCCCTATCTTTTATCCAGTTATTTATCCATGAGCTAACATTTTCAGCTATTCCCAGTCCCTTAATTTTGTGCATTAATCTCTCATGTGGCACTGTATCGAATGCCTTTGCAAAATCTAAGTATATCACATCAACTGATTCCCCTTTATCTATATTTTTACTTACTTCCTCGTAGAATCTAATTAGATTAGTTTGACATGATCTATTTCTCCTAAAGCCATGCTGATTAGAACTCATAATCTTGTTTACACGAATATGCTCATCAATATAATCCCTTATAATCCCTTCAAATATCTTCCCCACTATTGATGTCAGACTAACTGGTCTATAGCTTCCTGGATCATCCCTGCTTCCCTTTTTGAAGAGTGGCACCACATCAGCTTTACGCCAATCCTGGGGTACCATGCCTGAGGATAATGAGTCTTGAAAAATTAAGAGTAAAGGTTTGTCTATAACAGTGCTAAGTTCACTTAACACCCTTGGGTGTATTCCATCTGGGCCTGGAGTTTTATTTACCTTAATATTTTTTAGTTTTTTCCTGATATCCTCTAAACAAAACCCAGTTAGTGGTATGGACTGGCATGTTCTATTCTGTTCCAAAGTATCATTCAATGGTTCCTCTCTTGTGTATACTGAAGAAAAAAACTGGTTTAGTACCTCAGCCTTTTCCCTGTCATTATTTATCATGCTACCCTCCACACATTTTAATGTACCTATATTATCCTTCTTAGATTTTTTGCTATTTATGTACTTAAAGAACCTTTTAGGGTTAGACTTAGAATCCTTTGCAATTAATTTTTCATTTTCAATTTTGGCTAATTTGATTGCTTTTTTGCATGCTTTGTTACATTCCTTATAAATATTGTATGCTGAGTCTGTACTATTTTCTTTTAATAATTTAAATGCCCTACGTTTTTTCCTAATTTCTTTTAACACATTTTTATTTAGCCATAACGGCTTATTTTTTTTATTTTTATTTTTATAACCATATGGTATGTATTGATATGTATATTTATTTAACAAATTTTTAAATATTATCCATTTATCCTCTGTATTTTTATTAGAAAATACATTGTCCCAATTTATATTATTTAATGATTTCCTTAAATCGTTGAATTTTGCTTTCTTGAAATTAAAAGTCTTAGTTAAGCCTTTAAAACACTGCATATGAAAAGAGATTTCAAATGTGACCATGTTATGATCACTGTTACCCAAATGTTCTTTAACTTCTATGTTTGATATTATATCTGTATTGTTTGATAGCACTAAATCCAATATAGCTTTACTCCTAGTTGGCTCCTCTATTAATTGTGACAAGAAGTTATCCCTGAGAACATTTAAAAATCTATCCCCCTTAGCTGAATTACTAGTTTCATTGGCCCAGTTTATATCAGGGTAGTTAAAATCTCCCATAATTACAGCACTGTTATTAGCAGCCTTACCTATTTGGATAAGTAACTACCTAGCTAAAAGAAATACAAAATTACCTGTAAAATAAATCCTAACCTAAGTTACAATTAAACCTAACACTACACTATCATTAAATTAATTAAATAAATTAACTACAAATAACTACAATTAAATACAATTACATAAACTAACTAAAGTACAAAAAATAAAAAAAGCTAAGTTACAAAAAATAATTAAAAAAATAAGTTACAAACATTTAAAAAATATTACAACAATTTTAAGCTACTTACACCTAATCTAAGCCCCCTAATAAAATAACAAAGCCCCCCAAAATAAAAAAAAATGCCCTACCCTATTCTAAATTAAAAAAGTTCAAAGCTCTTTTACCTTACCAGCCCTTAAAAGGGCCTTTCGTGGGGCATGCCCCAAAGAATTCCGCTCTTTTGCCTGTAAAAGAAAAATACAACCCCCCCAACATTAAAACCCACCACCCACATACCCCTAATCTAACCCAAACCCCCCTTAAAATAACCTAACACTAATCCCCTGAAGATCATCCTACCTTGAGTCGTCTTCACTCAGCCGAGCAGTGATGGAACCGAAGAGGAGATCTGGAGCGGCAGAAGTTATCCTCCAAGGGGCGCTGAAGAAATCTTCCATCCGATGAAGTGATCCTCCAGTCGGCGCTGAAGAAGTCTTCCATCCGGGCGATGTCATCTTCCAAGCGGCGCTGAAGAAGTCTTCTATCCGGGCGATGTCATCTTCCAAGCGGGGTCTTCAATCTTCTTCAGGATCCATCTTCATTCCGCCGATGCAGAACATCCTTCTTTCCCGACGGACTACCGACGAATGAAGGCTCCTTTAACGGACGCCATCCAAGATGGCGTCCCTTCAATTCCGATTGGCTGATAGGATTCTATCAGCCAATCGGAATTAAGGTAGGAAAAATCTGATTGGCTGATTGAATCAGCCAATCAGATTGAGCTCGCATTCTATTGGCTGATCGGATCAGCCAATAGAATGCGAGCTCAATCTGATTGGCTGATTCAATCAGCCAATCAGATTTTTCCTACCTTAATTCCGATTGGCTGATAGAATCCTATCACCCAATCGGAATTGAAGAGACGCCATCTTGGATGACGTCCCTTAAAGGAGCCTTCATTCGTCGGTAGTCCGTCGGGAAAGAAGGATGTTCCACGTCAGTGGGATGAAGATTGAAGATTGAAGACCCCGCTTGGAAGATGACATCGCCCGGATAGAAGACTTCTTCATCGCCGCTTGGAAGATGACATCGCCCGGATGGAAGACTTCTTCAGCGCCGACTGGAGGATCACTTCATCGGATGGAAGATTTCTTCAGCGCCCCTTGGAGGATCACTTCTGCCGCTTCGGATCTCCTCTTTGGTTCCATCGCTGCTCGGCTGAGTGAAGACGACTCAAGGTAGGATGATCTTCAGGGGATTAGTGTTAGGTTATTTTAAGGGGGGTTTGGGTTAGATTAGGGGTATGTGGGTGGTGGGTTTTAATGTTGGGGGGGGTTGTATTTTTCTTTTACAGGCAAAAGAGTAGTTTTCTTTGGGGCATGCCCCACAAAAGGCCTTTTTAAGGACTGGTAAGGTAAAAGAGCTTTGAACTTTTTAATGTAGAATAGGGTAGGGAATGTTTTTTATTTTGGGGGGCTTTGTTATTTTATTAGGGGGCTTAGATTAGGTGTAATTATCTTAAAATTGTTGTAATATTTTTTAAATGTTTGTAACCTATTTTTTTTTTTTAACTTAGCTTTTTTTATTTTTTTTGTACTTTAGTTAGTTTATGTAATTGTATTTAATTGTAGTTATTTGTAGTTAATTTATTTAATTAATTTAATGATAGTGTAGTGTTAGGTTTAATTGTAACTTAGGTTAGGATTTATTTTACAGGTAATTTTGTATTTCTTTTAGCTAGGTAGTTATTAAATAGTTAATAACTATTTAATAACTATTCTAACTAGCTAAAATAAATACAAAGTTACCTGTAAAATAAATATAATTCCTAAAATAGCTACAATGTAATTATTAATTACATTGAAGCTATCTTAGGGTTTATTTTACAGGTAAGTATTTAGTTTTAAATAGGAATAATTTATTTAAGTATAGTGTAGTGTTAGGTGTAATTGTAACTTAGGTTAGTTATTATTTTACAGGTACATTTCTCTTTATTTTAGCTAGGTAGCTATTAAATAGTTAATAACTATTTAATAGCTATTGTACCTATTTAAAATAAATTGAAAGTTACCTTGTAAAATAAAAATAAATCCTAAGATAGCTACAATATAATTATTATTTATATTGTAGCTATATTAGGGTTTATTTTAAAGGTAAGTATTTAGTTTTAAATAGGATTAATTTACGGCTAGATTTAGAGTTTTGTCGGTAAGGACCTGCGTAGCTAACGCCGGCTTTTTTCTGGCCGCACCATAAAAATAACTCTGGTATTGAGAGTCCACATAAAGGCTGCGTTAGGCTCCAAAAAAGGAGCGTAGAGCATATTTAATGCAGCTTCAACTCTCGATACCAGAGTTGCTTACGGACGCGGCCAGCCTCAAAAACGTGCTCGTGCACGATTCCCCCATAGGAAACAATGGGGCTGTTTGAGCTGAAAAAAAACCTAACACCTGCAAAAAAGCCGCGTTCAGCTCCTAACGCAGCCCCATTGTTTGCTATGCGTAAACACTTCCTAAGTCTGCACCTAACACCCTAACATGTACCCCGAGTCTAAACACCCCTAACCTTACACTTATTAACCCCTAATCTGCCGCCCCCGCTATCGCTGACCCCTGCATATTATTTTTAACCCCTAATCTGCCGCTCCGTAAACCGCCGCTACTTACATTATCCTTATGTACCCCTAATCTGCTGCCCCTAACACCGCCGACCCCTATATTATATTTTTTTTTTTTTTTTCAAAAAGTTTTATTGGTTTTTCACAAAAATACATTGATCGTGGTGAAATCACATTTCTTAAAACATTTAACTTAATAACATAAGTCATGTCAGCTGAATATATAGCAATTACTTTTGAGATACATCTTTCCTGGTGTAGACATAGCCTAGGTGGGCATTTTGAAGGCAGTGTGCTCAGTAGTGTCAAATTCTACAATTTATTATAGATTCCTCTACTGAACTTAGCGATACAAAACACATTAGCTTAACGTATAAAATTACTCTCTGAAGTACATCTATCCTGGTATAAATATAGACTGGGCGAGCAATATGATGGCAATGTGCTCATTAGTATCATAGTTTACAGTCTGTCATTAATACTTCTACTGGGGTGATTAATTACCTCCCTGAATCTATCTTCTTTTCTCGCCCTGGGGGCGTTGGGGGCTCGGCCAGCCGTGAGTGTGTGAAACTTGCTTTTGTTAGATCCCAGTATAATTTGATGTCTAGAAATAATGCCTTCCTTTGTGTTTTAAAATAACTGTATTCCTCTAGAAGTAGTGTGTCCTCTACATGTTTCAGCCACTCCTGCACTGTAGGCTTTACAGGGGTTTTCCATTTGCTAGCTATCAAAGACCTGGCTGAGTTCAGGGAGAACTGGATCAACTTTTGTCTAAGTTGGCATATGTTTCTGGGGAGGGCATTCAATAGTGCAATAACGGGGGTTAGTGAAAATGTGTCATCTAATAGTTGTCTAAAAAAGAGTTCTATCTCCAGCCAAAATGGCCTGACCACGGGGCAGTCCCACCACATATGGGACATAGTTCCCCTGAGGCTGCATCCCCTCCAGCAGAGATCGGATGAATTTGGGTATATACTTTTAAGGCGTGATGGTGTCAGGTACCACCTGGACAATAACTTATAATTGAGCTCTAGAATTCTAGTGGATGATGATGATTTCCTCACCAGAGCATAAATCCTACTCCATTCTTTGTCCTCTAGGGCAATATTTAGGTCTTGCTGCCATTTGTTTGTATATGACGGTCGTGCAACCCTGCCGTCTCCCTGTAATATGGATTTTGCTAATGATAATGTGTGTCGTAGGGGGCCTTGAGCAGTGCATATGGTCTCAAAGCGGGTCATAGGTCTCGTCCAGTCAGGCTTATGCTCAGACTTGTCAAAAAGGTGTCGCAATTGTCCATATTTTAACCAGCTTGCAAAAGCCCCATTCAGGATGTCCCCTAGTTCTTGTCTGTCTTTAAGTCTCTGTCCGTTCAAAACCTTATGTATGGGTATCGTGTATCCAATCTCCCCTATATTATATTTATTAACCCCTAATCTGCCTCCCACAACGTCGCCTCCACCTGCCTACACTTATTAACCCCTAATCTGTTGAGCGGACCACACCGCTACTATAATAAAGTTATTAACCCCTAATCCGCCTCACTAACCCTATAATAAATAGTATTAACCCCTAATCTGCCCTCCCTAACATCGCTGACACCTAACTTCAAACATTAACCCCTAATCTGCCGACCGGAGCTCACCGCTATACTAATAAATGTATTAACCCCTAAAGCTAAGTCTAACCCTAACACTAACACCCCCCTAAATTAAATATAATTTTAATCTAACGAAATAAATTAACTCTTATTAAATAAATTATTCCTATTTAAAGCTAAATACTTACCTGTAAAATAAACCCTAATATAGCTACAATATAAATTATAATTACATTGTAGCTATTTTAGGATTAATATTTATTTTACAGGCAACTTTGTAATTATTTTAACCAGGTACAATAGCTATTAAATAGTTAAGAACTATTTAATAGTTACCTAGTTAAAATAGTAACAAAATTACATGTAAAATAAATCCTAACCTAAGTTACAATTAAACCTAAAACTACACTATCAATACATTAATTAAATACAATATCTACAAATTACTACAATGAAATAAACTAACTAAAGTACAAAAAATAAAAAAGAACTAAGTTACAAAAAATAAAAAATATTTACAAACATAAGAAAAATATTACAACAATTTTAAACTAATTACACCTACTCTAAGCCCCCTAATAAAATAACAAAGCCCCCCAAAATAAAAAAATGCCCTACTCTATTCTAAATTACTAAAGTTCAAAGCTCTTTTACCTTACCAGCCCTGAACAGGGCCCTTTGCGGGGCATGCCCCAAGAAGTTCAGCTCTTTTGCCTGTAAAAAAAAACATACAATACCCCCCCCAACATTACAACCCACCACCCACATACCCCTAATCTAACCCAAACCCCCCTTAAATAAACCTAACACTAAGCCCCTGAAGATCTTCCTACCTTGTCTTCACCATACCAGGTTCACCGATCGGTCCAGAAGAGCTCCTCCGATGTCCTGATCTAAGCCCAAGCGGGGGGCTGAAGATGTCCATGATCCGGTAGAAGTCTTCATCCAAGCGGGGCAGAAGAGGTCTTCCATCCGATTGAAGTCTTCATCCAAGCGGGGCAGAAGAGGTCTTCCATCCGATTGAAGTCTTCATCCAGGTGGCATCTTCTATCAACATCCATCTGGAGCGGAGCGGCAGCATCCTGAAGACCTCCGACGCGGAACATCCATCCTGGCCGACGACTGAACGACGAATGACGGTTCCTTTAAATGACGTCATCCAAGATGGCTTCCCTCGAATTCCGATTGGCTGATAGGATTCTATCAGCCAATCGGAATTAAGGTAGGAATATTCTGATTGGCTGATGGAATCAGCCAATCAGAATCAAGTTCAATCCGATTGGCTGATCCGATCAGCCAATCAGATTGAGCTCGCATTCTATTGGCTAATCGGAACAGCCAATCGGAATTCGAGGGACGCCATCTTGGATGACATCATTTAAAGGAACCGTCATTCGTCGTTCAGTCGTCGGCCAGGATGGATGTTCCGCGTCGGAGGTCTTCAGGATGCTGCAGCTCCGCTCCAGATGGATGTCGATAGAAGATGCCGCCTGGATGAAGACTTCAATCGGATGGAAGACCTCTTCTGCCCCGCTTGGATGAAGACTTCAATCGGATGGAAGACCTCTTCTGCCCCGCTTGGATGAAGACTTCTACCGGATCATAGACATCTTCAGCCCCCCGCTTGGGCTTGGATCAGGACATCGGAGGAGCTCTTCTGGACCGATCGGTGAACCTGGTATGGTGAAGACAAGGTAGGAAGATCTTCAGGGGCTTAGTGTTAGGTTTATTTAAGGGGGGGTTTGGGTTAGATTAGGGGTATGTGGGTGGTGGGTTGTAATGTTAGGGGGGAGGTATTGTATGTTTTTTTTTACAGGCAAAAGAGCTGAACTTCTTGGGGCATGCCCCGCAAAGGGCCCTGTTCAAGGCTGGTAAGGTAAAAGAGCTTTGTAAAAGAGCTTTAGTAATTTAGAATAGGGTAGGGCATTTTTTATTTTGGGGGGCTTTGTTATTTTATTAGGGGGCTTAGAGTAGGTGTAATTAGTTTAAAATTGTTGTAATATTTTTCTTATGTTTGTAAATATTTTTTTATTTTTTGTAACTTAGTTCTTTTTTATTTTTTGTACTTTAGTTAGTTTATTTCATTGTAGTTATTTGTAGATATTGTATTTAATTAATGTATTGATAGTGTAGTGTTAGGTTTAATTGTAGGTAATTGTAGGTATTTTATTTAATTAATTTAATGATAGTATAGTGTTAGGTTTAATTGTAACTTAGGTTAGGATTTATTTTACAGGTAATTTTGTAATTATTTTAACTAGGTAACTATTAAATAGTTCTTAACTATTTAATAGCTATTGTACCTGGTTAAAATAATTACAAAGTTGCCTGTAAAATAAATATTAATCCTAAAATAGCTACAATGTAATTATAATTTATATTGTAGCTATATTAGGGTTTATTTTACAGGTAAGTATTTAGCTTTAAATAGGAATAATTTATTTAATAAGAGTTAATTAATTTCGTTAGATTAAAATTATATTTAATTTAGGGGGGTGTTAGTGTTAGGGTTAGACTTAGCTTTAGGGGTTAATACATTTATTAGAATAGCGGTGAGCTCCGGTCGGCAGATTAGGGGTTAATAATTGAAGTTAGGTGTCGGCAATGTTAGGGAGGGCAGATTAGGGGTTAATACTATTTATTATAGGGTTAGTGAGGCGGATTAGGGGTTAATAACTTTATTATAGTAGCGGTGCGGTCCGCTCGGCAGATTAGGGGTTAATAAGTGTAGGCAGGTGGAGGCGACGTTGAGGGGGGGGGCAGATTAGGGGTTAATAAATATAATATAGGGGTCGGCGGTGTTAGGGGCAGCAGATTAGGGGTACATAGCTATAATGTAGGTGGCGGCGCTTTGCGGTCGGCAGATTAGGGGTTAATTATTGTAGGTAGCTGGCGGCGACGTTGTGGGGGGCAGATTAGGGGTTAATAAATATAATACAGGGGTCGGCGGTGTTAGGGGCAGCAGATTAGGGGTACATAAGTATAACGTAGGTGGCGGTCGGCAGATTAGGAGTTAAAAAAATTTAATCAAGTGGCGGCGATGTGGGGGGACCTCGGTTTAGGGGTACATAGGTAGTTTATGGGTGTTAGTGTACTTTAGAGTACAGTAGTTAGGAGCTTTATAAACCGGCGTTAGCCCAGAAAGCTCTTAACTACTGACTTTTTTCTGCGGCTGGAGTTTTGTCGTTAGATTTCTAATGCTTACTTCAGACACGACTCTAAATACAGGAGTTAGAAAAATCCCATTGAAAAGATAGGATACGCAATTGATGTAAGGGGATCTACGGTATGGAAAAGTCGCGGCTGAAAAGTGAGCGTTAGACCCTTTTTTGAGTGACTCCAAATACCGGAGTTAGCCTAAAACCAGCGTTAGGAGCCTCTAACGCTGGTTTTTACGGCTAACGCCAAACTCCAAATCTAGGCCTTAGTTAATAATAGAAATATTATTTAGATTTATTTAATTAATATTTAAGTTAGGGGGGTGTTAGGGTTAGTGTTAGACTTAGGTTTAGGGGTTAATAAATTTATTACAGTGGCGGCGGTGTAGTGGGGGCAGGATAGGGGTTAATAAATGTATTATAGGTGGCGACGGTGTAGGGGGGGCAGGATAGGGGTTAATAAATTTAATATAGGTTGCGGCAGGGTCCGGGAGTGGCGGTTTAGGAGTTAAACTATTTAGTTGCGGCGAGGTGCAGGATCAGCAGGATAGGGGTTAATAACTTTATTATAGAGGGCGCGGTATTGGGGGGGGCAGGATAGGGGTTACTAGGTATAATGTAGGCTGCGGCTGTGTCCGGGAGCGGCGGTTTAGGGGTTAATACATTTATTATAGTTGCGGCGGGGTCAGGGAGCAGCGGTTTAGGGGTTAATATGTACAGGGAGTGCAGAATTATTAGGCAAATGAGTATTTTGACCACATCATCCTCTTTATGCATGTTGTCATACTCCAAGCTGTATAGGCTCGAAAGCCTACTACCAATTAAGCATATTAGGTGATGTGCATCTCTGTAATGAGAAGGGGTGTGGTCTAATGACATCAACACCCTATATCAGGTGTGCATAATTATTAGGCAACTTCCTTTCCTTTGGCAAAATGGGTCAAAAGAAGGACTTGACAGGCTCAGAAAAGTAAAAAATAGTGAGATATCTTGCAGAGGGATGCAGCACTCTTAAAATTGCAAAGCTTCTGAAGCGTGATCATCGAACAATCAAGCGTTTCATTCAAAATAGTCAACAGGGTCGCAAGAAGCGTGTGGAAAAACCAAGGCGCAAAATAACTGCCCATGAACTGAGAAAAGTCAAGCGTGCAGCTGCCAAGATGCCACTTGCTACCAGTTTGGCCATATTTCAGAGCAGCAACATCACTGGAGTGCCCAAAAGCACAAGGTGTGCAATACTCAGAGACATGGCCAAGGTAAGAAAGGCTGAAAGACGACCACCACTGAACAAGACACACAAGCTGAAACGTCAAGACTGGGCCAAGAAATATCTCAAGACTGATTTTTCTAAGGTTTTATGGACTGATGAAATGAGAGTGAGTCTTGATGGGCCAGATGGATGGGCCCGTGGCTGGATTGGTAAAGGGCAGAGAGCTCCAGTCCAACTCAGACGCCAGCAAGGTGGAGGTGGAGTACTGGTTTGGGCTGGTATCATCAAAGATGAGCTTGTGGGGCCTTTTCGGGTTGAGGATGGAGTCAAGCTCAACTCCCAGTCCTACTGCCAGTTTCTGGAAGACACCTTCTTCAAGCAGTGGTACAGGAAGAAGTCTGCATCCTTCAAGAAAAACATGATTTTCATGCAGGACAATGCTCCATCACACGCGTCCAAGTACTCCACAGCGTGGCTGGCAAGAAAAGGTATAAAAGAAGAAAATCTAATGACATGGCCTCCTTGTTCACCTGATCTGAACCCCATTGAGAACCTGTGGTCCATCATCAAATGTGAGATTTACAAGGAGGGAAAACAGTACACCTCTCTGAACAGTGTCTGGGAGGCTGTGGTTGCTGCTGCACGCAATGTTGATGGTGAACAGATCAAAACACTGACAGAATCCATGGATGGCAGGCTTTTGAGTGTCCTTGCAAAGAAAGATGGCTATATTGGTCACTGATTTGTTTTTGTTTTGTTTTTGAATGTCAGAAATGTATATTTGTGAATGTTGAGATGTTATATTGGTTTCACTGGTAAAAATAAATAATTGAAATGGGTATATATTTGTTTTTTGTTAAGTTGCCTAATAATTATGCACAGTAATAGTCACCTGCACACACAGATATCCCCCTAAAATAGCTAAAAACTACTTCCAAAACTATTCAGCTTTGATATTAATGAGTTTTTTGGGTTCATTGAGAACATGGTTGTTGTTCAATAATAAAATTAACCCTCAAAAATACAACTTGCCTAATAATTCTGCACTCCCTGTATAGATTAGCTTGCGGTGGGCTCCGGGAGCGGCGGTTTAGGGGGTAATAAATTTATTTAGTTGCAGATTAGGGGTGTTTAGACTCGGGTACATGTTAGGGTGTTAGGTGTAGACAGCTCCCATAGAAATCAATGGGATGTCTGGCATCAGCGAACATGAACTTTCGCTATGGTCAGACTCCCATTGATTCCTATGGGATCCGCCACCTCCATTGCGGCGGATTGAAAACCAGGTACGCTGGGCCTGAAAAGTGCCGAGTGTACCTGCTAGTTTTTTGATAACTAGCAAAAGTAGTCAGAACATCTGTAGTGACGTAAGAATCGATCTGTGTCGGACTGAGTCCGGCGGATCAAAGCTTACGTCACAAAATTCTACTTTTGCCGGTCTCTAGCCTTTGATAACTAAGGCGAATCAGCCTCGCCACAAATACACTGCGGAATTCCAGCGTATTTGAGGTTGAAGGCTTGATAACTAGGCCCCTGTTACAGAAGCATTAGTTATTTTGTTGTGAAGAGCTTATTTCCCAGCAGCAATGCCTGAACCAGCAAGCCAGCGCCTAAGAAGGGCTCCAAGAAAACCGTAACAAGTATCATTTCATAAAGAGTTAACTCTTTTTTTTCAGCTTTTAGAAACTATTGCCTAAATACACTTTTGCTGGCCTCAGCTCTAAGTTTAGTGATAACAAATCCCATTGTCTAATCACCTCTGGAGCAAGACTGCTAATTGATAAGATGAACTTGTAAACTTGTTATCTTAAGTACTGTAATCCTATTGTGGCCTGTCAAAGGACAGTGCTCTCTATCTAAATGTGTGATGGGGGATTTTGTGCTTCCCCCCCTCTCCCCCTGGGAGTGCCCTGTGTGCATGTAACCTTAATAAAAAGCAGGCTGGGCATCCCAGTCCTGAGTTCTTGTTTGACCCTCAATCGCAGCGTTGACTCGTTTTTGTGGGCAGAAGGGTATCCTAGCTGTACTGCAGCTAAGGGAGATTATTCTATATTTGCGAGACTCATATAGAATACTATGAAAAGCAGCTTCTCCCCCCTTTAGCAATAGGGATCCAGGCTACTAAGCGGTCCATCTCTCAGCGAGACTAAGGGTAACCGTAACATTTGGCGGCAGCGGCGGGATTTTCCTGGATTTCCTAGGAGAGGTACAGAACGGATGGAGAGCGCTTACGAAAAATTGAAGCGTACAACCCTAAAGGATTTACTTGAAAGCAGAGGGGGGTACGCCAGCAACCGGCCGAGGAGAGAGCTGATCGCAGAATTGACCGAACTGGATCAGAGCTTCACAATGGCGGAAACACCGACCACGATTAGTGACGAAAAAACCAGGATTGTTCGGGAAAGGCTCTCATTATACGGGCCGAACCCCTCCATGGAATTGGTACAGCAGTTGATGGCGGAGGCGGACGAGGATATACGAGAGACTCGAGCCCACGAACTCAACCTAGCGAACGCACACCGCAATGCTGAAGCCCCGCAGGTAATCATCCCTGTCGAAAATGCTGGGAGGCCCAAGATACCCTATGCAGCATTTCGACCCTTCCTAGAGAGCGAGACAGGGATTGATGAATATTTGGCGGACTTCGAAAGGCAATGTGCCCTGCACCAGATTCCCAACAGAGAGTGGCCCACGATATTGTCTGGGAAACTATCCGGGCGAGCCCTGGAAGCCTTTCGTACTCTGGGTGCTGAGGAAGTGACACAGTATGAGCTAGTTAAGGAGACACTGTTGCGACGGTACGCTGTAACTCCGGACACGTATCGCCGACAGTTTCGGGGCACGGAAAAGAAGCCTAACGATACCCATATGGAATGGGCGCACCGAATGCGGAGAGCGGCAAATCACTGGCTGAGCGGAAGTAAAGCGGTGACTGGGGAGGAAATTTTACAATTGTTTCTCTTAGAACATTTTTATAATGGCATGGAACAGCAAGGGAAGGAATGGCTGCGAGACAGGCGGCCTTCTACCTTAGAAGAAGCAGCCAAATTGGCCAATGAACATTATGACTCCCGTCTTCACGAACCCATGAACTACCGAGCTCCAGCACGGGTCGAACCCATAGAGGTTTACCGTGCACCCCCTCGTGCTGAATTCCGAGCCCCGGTGCCCACAGGGCCCGTCCGACACTCAGGACCACCCAATAACAGCGCTGAGCGTCCCAGACCGACTTGCCACCGATGCAAGCAACCAGGGCATTTCATGGCTAGCTGCCCCCTTAATACGCACCAGACACCCAGGAATTACAATTACCCCTCTGGGTCCTATCGTCCGGCCCGGGCCCTCTGTGTTAACCAAGAGGCCCCTATGGAGGGATATGTGGGGCCGCTTCACGAGGCAGACCCTGTATATGCTGCCTCAGATAACCGCCGGCACCATCGGCAGAGGGTATGGCTCGAGGGGCGATCTACCGAGGGATTGCGAGACACAGGGGCTACTATCACGCTGGTACAGAGTCATTTGGTGCCAGAGCACAAGCGATCCGGACAGACTGTGGCCGTTAGAGTGGCGGGGGGGGATGTGTACAAAATTCCAACAGCTAAAGTGCATCTTGATTGGCAAGCGGGAAAGGGGACTGTGAACGTGGGCCTAATGGATAATTTACCTGCCGAAGTACTACTGGGCAAAGATTTGGGCCCCATGACTTCTGCCTATGCTCCAGTATGCAACAACGAGGCGGACCCAGTGACTACACGGGCCCAAGCCCGGACGGAGCGAGAGCTCTCACCAGTGCGGGAGACACAGGTAAGACCTACCCCGACCTTGCCTGACAGGTTAGGCCCCATACCCTGGGACACCCCAGATGCTTTCGAGGCAGAGTCTAAGACTGACCCGACCTTACAAAAGTACCGGGAACGAGCAGAGACCGGAGGGGGCGGGGCAGATAACAAACATTCTTATGGGAAAAAGGGAAACTATACCGCTGGACAGAGAAAAGGGGACAGCGTAGGCGACAGCTGGTAGTGCCCCACAAATACCGTCAAGAAATCCTCAAAATAGGCCACGACATCCCCTTAGCAGGCCACCTAGCCGTTACCCGTACCCTACACCGCATTACTCACACGTTCTTTTGGCCAGGGGTGCACGCTGACGTTAGAACTTACTGTAACACCTGCGATGTGTGTCAACGAGTAGGAAGGCGAGGCGATCACCCTAAAGCCCTGCTAGTAAATATGCCCATTGTAGAGGAACCCTTCAGCCGGGTTGCTATTGACCTAGTGGGACCACTGGCTACCCCTAGTCCCTCCGGTAAGCGATACATTCTTACCGTAGTGGACTACGCTACCAGGTACCCAGAGGCTGTCGCCCTATCCAACATACAAGCGGATACGGTAGCGAATGCACTAGTACAGGTGTTCTCCCGGGTAGGATTTCCAAAAGAAATCCTATCCGACCGAGGCACCCAATTTACGGCTGAATTGACCCAACAACTCTGGCAGGTTTGCAAAATTAAGTCCCTCCTGAGCTCCCCATACCACCCCCAGACGAACGGGCTGTGTGAGAGGTTCAATGGGACCCTCAAGCAAATGCTCAAGACGTTCACTCAGGAATACCGAGACTGGGAACGCTTCCTGCCACACCTCCTATTTGCTTATCGGGAGGTGCCCCAGGAAACGACAGGGTTCTCTCCCTTCGAGTTGCTCTACGGAAGAAAGGTACGGGGACCCCTAAACCTGATCCGGGAGCACTGGGAGGGAGAGATGGAGGCTGACGGTGTCCCCATTGTGCCATACGTGCTGGAACTCAGGGACCGAATGGAGCAATTAGCCAAATCCGTGCGGGCTAATCTCCAGTTGGCCCAGAGAAGACAGAAAGTATGGTACGATCGGGGGGCCCGAAAGAGAATCTTCACCATAGGACAAAAGGTGTTAGTACTTAAGCCGGTGAAGACAGACAAATTGCAGGCGTCCTGGCAGGGTCCCTACCAGATCGTAGAGAAAAGGGGAGACACCACTTATGTGATAGCTAGCTGCCACGACAACAATCTTAGAAAGACATTCCATGTAAACATGCTCAAGGAATATTTTGAGCGACCAGAGAACGTGACGGCCGTATGTTGTTCCCCTCAGGAAGACCCCGACAGTTTACCCATTCCAGACCTATTAGAAAAGAGCCTCCCCACAGGTATAGTGGCGCAGGTTCAGATAGGGGACCGACTTAGCCCCACTGAAAGGGAGCAGCTCAACCAACTCCTCCAGTCCAAACACCTCACCTTCTCCCTGAAGCCAGGGTACACTACTTTAACCACCCACCAGGTAGATACTCCGGGACAAGCTCCCTTGCGCCAGGCTCCGTACCGAATCCCCGAAGCAGTTAGGTCAGGAATGAAGAAGGAGATCGATGAGATGCTTCAGCTCAGGGTAATTGAGCCCTCCGATAGTCCCTGGGCCTCCCCAGTTGTCTTGGTGCCCAAGAAAGATGGGACCACCCGGTTCTGCGTAGACTATCGGAGGCTCAATGAAAATACCGTGACGGACGCTTACCCTATGCCCAGGGTAGACGAGCTACTCGATCGTATAGCCAGGGGAAATTACCTGACCACTATTGACCTCTGCAAAGGTTACTGGCAGATTCCCCTGGCCCCGGAGGCTATCCCCAAGTCGGCATTCGTCACCCCATTCAGCTTATATCAGTTTAGGGTAATGCCGTTTGGGATGAAGAATGCCCCAGCTACATTCCAGCGCTTGGTGGATAGGCTCCTGGATGGCTTCCAGAGTTTTGCTTGCGCCCACCTGGACGACATAGCGATCCACAGTGAGTCCTGGGAGGACCACTTAGCTCATGTGGGAATGGTTCTGGATCAGATCTGGGCTGCTGGCCTGACTCTGAAGCCAGAAAAATGCCACTTCGGGATGGCCGAGGTACAGTACCTGGGTCACCGGGTGGGGTGTGGAAAGCAGCGACCAGAGCCGGCCAAAATAGAAGCTGTCGCCAATTGGCCCACTCCCATCACTAAGACTCAGGTCCTAGCCTTCCTGGGCACGGCAGGGTACTATAGACGGTTCGTACCAGACTACAGCACACTTGCCAAACCCCTGACTGACTTGACCAAGAAGAACTTACCTCGACAGGTCCTGTGGTCTCCCCACTGTGAAACGGCTTTCCAGGCTCTCAAAAATGCTCTAATTAACGCTCCTGTCTTGGCGGCCCCAGCCCTTAACAAACGTTTTATCGTCCATACAGATGCTTCCATGTTCGGGCTGGGAGCCGTCCTCAGCCAAGTAGGCGAAGATGGAGGGGAGCATCCAGTTGCCTACATCAGCCGGAAGCTCCTGCCCCGCGAAGTCAGCTATGCAGCGGTCGAAAAGGAGTGTTTGGCTTTGGTGTGGGCATTAAAGAAATTGACTCCCTATTTATATGGTCAGGAGTTCACTCTGGTCACCGACCATAACCCGTTGGTGTGGCTGAACCGGGTCTCTGGAGATAACGGCAGGCTATTACGTTGGAGCTTATCGTTGCAACCCTTCAATTTCACCATTACTTACAGACCTGGGAAACAGAATGGCAACGCCGACGGGTTGTCCAGACAAACCGACCTCAGCCCCGCATAACCAGCGGTCTGGACAGCCTTAGTCTGCCCCGAAAAGGGGTCAGACCGTGTCTGCCAGAGTGTTCCACAGAAAGGGAGCACTGTTACAGAAGCATTAGTTATTTTGTTGTGAAGAGCTTATTTCCCAGCAGCAATGCCTGAACCAGCAAGCCAGCGCCTAAGAAGGGCTCCAAGAAAACCGTAACAAGTATCATTTCATAAAGAGTTAACTCTTTTTTTTCAGCTTTTAGAAACTATTGCCTAAATACACTTTTGCTGGCCTCAGCTCTAAGTTTAGTGATAACAAATCCCATTGTCTAATCACCTCTGGAGCCAGACTGCTAATTGATAAGATGAACTTGTAAACTTGTTATCTTAAGTACTGTAATCCTATTGTGGCCTGTCAAAGGACAGTGCTCTCTATCTAAATGTGTGATGGGGGATTTTGTGCTTCCCCCCCTCTCCCCCTGGGAGTGCCCTGTGTGCATGTAACCTTAATAAAAAGCAGGCTGGGCATCCCAGTCCTGAGTTCTTGTTTGACCCTCAATCGCAGCGTTGACTCGTTTTTGTGGGCAGAAGGGTATCCTAGCTGTACTGCAGCTAAGGGAGATTATTCTATATTTGCGAGACTCATATAGAATACTATGAAAAGCAGCTTCTCCCCTCTTTAGCAATAGGGATCCAGGCTACTAAGCGGTCCATCTCTCAGCGAGACTAAGGGTAACCGTAACAGCCCCTTTGTATCAACTATCACTAACTTGTCATATATAACGCACAGCACTGACACCATAACTGCTGCTCAAATTACTATACAAGTGATGATTACCGGAAGGATTTGCTAAATATTACTATTGTTTTTTTGCCTAGCAATACACTATGCTAATTAGTTGGTAATAGCGGTGTATTCTCAATACTACTAATGCAGTTGCTCTAAGGCTGCACACTTAGGCCTAGATTTGGAGTTCGGCGGTAGCCGTCAAAACCAGCGTTAGAGGCTCCTAACGCTGGTTTTGGCCGCCCGCTGGTATTTGGAGTCAGTGATTAAAGGGTCTAACGCTCACTTTTCAGCCGCGACTTTTCCATACCGCAGATCCCCCTACGCCATTTGCGTATCCTATCTTTTCAATGGGATCTTTCTAACGCTGGTATTTAGAGTCGTTTCTGAAGTGAGCGTTAGAGCTCTAACGACAAAATTCCAGCCGCCTGAAAATAGCAGGAGTTAAGAGCTTTCTGGCTAACGCCGGTTCATAAAGCTCTTAACTACTGTACCCTAAAGTACACTAACACCCATAAACTACCTATGTACCCCTAAACCGAGCTCCCCCCACATCGCCGCCACTCAATAAAAAATTTTAACCCCTAATCTGCCGACCGCCACCTACGTTATACTTATGTACCCCTAATCTGCTGCCCCTAACCCCGCCGACCCCTGTATTACATTTATTAACCCCTAACCTGCCCCCCACAACGTCGCCGCCAGCTACTTAAAATAATTAACCCCTAATCTTCCGACCGCAAAGCGCCGCCACCTACGTTATCCCTATGTACCCCTAATCTGCTACCCCTAACACCGCCGACCCCTGTATTATATTTATTAACCCCTAATCTGCCCCCCTCAACGTCGCCGACACCTGCCTACACTTATTAACCCCTAATCTGCCGAGCGGACCTGAGCGCTACTATAATAAAGTTATTAACCCCTAACCCGCCTCACTAACCCTATCATAAATAGTATTAACCCCTAATCTGCCCTCCCTAACATCGCCGACACCTACCTTCAATTATTAACCCCTAATCTGACGACCGGAGCTCACCGCTATTCTAATAAATTGATTAACCCCTAAAGCTAAGTCTAACCCTAACACTAACACCCCCCTAAGTTAAATATAATTTACATCTAACGAAATTAATTAACTCTTATTAAATAAATGATTCCTATTTAAAGCTAAATACTTACCTGTAAAATAAATCCTAATATAGCTACAATATAAATTATAATTTTATTATAGCTATTTTAGGATTAATATTTATTTTACAGGCAACTTTTTAATTATTTTAACCAGGTACAATAGCTATTAAATAGTTAAGAACTATTTAATAGTTACCTAGTTAAAATAATAACAAAATTACCTGTAAAATAAATCCTAACCTAAGTTACAATTAAACCTAACACTACCCTATCAATAAATTAATTAAATAAACTACCTACAATTACCTACAATTAACCTAACACTACTCTATCAATAAATTAATTAAACACAATTCCTACAAATAAATACAATTAAATAAACTAGCTAAAGTACAAAAAATAAAAAAGAACTAAGTTACAAAAAATAATAAAATATTTACAAACATAAGAAAAATATTACAACAATTTTAAACTAATTACACCTACTCTAAGCCCCCTAATAAAATAACAAAGCCCCCCAAAATAAAAAATTCCCTACCCTATTCTAAATTAAAAAAGTTACAAGCTCTTTTACCTTACCAGCCCTGAACAGGGCCCTTTGCGGGGCATGCCCCAAGGATTTCAGCTCTTTTGCCTGTAAAAAAAAACATACCATACCCCCCCCCCAACATTACAACCCACCACCCACATACCCCTAATCTAACCCAAACCCCCCTTAAATAAACCTAACACTAAGCCCCTGAAGATCTTCCTACCTTGTCTTCACCATACCAGGTTCACCGATCCGTCCTGGCTCCAACATCTTCATCCAACCCAAGCGGGGGTTGGCGATCCATCATCCGGTGCTGAAGAGGTCCAGAAGAGGCTCCAAAGTCTTCCTCCTATCCGGCAAGAAGAGGACATCCGGACCGGCAAACATCTTCTCCAAGCGGCATCTTCAATCTTCTTCCATCCGGTGCGGAGCGGGTCCATCTTGAAGCAGGCGACGCGGATCCATCCTCTTCTTCCGTTGTCTCCCGACGAATGACGGTTCCTTTAAGGGACGTCATCCAAGATGGCGTCCCTCGAATTCCGATTGGCTGATAGGATTCTATCAGCCAATCGGAATTAAGGTAGGAATTTTCTGATTGGCTGATGGAATCAGCCAATCAGAATCAAGTTCAATCCGATTGGCTGATCCAATCAGCCAATCAGATTGAGCTCGCATTCTATTGGCTGATCGGAACAGCCAATAGAATGCGAGCTCAATCTGATTGGCTGATTGGATCAGCCAATCGGATTGAACTTGATTCTGATTGGCTGATTCCATCAGCCAATCAGAAAATTCCTACCTTAATTCCGATTGGCTGATAGAATCCTATCAGCCAATCGGAATTCGAGGGACGCCATCTTGGATGACGTCCCTTAAAGGAACCGTCATTCATCGGGAGACAACGGAAGAAGAGGATGGATCCGCGTCGCCTGCTTCAAGATGGACCCGCTCCGCACCGGATGGAAGAAGATTGAAGATGCCGCTTGGAGAAGATGTTTGCCGGTCCGGATGTCCTCTTCTTGCCGGATAGGAGGAAGACTTTGGAGCCTCTTCTGGACCTCTTCAGCACCGGATGATGGATCGCCAACCCCCGCTTGGGTTGGATGAAGATGTTGGAGCCAGGACGGATCGGTGAACCTGGTATGGTGAAGACAAGGTAGGAAGATCTTCAGGGGCTTAGTGTTAGGTTTATTTAAGGGGGGTTTGGGTTAGATTAGGGGTATGTGGGTGGTGGGTTGTAATGTTGGGGGGGGGGTATGGTATGTTTTTTTTTACAGGCAAAAGAGCTGAAATCCTTGGGGCATGCCCCGCAAAGGGCCCTGTTCAGGGCTGGTAAGGTAAAAGAGCTTGTAACTTTTTTAATTTAGAATAGGGTAGGGAATTTTTTATTTTGGGGGGCTTTGTTATTTTATTAGGGGGCTTAGAGTAGGTGTAATTAGTTTAAAATTGTTGTAATATTTTTCTTATGTTTGTAAATATTTTATTATTTTTTGTAACTTAGTTCTTTTTTATTTTTTGTACTTTAGCAAGTTTATTTAATTGTATTTATTTGTAGGTATTGTATTTAATTAATTTATTGATAGAGTAGTGTTAGGTTAATTGTAGGTAATTGTAGGTAGTTTATTTAATTAATTTATTGATAGGGTAGTGTTAGGTTTAATTATATCTTAGGTTAGGATTTATTTTACAGGTAAATTTGTTATTATTTTAACTAGGTAACTATTAAATAGTTCTTAACTATTTAATAGCTATTGTACCTGGTTAAAATAATTAAAAAGTTGCCTGTAAAATAAATATTAATCCTAAAATAGCTATAATATAATTATAATTTATATTGTAGCTATATTAGGATTTATTTTACAGGTAAGTATTTAGCTTTAAATAGGAATCATTTATTTAATAAGAGTTAATTAATTTTGTTAGATGTAAATTATATTTAATTTAGGGGGGTGTTAGTATTAGGGTTAGACTTAGCTTTAGGGGTTAATACATTTATTATAGTAGCGGTGAGGTCCGCTCGGCAGATTAGGGGTTAATAATTGAAGGTAGGTGTCGGCGATGTTAGGGAGGGCAGATTAGGGGTTAATACTATTTATGATAGGGTTAGTGAGGCGGATTAGGGGTTAATAACTTTATTATAGTAGCGCTCAGGTCCGCTCGGCAGATTAGGAGTTAATAAGTGTAGGCAGGTGTCGGCGACGTTGAGGGGGGCAGATTAGGGGTTAATAAATATAATATAGGGGTCGGCAGTGTTAGGGGCAGCAGATTAGGGGTACATAGGGATAACGTAGGTTGCGGCGGTTTACGGAGCGGCAGATTAGGGGTTAAAAAAAATATGCAGGTGTCAGCGATAGCGGGGGCGGCAGATTAGGGGTTAATAAGTGTAAGGTTAGGGGTGTTTAGACTTGGGGTACATGTTAGAGTGTTAGGTGCAGACGTAGGAAGTGTTTCCCCATAGGAAACAATGGGGCTGCGTTAGGAGCTGAACGCTGCTTTTTTGCAGGTGTTAGGTTTTTTTTCAGCTCAAACAGCCCCATTGTTTCCTATGGGGGAATCGTGCACGAGCACGTTTTTGAGGCCGGCCGCGTCCGTAAGCAACTCTGGTATCGAGAGTTGCATTTGCGGTAAAAATGCTCTACGCTCCTTTTTTGGAGCCTAACGCAGCATTTGTTTGAACTCTCGATACCAGAGTTAAATTTATGGTGCGGCCAGAAAAAAGCCCGCGGAGCGTTAACAGCCCTTTTACCGCCGAACTCCAAATCTAGGCCTTAATGTGTATTCAGGTCATTATATATTACACTGCTTAGCTTTCATAGGTCTCAAGCCAGCCTTATACCGATATATTTTTCGTCTGTTTTCAAAATACATTTATTGTATAAACGTTTTCGGAGTTGCCTCCGTCCTCAGATACAGTACATATACAGTTCTTTTTTTTTCTTTTTTTTTTTTTTAAAAAAAGGTGCCACTCAGTGCTCATTAAAGGGACACTGTACCCAAAAATTTTCTTTCGTGATTCAGATTGAGCATGAAATTGTAAGCAACTTTCTAATTTACTCCTATTATCAAATTTTCTTCATTCTCTTTGTATCTTTATTTGAAATGCAAGAATGTAAGTTTAGATGCCGGCCCATTTTTGTTGAACAACCTGGGTTGTCCTTGCTGATTGGTGGATAAATTCATCCACCAATAAAAAAGTGCTGTCCAGAGTACTGAAAGCTTAGATGCCTTCTTTTTCAAATAATGATAGCAAGAGAACGAAGAAAAATTGATAATAGGAGTAAATTAGAAAGTTGCTTAAAATTGCATGCTCTATCTGAATTACAAAAGAAAAAATTTGGGTTCAGTGTCCCTTTAATTATTGATTGATATATTGTGCTCAGTAACTTTGAGAAAAGCTAAGGGACAAAGTTTTTTTATAATGCTTTATATATTTTGCAGCACCCGCTTTTGAAAAAAAGAGTATTTACATGATGATTACAAATATTACTTGCTATGAGATTACCCCCCACAGAAAAAGCCTTGTTGTGTGTGTGTGTGTATATGTATGTGTATATATATATATATATATATATATATATATATATATATATATGTGTGTGTGTGTGTAAATATATATATATAATGTAAAATATATGTTAAAAAGGTGTTTTGAATTGATATGGTTTATGTATATATGTGTATTTGTGTGTAAATTTGTATGTGCACACTTATATGCATACATACATTTACACACATACACAAATGCAACTATAGACACACATATTTGAAAAACAGAAATTGTTTAAATAATTTTGTTCTTTGCTCATTCATTTTATATATATATGTATATATATATATATATATATATATATATATATATATATATATATATATATATATATAAATATATATATATATATACACACACACAAACACACACACACACACATATATATATATATATATATATATTAATATATATATATATATTAATATATTTATATTTAAAATAAAAATAACATTTTCTTCTAAGTAGAGTAAAGAACAATATTATTTAATCTATTTCTTAACGCACCTTCAGCTTTAGCCCACTTAGGCTTAGTGCAGCTATGCGTTAGTCCTCGAGCGAAAGCCAGAAATCTATGAGGAGAGAGATTTAGCAAGGCTGCGCTATAGACAGCTGTCTTTGTGTTCACTTTTGATTTTGTGCAGGGAGGTGTGTTATCTGTATTAGCCAATCATTTGGTTTTTAACGTTTTAAATATTCGCTGGTATCAAGTGACAAGTAGGCTATGACTATGGCCTTTGGAGCCGAAATGCGTAAGCCGGTTGCTTACACTCTCTCATCTTTGTATGTGCTTTGTGCTTGGATTAATAAATGCTACGTTTTAATTACTCAGAGCAAACTTTTCTTTGTTTGCGTTATAAGACCCCCAGACATTTCGCTCAAGTGATAACTTTTAACTTGTAATATGAGTGCAAGAATAAGAGCGCAATTTATTTAACTTGATCAATGTTAGTGATCTAGGCCCTAATGTGTAGATTGCTTCTTGACCTTTTTGTTCATTTCACGGGTAATTTATGCAACATCTACATTACATAAAGGATGGTAAATACCTTCAGATGTGGTAGGGTCAAATAAGTGGTGTATTTAGTTTTTGTACTAACCTAGGCCCTGGTAAATATGCTGCCTCCTGAAGCCCCATACCCCAACAATTTTGGTCTATATTTGCCTCATTTATTTATTTAAATGTTTTTCTTTCTAATGACACGGTGAGTCCACGGATCATCATAATTACTATTGGGAATATCACTCCTGGCCTGCAGGAGGAGGCAAAGAGCACCACAGCCAAAGCTGTTAAATACCAACTCCCAGTCATTCTCTTTGCTTGTATTGCATGGAGGTGGTAAAGTTAGGTGACTGATTATTCAATCAAGAGTGTTTTATTTTTTAAACAGAGCAAGCTTGTTTTTTTTTTCCCTTGGGAGTTTAGCTGTATTCCACGTCAGTCTCTTCAGTAGAGCTGTGGTGGCTTTTAAGTTTTTGGGAACTTGGGGGGTATAATCCCCTCTGTGCCTCCCAGGATATGATGCTGCCCCTTTTTGGGTTAAAGACTATGTTGGTTTACTTAGTCTTTTTCCTTTGTTTGCAGGTCCATAGGAAGGAATCCTTTCAAGCCTGGGGAGCTGCCATTACTGCCTGGCAGTCTGGAGTTAAGTGCTTTTTTAATTTTTTCTGCTGGGTCAGGAAAATTTTTGCACTTATGGAGACCTGTTTATCAAATGTCTGTTGGACCTGATCTGACAGTGCGGATCAGGTCCGACAGACATCGCTAAATGCGGAGAGCAATACACTCTTTTCGTATTCAGCATTGCACCAACAGCTCTTGTGAGCTGCCAATAGGCCGCCAGCAGGGGAGTGTCAATCAACCTGATCGTACTCGATCAGGTTGAATTGTGGTGATCTCTGTCCACCTCATCAGAGCAGGCGGACAGCGTTCTGGAGCAGCGGTCTTTAGACCACTACTTCATAACTGCTGTTTCTGGCGAGCTTGATAAATGGGCCTCACTGGGTTAATCCTGCTTGTGTGCAGGTGCCTTTATTGGCAGTTTTATGTTCTGTGGGGCACTGTTTTACTATTTGGGCTCTGTGTGAGGATGGCTCTATGAGGCTAACAGCATGTTTCTTTTTATTTTATATTTACGCTGCACAGTCTTTTGTTGGAAGCATGTTTGTTTATGAGGCTATGTTCTGTTGCTGGCTTTTGTGTCTGCTGCGTATTGCGCAGAATAATACCGTGTCAGGTTTTCTCCCAGCGGCAGTTTTGTGTTTGTTCTAAGGACAACCGGGAGAGGGAGCACACGCCCACAATGGTTTGGCATGAGTTTTCGCGCGTCCTCTAGTTTGTCTGTGCTGCTGTGGGAACGAGTCTCGCTAGCTGCAGTTTTGTTCTCCTTTGTTTTCCGGATTGAGGAGGTCAGGTAAGCACCTCAGCAAAAGTTTGTTGAGGTGTGGTGGTACCTTATAGGGGTTTTATTTCTTTCTTATTTATGAAGGAGTTTTTTTGCAACTTTATTTAAAGTGACAGCAATGTATTTATTTTTGTGCTAAGTTTTTTTTTGCAGCCTCATTTATTTTTATTGTGTGTACAATGGATCAAGAGGACTTGCAAGCTGTGACCTGTAATTTATGCCTAGATGTTAATGTAGAGCCTCCTATCCCTTTCTGTTCCTCTTGTATAGAGAGGACTATGCAGTACAGGGATAGACTCTTTGATACAGAGACTTCATTTTCTAAGGAGACTGTTGTTCAGAAGCCTTCTGTTCAAGCTGTAGTTCAGCTATCTCCTCATTCCTCTGTCTCACTCCTCTTCACATGCAGTGCCCTGCGTGTCTTCTCAGGCTAGTTTTTCTTTACTGGATTTGTCTACTCACATATCCTCTGCTATATCTGATGCATTGTCTGCTTTTCCTGTGTTACAGGGAAACGCAGAAGGACTTCTGATTCTGTAGCACTTTTATCTAATGTTCCTTCTCATAGGACTGAGGACGAAGATATTTCAGTAGCGTCTGAGGGTGAAATTTTAGACTCTGATAGTGTGTCTCCTTTGACTGATTCTGAGGTGGCTTCTTTCAGATTTAAGTTGGAGCACCTCCATTGGTTACTCAGGGAGGTTTTGGCTACTTTGGATGATTCTGATTCAATGGTCATAGTTACTCCCAAGAAGGCTAGCAAGCTTAATAAGTTTTTTGATGTTCCCTCCGTGTCAGAAGTTTCCTGTTCCGGATAGGGTTTCAGAGATCATTTCTCGGGAATGGGAAAAGCCTGGAATTCCTTTTTCCCCTTCTCCTATTTTTAGGAAGATGTTTCCTATCGCAGATTTTATTAAGGAATCTTGGCAGACAGTCCCTAAGGTTGAGGGAGCTATTTCCACTTTGGCCAAGAGGACCACTATTCCTATTGAGGATAGTTGTGCTTTAAAGGATCCCATGGATAAGAAGTTGGAGGCTTTACTTAAAAAGATTTATGTTCACCAAGGGCTCCAATGGCATCCTGTTGTGTGTATTGCTACGCTTACCAGTGCGGCTCCCTATTGGTTTGATGCATTGTCTGATTCTATTCTTCAGGAGGCTTCTCTGAAGGAGATTCAGGATAGAATTAAGGCTTTAAAATTGGCCAATTATTTTATTGTGGATGCCTCTTTACAGGTTGTCAAGTTGGGAGCAAAGATTTCTGGCTTTGCTGTTTTGGCTCGCAAGGCTTTATGGTTAAAGTCCTGGTCTGCGGATGTCTCATCTAAGTCTAAGCTTTTATCAATTCCTTACAAAGGGAAGACTTTGTTTGGGCCTGG
Organism: Bombina bombina; assembly: GCF_027579735.1. Lineage (NCBI taxonomy): Eukaryota > Metazoa > Chordata > Amphibia > Anura > Bombinatoridae > Bombina > Bombina bombina. Next base: position 569,958,908 of record NC_069499.1, read on the forward strand.
TTTGGCTGAAATTATTTCTGATATTACTGGTGGGAAGGGACATTCTCTTCCTCAGGATAAGAGAAATAAACAGAAAGGTTGTCAGAGTTATTTTCGTTCCTTTCACAACTTTGCCGGTAAGTCTTCCTCTTCCTCCTCCAAGCAGGATCAATCCAGGTCTTCCTGGAGATATAATCAGTCCTGGAGCAAGGGGAAGCAATCTAAGAAGCCTGCCACTGACTCAAAGTCAGCATGAAGGGTCTGCCCCCGATCCGGGAAGGGATCGTGTGGGGGGCAGGCTGTCTTTGTTCGCTCAAGCCTGGGCAAGGGATGTTCCAGATCCTTGGGTAATAGATATTGTATCCCAGGGATACAGACTGGAGTTCAAGACTTTTCCTCCCAGGGGCAGGTTTCATCTCTCAAGGTTATAGGTAAATCAGTTGAAAATAGAGGCATTCTTAAGTTGTGTCCAGGATCTTTCCGATATGGGAGTGATCGTTCTGTTCCAGTTCAGGAGCAGGGACTAAGATTTTATTCCAATCTGTTTATCGTTTCCAAAAAGGAGGGAACTTTCAGAACCATTTTGGATCTCAAATTGGTATACAAATTTCTCAAGGTTCCATTATTCAAGATGGAGACTATTCGGTCAGTTCTACCTCTGATTCAGGAGAGTCAGTTCATGACTACAGTAGATCTGAAGGATGCATATCTACATATTCATATTCACAAGGATCATCACAAGTTTCTGAGATTTGCTTTTCTAGACCAGCATTTTCAGTTTGTGGCTCTTCCTTTCGGTATTGCAACTGCTCCCAGGGTGTTTTCAAAGGTTCTGGGTGTGTTACTGGCAGTTCTCAGATTGCAGGGGGTTGCAGTAGCTCCTTACCTGGACAACATTCTGGTTCAGGCGCCATCTTTTCAACTAGCAAACTCTCACATGGAGTTGTTGTTGTCTTTTCTGTGCTCCCACTGTTGGAAGGTGAATTTAGGAAAAAGTTCCTTGATTCCAGCTACAAGAGTGGTGTTTTTGGGTACCATTATAGATTCTCTGCAATTGAAGATCTTTTTGACAGAAGCAAGGAAGTAAAAAATGTTCAATTTGGGGGGCGGAGTTAACCGCCATAAGGTACAGATGTGTTTCAGAACAGCTCCACTCTGAAAGCTCCTAAATATCTATTTTTCAAGGTGCATTACCCACACACTGGCTACCTAAGAACCACCAACAGGAAAATAAGGGACTCAGGACACTTTGGGACATACCCGTGATCTTCTTGCACGGATCCTGAGCCGTTGACCTCCGATTGCAGAGGCGGTTCTGATTGTGGCTGCTTATTTGAACTAAAATAATACATTTTAGACTATTCTCCTGCTGCCCTTGGCACAGGCCTAGTTGTCCTATGTCAAAATACATCTATGTGTACAATAGAAGTAAAAAGTAAAGCATAAGAATGCCTAGATATATAAAAGTATTATTTAGTCTTAATATTAATATTGACTTTTTTATATCTACATGATAAAAGGTATATTTATTGTTGTTGTTTGTGGTGTTATTCGCATCCTTTGGGTTAATTTGATTGATTATAAAAGTCTTAGAAATAAATAAAGAAATGCCATTCAAATGTACCAAAAATGTGAGAAATTATCACTAACGCAGTAAACTATTTCTCTTTTCTCTATAGACTGAAAACAGAAATGGAACAAGGCTACAGCTTCACACATGTAGTGAGTTTTCTCATATAACAGATTCTTGCCATATATAACCTACTGCTTTTAAATATCAGCTAAATTATAGGACATATTTTATAGGAGTGAAACTGTGTATAAATATAACTTTGATAGGTTTGTTTTTTTTAATTGTAGAATAATGTGTATATATAGTTCCTTTTAAGAGGAAATTACATGAATGCTCAAATTCTTTTATTATATTACGTCTGCTGTACTCCTGTTAAAAACAGAGGAAGCATCTTCTTTTTTAAAAGGGAAATGTATCATTAAAATGTTAAAAATGAAGGTGCACAAGGGGTGTATGACAAACTGTTTAACTCGGTTCATGTTTTGTGGCAATATATGAGAGAGAGAAGGGAATTTCCTCAAAAAAGGAAACTGATCTCTAATGATAAGGTTGTAGTGGTAAATATACACAATCGCCTTATCTAAATTTGTAATGTAAAGATAAAAATTCAAAGCCAGATGCAGCTGCTGTTTCCAAATTTAATATGGCAGATGCCTCTGGTCACAGCTGAACCTGTTACACTTTAGTTACTCGGGATAAATAATTTAGTGGTTTAACTGTCTCTCTCTCTTTCTTTCTTCAGTGAATAATTCCCCCAGGGTGACCCGAACCGAAGAATCCTGGACAACTGTGACTCCTGTACCTCATGTAAGAAACATGTGAATAGTTTGATTATCAAAATTTCAAATATATGTGTTTAATGTTTCTTGTGAGGTTCTAATCTTCTTAAATGAAAACACACAAAAATAAACAGAAAATATGTGTGAACTTTCATTCTGTCGGTTAAATAAAAATATGTATATTTTCATGAGGAGCTTAAAAATATTCTTCATTCTACTTTTAGTTTCAAAAACTTAATAACAGCACTAATATTTCCATAATTGTTTATATATTATAGGCCAGAGAATATATATACTCCGTTGAATAACTAAAATAAGATTAAAAGTTAATTGAAAACAAAAGTAAACTTTCATAATTAAAACAGAGGGGCCGATTTATCACGGCCCGAATGGGGCTGTATACACCTGTTTCCCCGTGAGCCTTCAGGCTCGTTGGAAACAGGAGTTAAGAAGCAGTGGTCTTAAGAACGCTGCTCCTTAACTCATCCGCTGCCTCTGAGGCTGTGGACATCAATCTACTTGAATTCATACGATCGGGTTGAGTGACACCCCCTGCTAGCGGCCGATTGGCCGCAAATCTGCAGGGGATGGCATTGCACAAGCAGTTCAACAGAAGTGCAATGATAACTTCTGACAGCGTAAGCTGTCGGCTTTTATCGATGTCTAATGGACATGATCGCTACAGTGGATCATGTCCGCCAGACACTTGATAAATCAGCCCCAGAGAATACAATTTTAGAAAACTTTCCAATTTACTCCCATTGTGAAATGTACCTTTTCTTATTGGGTACTCAGGTTGAGCACTTGTCGTGACTGCATACTGAGGTAAGCTTTAGTCTTTAGATCTATATGTATAGCTTTGTTACAAACATATTTGCAAACACTGCTGCTGTATAGTGCTCAAGACATGTGCACTCTCCCAACCCAACCTCAGTATGCTCTATTACTGCAATTGCACTTTTCTCCTAACCCTTATAACACTGGGTTCCTTCAGAAGAACAGACCTTTCTTGTGATATGGTGCTAGGATAAGCTTTTTGGTCTCAAATCAATTTTGTACTAAACTGTAGATTAAGATGTTCTGCTTTGCACTCTACTGTTGAGCCCACCTGTATACCACCTTGTTACAAGGGTACCTACATCAGGTGGCAGCTCATGGGGAGGGCCCTACACTCCTTTATCCTTTTTGTAGTTGCCTTTGTGTAAAATGTACCACAGCGCAGAGAAATATGTTGATGCTCTATGAATAAATTATAATAATAATGGTCACTAACTTTGAAACAAAATCTTAAGACAGCCCTGGAGAAAGGAGGCAATTGGTCCAAGTTATGTCATAACTAAATCTTACTGCGTCCCATGCTTTGATGAAGTCCCTTATTTTAAACAGTGCCCTATTGGAGTCCTTGAAATCAGCAGTAGCTGAACCAGCAGCTACATAGGATGCAAGATGAGCTGCACACTTGCGTAGTCTTCCTGAACAAATATAGTGCAGGTTTTACTGTACGATCACACTGTCTTGGAAATCCTGACACCATATTTGTAAAGGTTAAATATATACACTTTCTTTGCATTGTAAGCCCTGTTTCAGGGGGGGGGGGGAGGAGGCACACAGCAACCCAGATATGATGCCTCATCAGACGGCCCTCCTGCAATGAAACTAATGAGACCTCTAAAACCCCTGTAAATACACCCCTGGATCCTAACATCAAGTGCAGCCACTGTGGGATGTTTTTTTTATACTGGCTTTGTAGATATTGGCTGTTAGTAAGGAGGAAGTATTTTTAGTGAATTGGATTGTAATGAGAAATGACTGGGATTCCTTCAGGTCTAAATGTCAGATTATGCAGATAAATCATAATCCAACAGTGCGACACAAGAGTTCAAGGATAGGAACGCTCCTTTATTTCAAACAATTAAAAAATGGAACAAAAACTGCCATAAGAGTTGAGCAAAAAAGGTCTGCCCTATGACTGTCTTTATGAATCGGATAGTTGATTGCTTGCGTATTGAATGTATTTTATTGAATCTAGACCTGTCACTTCATTGGAGGTCATCAAATAGGACTAAGCATACCCATAATTTTCCAAGAAGAAATCTCCTGTTTATGTATACGCACCAGAATATATTTTCATCAATAATACTGTCATGAGATGCAGGACATATGCAGGACATATGCAGGACACAGCAATGATGGTACAACTCTATTTTATTACAGAGCATAGCAATTCACATCTAGTCAGGTTGATTGTACTAAACTAACTGCGACACAGACACCGGACCTAAGCCCCGCCCCCAAACTAGTGACATCACATCCTGCTCTGATCACATCTTCCCCTTTTTCAAAGGCAAAGCATACATTTGCATATAACAAGTAACAAGGTATACGAACAGAGTATACAACAACATTTTTTTTCAAAGATTATATAAACAAATAGGTTAGAAAACATAAACAAATAAATTACATCCTGACTTGGACATCGGGGTAGACTACCCTAGTCCACAGTGACCATGGGATTATTCTGCCCATACTTCCAGTCACTGTTCTAGCTAAAGTCAGTCCCTATATCGGGCTGGAAGTTTCACCATTCTTCCGCTTGATGTAACTTTGCATGAACTGTCCTCTGATACAGAAGATGGTGAATTAGAGTCTGCTGGAGGCAAAGATATATCCCCGCTGTGATCTTGCTGAGGGGAAGGCACCTCTCTTAAAACAGGGGATCCCACCGGCGGTGAAACTGAGGTATCCGGTTCCAGACTCTCAGGTACAGGCTGAAGATGTCTTCGGTTACGGCGTGTAACCGTCCCTCCCTCCGTAAGGACTGTGTAAGACCTTGGTTCTGGAGAGCGGCCCACTACCGTAGCAGGCGTCTTCCATTTCTTCTCATCATCCAGTTTAATTCTGACACTTTGGCCCGCTTTCAGTTCCTGTAAAGGCCTGACAGAATGTCTCCTGTCGAAGAAGAAACGATAACCCTTTTTGGCCTCTTCATCCCTCCTAAGGACTTTGTCCCGAGGAACAGGGCCAGGTGGCTTGGAGACACCCACTGAGGGTAAAGTGGTGCGAATCTGGCGTCCTAGCATCAGCTGTGCCGGGCTAAACCCGGTGGCTTGAATGGGCGTTGCCCTGTATGACAAGAGGGCTAGGTATGGCTCAGATTGCTTTAGAATGAATTTTGTTGTTTGAACTGCCCTTTCAGCCATTCCGTTGGCCTGCGGATAATGTGGACTTGACGTGGAATGTACAAAATCATACTCCCTGCTGAAAGTACTGAATTCTGTAGAAGCGAACTGCATACCATTATCACTCACTAGCTCCATTGGAATGCCCCAGCGGGCGAACAAGCTCTTCAGGCGAATGATAACGCCCTGACTTGTGATATCATTCAGGGGTGCAATTTCCAAATACCTGGAATAGTAGTCGATCACAACAAGAAACTTTTTCCCGTGCAGTTCACACATATCAGCAGCTATTTTCTGCCACGGCCCCGCAGGCAGCGGAGTAGACATCAAGGGCTCCCTTCTCTGAGTAGGCAGGCGTTCCCGGAAAAAGGCACATTTAGACACATGATTTGCAATGTCGGAGCTGATCCCAGGCCACCACACAGCAGTAGCTGCCCTTTTCTGCACTTTGTAATGCCTAAGTGGCCATCGTGAATCCTGTTTAACATCTCCTTCCTCATGGTGACAGGAATTACAATGCGGTCTTGGAACAGCACCAACCCCTCCAGCTCCGTGAGCTGCGACCTCTCTGGCTGGTAAGCACTTAAAGACATCCAGGCTGCCCGGCTCTAGGGCCAGCCTTCTTTTATGTACTTTATAACTTCTTGCAGATCTGTGTCCAAATATGTCTCTTTCTTTATCTCTTCCAGTTTCCTTGAAGAAATGGACTTAGAGGCCAGAACTGAATCAACATACACTTTCACATCCGATTCTGTGGAGGATTCTTCAGCAGCAGCCAGCGGGAGCCTGGATAGTGTATCTGCCACAACCAGTTGTTTCCCCGGCACATGCACTGCCTGAACATTGAACCTGAGCAGTCTCATTAAAAGTCTCTGGCATCTCAAGGGTGTTTTGTCAATGTCATAAGAATTGATTAGAGGGACTAGCAGTTTGTGGTCAGTTTCCAGACTAAATTTCTCCAAACCCACTAGATAACGCTGAAAGCGCTCACAGGCCCAAACTGCAGCCAGGCACTCTTTCTCAATTTGAGCGTATTTTGACTCTGCAGCCGTCAGTGTGCGGGAACAGTAGGCGATGGGCTGTAGTTTGTTGTCATTCAGCTGCAGGAGTGCAGCCCCCAACCCATAACTGCTTGCATCGGCACTAACCACAGTCTTTTTTGAAGGGTCGTAGAACCCCAGCACTGGGGCAGACTCCAGCAGGGACTTGGCATGCAGAAAAACTTTTTCTTGTGAAGGTCCCCAGACCCAGGCAACGTCTTTCTTAAGCAACTCTGTGACAGGGTGTAAAACTGTTGATAAATCTGGAAGAAACTTGCCCACATAATTTACAAGGCCCAATATCTGTCTCAGCTCATGTACATCAAAAGGACTTTTCATCTGTTCAATAGCACAAATTTTCTCGGGGTCTGGCTTGATGCCATCCCCGTTGATGATATGCCCAAAGTAGCATAATTCAGTTTTCCTAAAATTACATTTTTCTTTATTCAGCTTCAGCCCAGACTCTTTGATAGCCTGTAACACACAACTTAAATGCTGAAGACTCGACAGAAACACGGGCCGTCAAGCTCCTTTCGGAGCTTGATAGATAGGCCCCATAGAGTAAGCCCAAGGCCTAGATTGGCTCTGACTGTATGTATTAGTTACAGTTCCCATTACAGTTATGGCTAATTAACTGGAAGCTTGGGGAAATATACTGGTCATATAGGGAGGCATTAGCTTTAAGTCAGTCACAATCTATCACTAGGTGAAACAGCTTCTTAGGATGTTAGGAATGGAAAAGAGAGACAAGTTTTCTCTGGTTGGCCAAAATATAATAGAGTCAAGTAAAGTGATTTGCATTACCAACTAATCAATGCCTGCTTTGCAGATTTTTAACCCTTCTGCAATCATGGGGTGCTGTTGAAGAGGGAAATCTGCTTTTGGCTTCTGGGAACTCTTGTTAATACCAGAGGCAGTGAGGGAGGAGATTGAGCAAGTATTCTGTGCTTTTAATTTAAAAACTAGCCATGATGCATAATATTTGCTATAATTAACTACTTACTATTGCAAGGGCATTCAAGAGGAGGTAGATATTTAAAAGTCAACCATCCACATGAGATTCAATTATAAAAGATCTGCAAATACTATTTAGTTAAATTTAGTAAGGAAATGTCTGCCTGTTTGTTACCATATCATTTCACAAATGGAAACATAAAACTTTGTTTGCTTACAAATCACTTTAGCGGTTAACTAAATAAGCCCGAATATGTCTGCACCTTTTGTAAGTTCAGTGCTCTTATAATGCACAGAAAATCAAACTGCTGAATTTTCTTTTGTATTTTTAAGGACTGTAAAACACCTACATTTCACAACAGTTGGAAGTGAATGCGCAGATACCATTCTCTAACCGAAGTCTCCTGTTCTCTTGATGTAGCTTGACAAATTGGTGCTCCCACAGTGCCTGCCAAGTAATCAGACTGTGACAAATGCCGTACTGCTAGCAATTTGTTTTCATTTTACTGAAATTTCCTCCATCCTCTTAACAGTACAACTACAATGTTTTATATTATTATTTTTCTATTAAAAAAAAAAAAACTTGTAGCACATATTCTTAGAATCCTTTATCTAAAGATTTTAATATTGGCAAATATTACATCAGGTTTTTAGCTTCAGGCATATTGGGAATATTTATTTTGTGGTAGCTTTATTTAAATTAAGCTCATTGATAAAAAAAAAAAAAGAACACTTAGAGGCCTATTTATCAAGCCATCAACCACAAATACGCTGGAATTCCGCAGCATAATTGTGGCGAGCCTGATTCACCTCATTTATCAAAGCCTACAGACTGGCAAAAGTGGAAATCTGTGACGTAACATACGATCCACCGGTCTCAGTCCGTCACAGATCGATGCTTACGTCATTACAGATGTTCCAAATACAAATTCGGCACTATCTGACTACTTTTGCTAGTTATCAACTTTCTAACAGGTACGCTCGCCACTATTCCGGCCCAGCATACCTGCTTTTCAATCCGCCACCCTGGAGGCCGCGGATGCCATAGGAATCAATGGGAGTCTGAAAGCAGTAAAAGCTTATGTTCGCTGCTGCCAGATACCCCATTGATTTCTTTGGTAGAATAGAAGTTACGTTTACACCTAACACTCTAACATAAACCCCGAGTCTAAACACCCCTAATCTGCCGCCCCCAACATCGCCAACACCTACATAATGTTATTAACCCCTATTCTGCCGCTCCCAGACCCTGCCGCCACTAAATAAATATATTAACCCCTATCCCGCCGCTCCCAGACATCGCCGCAACTAAATAAATGTATTAACCCCTAAACCCCTGGACTCCCACATCACTACCACTTACTAAACCTATTAACCCCTAAACCGCCAGCCCCCCACATCGCCATAAACTAAATTAAGCTATTAACCCCTAAACCTAACAACCCGCTAACTTTATATTAACCTTACCTTTAGAATTATAGTAAACTATATTAAACTATTAATTAATCTACCCTAACTATTATACGAAAATTACATTAAACTATATTAAACTAATAATTAACCTACCCTAACTATTATGCTAAAATTAGATTAAACTATATTAAACTACATTTCTAAAAAACTAACCCTACTCAAGTTATTTAAATCTACTATTAAAAATTACGAAGTTACAAAAAACTAACAACTAAGTTACACAAAATAACAAACACTAAGTTACACAAAATAAAAAACACTTAAGTTACAAAAAAAAATAAACACTGTTACATAAAATCAAAAATAAATAATCAAATATTTAAACTAATTACACCATTCTAATAGCCCTATCAAAATAAAAAAAAACCTCCAAAATAAAAAAAACCCTAGCCTACAATAAACTACCAATGGCCCTTAAAAGGGCCTTTTGCGGGGCATTGCCCCAAAGAAATCAGCTCTTTTACCTGTAAAAAAAATACAAATACACTCCCAACAGTAAAACCCACCACCCACACAACCAACTCCCCCCCCCCCAAATAAAATTCTATCTAAAAAACCTAAGCTCCCCATTGCCCTGAAAAGGGCATTTAGCTCTTTTTCCGCCCAAAGTCCCTAATCTAAAATTAAAACCCACCCAATAAACCCTTAAAAAAAACTAACACTAACCCCTGAAGATCCACTTACAGTTTTTGAAGACCCGACATGCATCATCAATGAAGCGGCAGAAGTCTTCATCCAAGATGCCGTCTGGATGAAGACTTCTGCCTGCTTGGATGAAGACTTCGGCCCACTTGGATGAAGACTTCTGCCGGCATCGCTGAGGACTTCTGCCACTTCGTTGAGGATGGATGTCGGGTCTTCAAAAACTGTAAGTGGATCTTCGGGGGTTAGTGTTAGGTTTTTTGAAAAATTTATTGGGTGGGTTTTAATTTTAGATTAGGGACTTGTGTGTACTGAAATACATTTCCAAAATTACAATGATGACATTTGTATCGATTCACAAATGCTGAAAAAAGCTCAACTGGTTTCAGCTATTGCCTTTATCAAGAGCTATAAAACAGGTAATAAAACCAATAAAGGAGCTATAAAAAGCTGTATCTGTCTCTCTTGTCAGGATCCATGGAGAACCCTCCTTTGCAGGGTTCTCCATGGATCCTGACAAGTTATCTGCAGTTCTGCAGTGGCCTCGCCCAGTTGTTCTTCGGTCTATTAAAAGAGTTAAATGCCCTTTTAAGGGCAATGCCCATCCAAATGCCCTTTTCAGGACAATGGGGAGCTTAAGTTTTTTAGATAGAATATTATTTGGGGGGTTTGGTTGTGTGGTTGGTGGGTTTTACTGTTGGGGGGATATTTTTATTTACAGGTAAAAGAGCTGATTTCTTTGGGGCCATTGGTAGTTTATTGTAGGCTAGGATTATTTTTATTTTGATAGGGCTATTAGATTACGTGTAATTAGTTTAAATATTTGATCATTTATTTTTATTTTGTGTAATTTAGTGTTTATTTTTTTTGTAACAGTGTATTTTATTTTGTTTAACTTAGTGTTTTTTATTTTGTGTTTAGTTGTTAGTTTTTTGTAACTTAGTCATTTTTAATAGTAGATTTAAATAATTTAAGTAGGGTTACTGGTTTTTAAATATGTAATATAGTTCATTTAGTTTGTAGTTTAATGTAAATTTTAGTATAACAGTTAGGTTAGATTAATTAGTAGTTTAACCCTTTAAGGACATAGCTTTCAGTTTGCTCAATTGTTTTATGACAGAAAAATTCCGTCATATGTCCTTAAGAGGTTAATATAGCTTAATGTAATTTTAGTATAATAGTTAGGGTAGGTTAATTAATAGTTTAATATAGTTTAATGTAATTTTAGTATAATAGGGTCGGTTAATTAATAGTTTAATATAGTTTAATTTAATTCTAAAGGTAAGTTTAAATTTATTATAAGATAGGGATGAGGTAATTTTAATGTAAAGTTAGTGGGTTGTTAGGTTTAGGAGTTAATAGCTTAATTTAGTTTATGGCAATGTGGGGGTCTGGCGGTTTAGGGGTTGATAGGTTTAGTAAGTGGTAATGATGTGGGAGGCCAGTGGTTTAGGGGTTAATACATGTATTTAGTTGCAGAGGGCTCTGGGAGCAGCGGGATAGGGGGTTAATAACTTTATTTATTTGCGGTGGGGTCTGGGAGCGGCGGGATAGGGGTTAATAATTTTATTTAGGTTGTGGCGGGGTCCAGGAGCGGCGGGATAGGGGTTAAACATTTTAGTATAGTGGCAGTGTTTAGTGACAGGGTATAAATAAAGCTGGGAAAAAGCCGTATAGCAGTGAGATCGATGACTGTTAGATGCTCATTGCCCCGTACTTGGTGTGCGTTTTTTTGACAGCATTTTTTAAAAAAAAGGAGAGCGTATTCAGGTCCGCGGCCGTGATGTTAGGCGAGCGTAATGTCCACATATAATTTTTAAATATTTTTGAATACTTTTAAAGATATTTTTCTATATTTTAAATGCTTAAGTATTTATGGAATTTGCATCGCTTATATCACATACATAATTTAATATTTACACGTATATGCTAAGGTTGTTTTTCACATGCGCTAAACACTGGCCCATACATACAAAATTAGGATAATGATGGACCCCTAATCTACCACATAGTCATGCAGGCTAAATAGAAATATCTTTCAGGTAGAACTGAAGCCCCAAATTAGATAAACTTCCGGCAATAGCACAACCGGATGAGAGAAAATTCAGACTTCCGGGAATAGCGAAACCGGAAGTAGCATGAGCGAAACCGGATGTTAGACTACTGATAAAGGAACCGGAAGAGATAGTAAGGTAAACAGTCCGGAAGTGGGGCAAATACGGACAAGAAACATTGTCTGAAATATATTAAACTAGAGTAATAAGAAACACCATCAAATAGAAATGTACACGAAAAGAATTAGACACAAACTATCTTAAAAGAACACAAAAGTTACAGACAACAAAAATATTAAACAAAAAGGAAAAACCTTATTTCCCATGTAACACTGGGCCAAACAGGAAAGGGCAGATCCCGAGTTTTGGCGCCAAATTAGAGCCAACCACCTATGTTATTAGGATATAAAGCTCCCAGAGACATACAGACCAGTATTGTCTTGAGAAAGGCCTAGGAGGGCCGAAACGCGTCGACATACTGGTGAGCACATTTCTGATTACATTATACCGCATCTAGACGTTATTGCACTATTGTACTTTATTTCACCCACAGGTCTAGGAGGAAGATTTTGGACCAATTCGTCACATTATTGCATTTTTTTCTTCTCTATTTGTATTTCACGTTTACCACAGTCATTGGAGTTATTTTTGGAAGTTTTTTGGAAGTTTTTTCAAATTGGATTTAATCACCTAGGATTTATTACACACACTAACTCACTATTTTGTGGAACACTGTGATTTTTTTAAGAGACATTTTCTAAGAGACATTTTTTAAGAGACGTTTTCCACTATTTATTTACAAGCCACACCGAATCCATCCGGTCACCGTATTTGTATTTATATTTCCATTCTCCTTATACCTTTATTTTCATTTTCTTATTGTATTATTTATATTGTATCACGTTAATTTTTGGACACTATACCTCAGATTTTCTGTTTGAAATTGTATTATTTGTGCGTAATGTCCACATATAATTTTTAAATATTTTTGAATACTTTTAAAGATATTTTTCTATATTTTAAATGCTTAAGTATTTATGGAATTTGCATCGCTTATATCACATACATAATTTAATATTTACACGTATATGCTAAGGTTGTTTTTCACATGCGCTAAACACTGGCCCATACATACAAAATTAGGATAATGATGGACCCCTAATCTACCACATAGTCATGCAGGCTAAATAGAAATATCTTTCAGGTAGAACTGAAGCCCCAAATTAGATCAACTTCCGGCAATAGCACAACCGGATGAGAGAAAATTCAGACTTCCGGGAATAGCGAAACCGGAAGTAGCATGAGCGAAACCGGATGTTAGACTACTGATAAAGGAACCGGAAGAGATAGTAAGGTAAACAGTCCGGAAGTGGGGCAAATACGGACAAGAAACATTGTCTGAAATATATTAAACTAGAGTAATAAGAAACACCATCAAATAGAAATGTACACGAAAAGAATTAGACACAAACTATCTTAAAAGAACACAAAAGTTACAGACAACAAAAATATTAAACAAAAAGGAAAAACCTTATTTCCCATGTAACACTGGGCCAAACAGGAAAGGGCAGATCCCGAGTTTTGGCGCCAAATTAGAGCCAACCACCTATGTTATTAGGATATAAAGCTCCCAGAGACATACAGACCAGTATTGTCTTGAGAAAGGCCTAGGAGGGCCGAAACGCGTCGACATACTGGTGAGCACATTTCTGATTACATTATACCGCATCTAGACGTTATTGCACTATTGTACTTTATTTCACCCACAGGTCTAGGAGGAAGATTTTGGACCAATTCGTCACATTATTGCATTTTTTTCTTCTCTATTTGTATTTCACGTTTACCACAGTCATTGGAGTTATTTTTGGAAGTTTTTTGGAAGTTTTTTCAAATTGGATTTAATCACCTAGGATTTATTACACACACTAACTCACTATTTTGTGGAACACTGTGATTTTTTAAGAGACATTTTCTAAGAGACATTTTTTAAGAGACATTTTCCACTATTTATTTACAAGCCACACCGAATCCATCCGGTCACCGTATTTGTATTTATATTTCCATTCTCCTTATACCTTTATTTTCATTTTCTTATTGTATTATTTATATTGTATCACGTTAATTTTTGGACACTATACCTCAGATTTTCTGTTTGAAATTGTATTATTTGTGCTCAAATTGTACCTTATTGATCATATAATATTATGATCCTATACTGCTGTTGGAGCTAACTATTATACTTATCCCAACACCAGTAGGGAATTTTTAGTTACCAGATATAGGTAACACACTGCATCTTTTTATTTCTATCTCATGGATCCATGGAGATTTTAGGAAGATTTTAAGAAGTTTTTTAATCTGTGCGTTTTATATTGTAGTTTTATTGTATTGTATTAAATATATCTCATTTTTAACACACCCATACTCTCACAGTCCTTTTAAGCTTCCCAGCGCTCACTCTATCACACACTTGAGTGTACTGGTGCCGGCGAATGCAGCATAGTTGACGGCTTGATAAGTAGGCCTTTTAGGTTCAAAAAGAAAAAGCACAATATGAAAAGATGTTTAACTGTCATTCTTTTAGACAGGAATATTGAAATGTCAGTATTTATTCTTATGCATGTGGGTTATTTGAAAACTGTGGACAACAACAAAAAACATTTGTACAAAAGCAAAATAAAATTAGTTTGAATAACCACTATCAATCAGGTGAATTGTGGTTAATATTAAATAAAGTAACATAAAATATCTTACAATGAATATATTGTATTACGGTGGAAATGTGTGATGTCTGCACAGATCTTTGAAAAAATATATATATTTTTTCCCATAGCTAAGGTGTTATTGTCAAACTGCCAAACCCGTGGGCCCCATACTGTCTGAACAAGATCTTCAAGACACACAGAATGCTGTGTATGAACTACAGTACCAGATGGAGACTTTGGTGAGTTTTTTACATGACAATTTTTTTTTTCTCAACAACAATAAAACTTGTTATAACAGAATTTCCATTATTAAACCACATTATAATGTAATCATATTTTAGGGCAAGTGGTAGTTCTACAGAGATGCTGGGAATTGCAATGAACACCATTCATTAATGTAGCGCTTATCCAAACAAGTACCATGTTGCTTTTTCAAAACATTTTTTTATTTTTTTTATTTATTATGGGCTAGATTACAAGTAGAACACTATCGCTCCAGCTTGCGTGCTAACTCCACTAGAATTAAGCTTTTTGCGTGAGTCTGGTACCTTGTGTACTACAAGTTGAAAGTAAAAAGTTAGAGTATCACAACTGTATTAACATATTCCCCCATAGACTTTACTGGAGAGCCAAAAGTGGAAAAAAATCATAACACCCTTACTCATGAGCAAACCCGATCACATTTTCTCAAGTGCGCTGACACAACATGCAAAACATGTTCTATTTATTCATAAATATATATTTATGTGTGTGTATGCATATATACAGTTGTGCTCATAAGTTTACATACCCTGGCATAATTTATGATTTCTTGGCCATTTTTCAGAGAATATGAATGATAACACAAAAACTTTTCTTTCACTCATGATTAGTGTTTGGCTGAAGTCATTTATTATCAATCAACTGTGTTTACTCTTTTTAAGTCATAATGACAACAGAAACTACCCAAATGACCATGATCAAAAGTTTACATACCCTGGTGATTTTGGCCTGATAACATGCACACAAAGGGGTTTGAATGGCTGTTAAAGGTAACCACCCTCACGTGATCTGTTTGCTTGTAATTAGTGTGTGTATAAAAGGTCAGCGAGTTTCTGGACTCCAGACAGACCCTTGCATCTTTCATCCAGTGCTGCACTGATGATTCTGGATTCTGAGTCATGGGGAAAGCAAAAGAATTGTCAAAGAATCTGCGGTAAAAGGTAGTTGAACTGTATGAAACAAGAAAGGGATATAAAAAGATATCCAAGGAATTGAGAATGCAAATTAGCAGTGTTCAAACTCGAATAAAGAAGTGGAAAATGAGGGGCAGCAATGTAAACACACAGAAACAGGCTAAAAATACTAGACTTACTTGTTCTGGCGGCCAAAGTCCCAGTTATGAGATCCCAAGCAACTGTTCTTAAGAGAGCAGGAACCATGGAAAAAATCCAAGCTATGAACTGAATATGATCACTGTGAATCAATTTGCAACAAAAAAGCCTGCAAGTCTGAAGAATGACTTGAACGTACATTAAGAAAGTGAGGGAAGGCATCGTTCTCTTGAAGAGGCCAAGACTTTAGTGTGTTGGTTGTTTTGGCTTCAAAATATAGGAATTAAATGTACCTTGATGCAAAAAAATTATTGAAGAGGTTCTTAACAGGTCCTGCAACCAAAGAAAAAATTCTTGTCCAGTGGTCAATTGCTGGAATATATCGAGTGTCCTGAAAAACAATCTGCCATAAGATTTATATATCTGCACCAATATAATATTTTTGATGGTGCAAGATATTGGTGACAGTTCATGAATTCCCTAGAACCCCTCCAAGCCACTTGCTTTGCATGTAAAGATGGCTAAAGTCTGATTCAAGAATGATGACATTTGGAATATCACCAAAAAGGGCCCCTAATTTCAAGCAACTTTATTAAGAAGCAACCAAGTAATCTCTTGATGTGATGCTGGAGTAAGAAGAATCATCTAAGAATAAAAGGGGCTGCATGGATTGTAATACAGAGGGACTGAACCATTCACACACAAATAATCAGGAAAAAAATGTATTAAGGTGCATCAAAAATCATAACAGAATTGTTCACCAAGAATCATAATTTATCAAAAACGTAAAATTGTGTATTTAAGTTACACAGGGATAAATCATATTAAATATGCACTGCATGAATAGTAATTAAAGTGTACTGGATGTGCAAAAAAAAACATGTAGAAAGTCATAATTATAAGTACAAAAACAAAGTGTAATTGACGTTGTTTCTTTTGTAAAATGGGCTGAACATGAAATTACCTCTGAAATCTCAGTGTAAATCTGTAAATATGTTTGCCCCACAGATCTCACATTTTTTTTCTCACAAATGATAAGGTTTTAGCAAAATACTTAAAACACTAATTACTCTCAAAGGAAAACCTATGCAATACAAAAATAACAGGGAATTTGCAAAGCGAAATTTGTATTCAGTGTAATATTAAAGTTTAAAAATACACAGGTTAGTCCCTGTGTACTTTGTTCTTGATTGCAAACTTTTACATAGCAGAGAGCTCTCATTATTGCAACGGGAGACATCTCACCACTTGCAGGAACAGCCCCACTTTTTTTTTATATAGAATTCCATGAGGACTGTCCCTGCCAGTGCTGGACTGTAAAACCAGTCTAGGCCAGCAAATGTTTTAGAATCGGGCCCTCAATAACCGCAAAACAAACTAAAGCTCAGGAGAAGAACATCAGAAAACAGGGGAACAAGAGAAAAAACAGATGAATATCAATAAGAAAAAAAATACAATAGTTAATGTATTTTACTAAAAGATGATATATAAAATGAATGAGATATAACAATACAAATAGAAAGTGGGAAATAAATATAGGACAGAGAAAAACATTGCCATAACGGTATAAGAAAAAAATTACAATAAAAAGGGAAAATGTCTTTTATAATAAAATGAAGATATAAGGAGGGCATCACCTGTTAAGGTAACAACAAAGAACAAGGGAGAATTATGTGATTTACAACAAGTTATACTGTTTTTTTATTTTTCTCTTTGGTTCAGTTTTTATCCAATCAGATCTTTGTATGTTATTTGCTGCAGAGAAGTTTAGTTAAGAAAATTATGCAAAATGCCTCCTTGCTTGTAATAAAATCCATTAATTTTTAGCAAGAGATGAGGAGTTATATTTTGCATTCAATATTTTACTTACTTTTCAACATCAGCATAGAAACAAATGTTACTCAAATCAGATACAAATTAAATAAAAAATATGAAAAAAGAAACCAATCACAAAGTCACAAAAAATAACCAATACGAAAAAAGTATTTTGTGCTTCTATTTTCAGTTTGGAAATACTTAACAAAATGTGTCCTATGTTCTTTGCTGCAGGGTGAGAGATCTCAGTGGGAGATGAACTGGAAGCTTGATTACTACCTTCCAGGCTATCGAGAACTCAGTGCATCCAGACCAAAAACTGGTACTTTGTTTGGGGTTGAGAGATGTGGCAGTGGCCATATTACTGGTGCTTTGTTTGGGGTTGAGAAAGGTGGCAGTGGCTATATTGTTAGTACTTTGTTTGGAGTTGAGAGAGGTAGCCGTGGCAATATTACTGCTACTCTGTGGTTGAGAGAGGTTGCAGTGGCTATATTAATAGTATTTTGTGGTTGAGAGAGGTGGCCGTGGCTATATTACTGGTACCTTGCTTGGGGTTGAGATAGGTGGCAGTGGTTATATTACTGGAAATGTGTTTGGGGTTGAGAGAGGTGGTCGTTGCTATATTACTGGTGTATTGTTTGGGGTTGAGAGAGGTTACTGTGGTTATATTGCTGGTAATTTTTCCTTGGTTAAGAGAGGTGGCTGTGGCTATATTACTGGTACATTGGGGTTAAGAGAGGTGGCTGTGGCTATATTGCTGGTACTTTGTTTGGGGTTGAGAGAGGTGGCTGTGGATATATTACTGGTACTTTTATTTGGGGTTGAGAAAGGTGGCAGTGACTATTTTGCTGATACTTTGTTTGGGTTTAAGAGAGGTGGCTGTGGCTGTATTACTGGTACTTTGTTTGGGGTTGAGAGAGGTGGCTGTGGCTATATTGCTGGTACTTTGTTTGGGATTGAGAGAGGTGACTGTGGCTATATTACTGGTACTTTGTATTGGGTTGAGAGAGGTGGCTGTGGCTATATTGCTGGTACTTTGTTTGGCATTGAAAGAGGTGGCCGTGGCTATATTACTGGTACTTTGTTTGGGGTTGAGAGAGGTGGTTGTGGCTATATTGCTGGTACTTTGTTTAGGGTTTCGAGAGGTGATTGTGGCTATATTACTGGTACTTTGTTTGGAGTTGAGAGAGGTGGCTATGGCTATATTACTAGTACTTTGTTTGGGGTTGAGAGAGGTGGCTGTGGCTATATTGCTGGTACTTTGGGGTTGAGAGAGGTGGCTGTGGCTATATTGCTGGTATTTTGTTTGGGGTTGAGAGAGGTGACTGTGGCTATATTACTGGTACTTTGTTTGGGGTTGAGAGAGGTGTCTGTGGCTATATTACTGGTACTTTGTTTGGGGTTGAAAGAGGTGGCTGTAGCTTTATTGCTGGTATTTTGTTTGGCGTTGAAAGAGGTGGCCGTGGCTATATTACTGGTACTTTGTTTGGGGTTGAGAGAGGTGGCTGTGGCTATATTGCTGGTACTTTGTTTAGGGTTGAGAGAGGTGGCTGTGGCTATATTACTGGTACTTTGTTTGGAGTTGAGAGAGGTGGCTGTGGCTATATTGCTGGTACTTTGTTTGGGGTTGAGAGAGGTGGCTGTGGCTATATTGCTGGTACTTTGGGGTTCAGAGAGGTGGCTGTGGCTATATTGCTGGTACTTTGTTTGGGGTTGAGAGAGGTGGCTGTGGCTATATTGCTGGTACTTTGGGGTTGAGACAGGTGGCTGTGGCTATATTGCTGGTATTTTGTTTGGCGTTGAGGGAGGCGGCTGTGGCTATATTACTGGTACTTTGTTTGGGGTTGAGAGAGGTGACTGTGGCTATATTACTGGTATTTTGTTTGGTGTTGAGAGAGGTGGCTGTGGCTATATTACTGGTATTTTGCTTGGAGTTGAGAGAGGTGGCTGTGGCTATTTTTCTGGTACTTTGTTTGGGGTTGAGAGAGGTGGCTATGGCTATTTTGCTGGTACTTTGTTTGGGGTTGAGAGAGGTGGCTGTGGCTATATTACTGGTACTTTGTTTGGGGTTGAGAGAGGTGGCCGTGGGTATATTACTGGTAATTTGTTTGACGTTGAGAGAGGTGGCCTTGGATATATTACTGGTAATTTGTTTGTCGTTGAGCGAAGTGGCCGTGGGTATATTACTGGTACTTTGTTTGGAGTTGAGAGAGGTGGCCATGGGTATATTACTGGTACTTTGGCATTGAGAGAAGTGGCCATGGGTATATTACTTGTACTTTGTTTGGAGTTAAGAGAGGTGGATGTGGGTATATTACTGGTATTTTGTTTGGCATTGAGAGAGGTGGCCGTGGGTATATTACTGGTACTTTGTTTGGCATTAAGAGAGGTGGCTGTGGGTTTATTACTGGTACTTTGTTTGGAGTTGAGAGAGGTGGCTGTGGGTATATTACTGGTACTTTGGCATTGAGAGAGGTGGCCGTGGGTATATTACTGGTACTTTGTTTGGAGTTGAGAGAGGTGGCCGTGGATATATTACTGGTACTTTGTTTGGCGTTGAGAGAGGTGGCCGTGGGTATATTACTGGTACTTTGTTTGGGGTTGAGAGAGGTGTCTGTGGCTATATTACTGGTACTTTGTTTGGGGTTGAAAGAGGTGGCTGTAGCTTTATTGCTGGTATTTTGTTTGGCGTTGAAAGAGGTGGCCGTGGCTATATTACTGGTACTTTGTTTGGGGTTGAGAGAGGTGGCTGTGGCTATATTGCTGGTACTTTGTTTAGGGTTGAGAGAGGTGGCTGTGGCTATATTACTGGTACTTTGTTTGGAGTTGAGAGAGGTGGCTGTGGCTATATTGCTGGTACTTTGTTTGGGGTTGAGAGAGGTGGCTGTGGCTATATTGCTGGTACTTTGGGGTTCAGAGAGGTGGCTGTGGCTATATTGCTGGTACTTTGTTTGGGGTTGAGAGAGGTGGCTGTGGCTATATTGCTGGTACTTTGGGGTTGAGACAGGTGGCTGTGGCTATATTGCTGGTATTTTGTTTGGCGTTGAGGGAGGCGGCTGTGGCTATATTACTGGTACTTTGTTTGGGGTTGAGAGAGGTGACTGTGGCTATATTACTGGTATTTTGTTTGGTGTTGAGAGAGGTGGCTGTGGCTATATTACTGGTATTTTGCTTGGAGTTGAGAGAGGTGGCTGTGGCTATTTTTCTGGTACTTTGTTTGGGGTTGAGAGAGGTGGCTATGGCTATTTTGCTGGTACTTTGTTTGGGGTTGAGAGAGGTGGCTGTGGCTATATTACTGGTACTTTGTTTGGGGTTGAGAGAGGTGGCCGTGGGTATATTACTGGTAATTTGTTTGACGTTGAGAGAGGTGGCCTTGGATATATTACTGGTAATTTGTTTGTCGTTGAGCGAAGTGGCCGTGGGTATATTACTGGTACTTTGTTTGGAGTTGAGAGAGGTGGCCATGGGTATATTACTGGTACTTTGGCATTGAGAGAAGTGGCCATGGGTATATTACTTGTACTTTGTTTGGAGTTAAGAGAGGTGGATGTGGGTATATTACTGGTATTTTGTTTGGCATTGAGAGAGGTGGCCGTGGGTATATTACTGGTACTTTGTTTGGCATTAAGAGAGGTGGCTGTGGGTTTATTACTGGTACTTTGTTTGGAGTTGAGAGAGGTGGCTGTGGGTATATTACTGGTACTTTGGCATTGAGAGAGGTGGCCGTGGGTATATTACTGGTACTTTGTTTGGAGTTGAGAGAGGTGGCCGTGGATATATTACTGGTACTTTGTTTGGCGTTGAGAGAGGTGGCCGTGGGTATATTACTGGTACTTTGTGTGGAGTTGAGAGATGTGTTTGAAGTTGATCTTTTTATGCATTAAACTGTCATCCTCTTTACTCCTGTAGAGATTTGCTTTTATTCAAATGTGCCGTAATTCTAGCAATAATAGCACAGCTGTAGAACAGCAAGTAGATCTATCTAGCAAAAATCTATGCCTGGAGTGAATGTTTTTCTGTATCAAAGAAATATGGTGATATGCCTCCCAAACTACTAACAAACACAGCATAATCCTGCATCCAATGCAGACACGCTGTATTGTTGAAGCTGAAATATTAATCTAAATATCCTATTTACCAATCCTAATTGAATACTTTTATGTGGAACATATTATATTTATTTGTTCGTAAATGAGGCTTGGGAACCTGAGCGATATAAAGAGTAATGGAGACAATGCTAGTGGAAGAAGGAATTAATGTCTGTTGCAAAAACATATGTGCACTCTATAACAAATGTTAACCATATGAATTGGTATTATATCAGCATTGAGCTAAAAATTACAATTGGTCTAAAAATATTTCATCAAGAATCTTTGAAGGTCCTATGCCATGCAAGTTGAAGAGCAATTTAGTATAAAGCATATAGGGCACATAGTGTCACATTACTACCCATATGTAACATTTGTTGGTGTGGTATAAGATATATGGTCACCAGACTGCCTTCTCTCTGCTCCATAATAACTAATCAGAACCTTATTGCAACAGTGTTAGAAAATATAAATGGTCAGTAACACAACTTGTTTTTTAATTTATTTTACTATAATTTCAGTTATGACTGAAGCTCCTCAATCTATTACTAAAACGCATCATGAACAAAATGTGTTTGAGAGACTTTCAGCTCCGACAACAAGGTGAGAAATTAAATGCAGAATCTTGGTGAAAATCTCCAGCAGCCCTTAATTAGGGAGGTCGATGTTTTAATTAAACAGAGAAAAAAAGAGACAATCCATATAAAGTAACAATAACCTGCATTAAAGGGATAGCAAAGTCACATTTAAAATTAATCTTGCATGATTCAGATACAGAATGTAATTTCAAGATACTTTTAAATTTGTTTCTAGTTTCAGATGTGCTTCGTTCTCATGGTATCAGTTATTGAAAAAGAAAACACACATATTCTACACTAGGGAGAGCTAGCTGCTGATTGGTGCACACATTTGTCTCTTGTGATTGGCTAACTAGATGTGTTCGTCTAGCTGCCAATAGGGCAATGCTGTTCCTTCAGCAAAGGATAATGAAGAAAATTTGATAATAGGAGTAAATTGAAAAGTTGTTTAAAATTGTATGTTCTATCCAAATCATGAAAGAAAATGTTTGGGTTTCCTGTACCTTTTACAAAGCGCAATGTTTTTCTGATATATTCCGTTTCCATGCAGTGGTTTGTATATTATGATTGTCCTAAATCACATGCAAGTCACTAAAATAAAAAGGTTTTTCATAGCAGCTCTGTGTTTTCAGCTGTACCACAATCCAATATTATTATTCAAGTTAGTTTTATTTTTAGTGTCACTAGATGAGAATAGAGTCTTACTGCTGGTCACAATAACCATTCATTATGTAGCCTCTGGCCTCAACTACTGTAAGCAGTGGTAGCCAGTGGTGGGTACCAGTGGGTGCTGTGGGGCTATGTTGGTGCACCACAGACCACAAACGTGAAAGACCCCATGAATTTGCAAGGTACTGACTTTTTTTTTTTACATATCCAGTATTATATGCAGAGGAAGGAGAGGGGCAAAAGAGGGAGAAGGGTGATTTATAGACAAATAAAGGCAGAAATAAATAGTAGAAGATTAGACCCTCCAACATTCTATGATCTAGGACCACTCCTGCTCTAATCACCCCCCCCCCCCTCCACAGTAATAAGCATTAAAGACTAAGGGGTCAATTTATTATTGTGGGAACGGACATGATACAATGTAGCGTATCATGTCCGCTGCACATCGATAAATGCAGACAGCATACACTGTTGGCATTTATCATTGCACCAGCAGTTCTGGTGAACTGCTGGTTCAATACTGCCCCTTGCAGATTCACGGCCAATTGGCCGCTAGCAGGGGGTGTCAATCAACCTGATCGGATTCGATTGGGATGATTGCTGTGCGCCACCTCAGAGGTGGCAGACGAGTTAAGGAGCAGCGGTCTTAGGACCACTGTTTCTTAACTTCCGCTTCAGGCGGAACTGAAGCGGAGTTGGTCAGAAGCAGCATTCGCTGCTTCATAAATCGACCCCTAAACATCATCCCCCAACACAATAAACTAGCTACACTTGCTGCACTATGTGACCCACCTAACCACAATTAACCCTAACAATTTACAATGCTGAACCCTAACAACCCTGGGCCCCCTATTTGTACCACATTGCTGTTTAAAAATTAGCTTTTCAAATCCTTTTCATATGACTGCTTCCCTTGAAATGCTGGAGTTTTTGTCTTGGTTCCCAGAAGCCTAGCACTCAGGTGATTCCACTTCTGATTTGCTGCATTATTCTCAGATTACTTTACTGAAAAGAGTGTGGTGGAGGAGTTGAAGGATCACAAGAATCTCTTGATCAGATGTATTTTTAATGCATAAAAGCTGCATATATTTTTACATTGGTATTATGAAACTATTTTAATTAAACTGGAAATTATATATTAATTAAAAAAAACTGGAATTGATATATTAAATTAATGCATCTCGTCCAAGTCATAAGGTACAAAAAAATGTGCTTCTATATGCTTTTTGCTATGTACTAAGATGCAAACTGAGAAACACTGATGCACTTTTAACACACTGATATTTTTCCAGTGCAAAATGAAAGCTACTGAGGGAAAATATCTGTAGAATGGAGTCTGGACTCTTAGATGACTAATGCGCTAAGGCAATGTTTTGATTTATTTTGCTCTGAATATTATTTTCAAAACTGCTTATTGTTTTATTTTGCTGTTCAGTGAAGTGAAAATCACTTTAAGTTATATTTAGATTGTCTTTCATTTAACTCTTTAATGGCCACAGAGGTAAGCAGTGATTTAAGCACTACATTCTCTAGGTGTTTGCTATGAGTAGAGAAGCACAAGCAGCACAATACGAATGTAATAAAGAGAGTCATGAATTTCAACGGTGCCAATCTCATTGTGTAAATGTTGCATGGAAATAATATGAGTGAAAGCAGAGATCAGGAGTCAGTTCACACCTTAATAAATGTCATGTCTCTGCACATATATCTTTGTCCCTACAATGTAATGGGATAATGATTTACTAAATAAATATCACAATATCTTAGTAGTACACATTAGTAATAAAAATGATATATAAATCAAGGTTTTTAATTTCAGTCACATTTAGTCTTTCTAAAACTATCACTATATTAATTGTATGAGGATCTTTTCACTTCTTTATTTATACACAGCTAGATTATGAGTTTTGACCCTAATCTGCCGCCCCCGACTTCGCCGCCACCTACCTACACTTATTAACCCCTAATATGCCGCCCCCAATGTCGCCGCCACCGACATAAATTTATTAACCCCTAATCTGCCGCCCCCAATGTGGCTGCCACCTACATAAATGTATTAACCCCAAATCTGCCGTCCCCAACGTCGCCGCCACTATACTACAGTTATTAACCCTTAATCCTCTGGCCTCCCACATCACTAACACTAAATAAATATATTAACCCCTTAACCTAAGCCTAACCCCCCCTAACTTTAATAGAATTAAAATAAATCTAAATAAAACTTACTATTATTCCCTAAATAATACCTATTTAAGACTAAATACTTACCTGTAAACTAAACCCTAAGCTAGCTACAATATAACTAATAGTTACATTGTAGCTAGCTTAGGTTTTATTTTTATTTCACAGGTAAGTTTGTATTTATTTTAACTAGGTAGACAAGTAAGTAAATAGTTGTTAACTATTTACTAACTACCTAGCTAAAATAAATACAAATTCACCTGTAAAATAAAACCTTACCTGCCTCACACTAACACCTAACATTACAATAAAATTAAATAAATTAAATAAAAAAATACATTTATCTAAATTACAAAAAATAATAAACACTAAATTACACAAAATAAAAAAAGAAATGATCAAAAATAAAAATGAATTACTCCTAATCTAATAGCCCTATCAAAATAAAAAGCCCCCCCAAATAAAAAAACCCTAGCCTACACTAAACTGCCAATGGCCCTTAAAAGGGCCTTTTGCGGGGCATTGCCCCAAAGAAATCAGCTCTTTTACCTGTAACAAAATATACAAACAACCCCCCAACAGTAAAACCCACCACCCACACAACCAACCCCCCCAAATAAAAACCTATCTAAATAAACCTAAGCTAACCATTGCCATGAAAATGGCATTTGGATGGGAATTGCCCTTAAAAGGGCATTTAGCTCTTTTACGTTGCCCAAAACCCTTAGCTAAAAATAAAACCCACCCAATAAACCCTTAAAAAAACACTAACCCCCGAAGATCCACTTACAGTTTTTGAAGACCGGACATCCATCCTCATCCAGCCAGGAGAAGTCTTCATCCAAGCAGCAAGAAGTCCTCAACGAAGCCAGGAGAAGTCTCCAAGTGGCAAGAAGTTGTCCTCCAGGCGGGCAGAAGTCTCCTTCCAGATGGCATCTTCTATCTTCATCCTTCCGACATGGAGAGGCTCTATCTTCAAGACATCCGGCGTGGAGCATCCTCTTCATACGGTCCCAGCCGTACACTGGAGGTTCCCTTTAAGGGACGTCATCCAAGATAGCATCCCTTGAATTCCGATTGGCTGAAATAATTCAGCCAATTGGAATTAAAGGGTAATTCCAATCAGACAATAGAATGAGAGCTGGCTGAATGGATCAGCCAATAGGATTAAAGGGCCATTATACACTCAAAAAAATATAGGCTATTTAAATTAAGCACCAAAAGAAGATAAAGTTTGTAATTGACAAGTATTAGCAATTTTGCTGCTAACTCTCCTAAAAATGATTTTAAAGTTTCTAATCCTCTCAGTGAATGAGAATACGAACGTAATCTCCACTAGCTTGAGAGCTGTGAAAATAAAACTAAAACATAAGCTAGATACAATATAACTATTAGTTATATTGTAGAAAGCTTAGGTTTTATTTTACAGGTAAGTATTTATTTAGTTTTAAATAGGAATAATTTATGTATTAATTGTAATTTTTATTTGGAATTATTTTAATTATGTTAAAGTTAGTGGGTGTTATAGTTAGGGTTACGTTAGGGTTAGGTTTAGGGGTTAATAACTTTAGTATAGTGGTGGCGACATTGGGGGCAGCAGATTAGGGGTTAATAAGTGTAGTTAGCTGGCGGCGATTTTGGGGGCAACAGATTAGGGGATAATAACAGTAATGTAGGTTACGGTGATGTTAGGGACAGCAGATTAGGGGTTAATAAGTGTATGTAGGTGGCGACGACATTGGGGCAGCAAATTAGGGGATAATAATATTTAACTAGTGTTTGCAATGCGGGAGTGCAGCGGTTTATAGGTTAATATGTTTATTATAGTTGTGGCGATGTCCGGAGCAGCAGATTAGGGGTTAATAATTTTATTTTAGTGTTTGTGATGTGGGAGGGCCTCAGTTTAGGGGTTAATAGGTAGTTTATGGGTGTTGGTGTACTTTGTAACACTTTAGTTATGAGTTTTATGGTACAGCTTTGTAACGTAAAACCCATAACTACTGACTTTCAGGTGGCAGTACGGATTTTGTAGTTATGGGCTGTACCGCTCACTTTTTGGCCGGACAGGCAAACTCGTAATACCGGCGCTGTGGAAGTCCCATTGAAAAAGGACTTTTTAAATAGTGCGTTAGTTACTTTGCGTGACGGCCAAAAAGTTGTGTGGTACAGCTATACCTACAAGACTCGTAATTGCAGCGGTAGTGAAAAAGCAGCGTTATGAGGCTTTTTCACTTATAACGCAAAACTCGTAATCTAGCCGATACAGAAGACAGAGGCGTTTACCATTAATTTGCCTTTAGAGAGCCTGACTCCACTACAGACTATGTATAGTTAAATTATACTAACGTGCTAATGGACATTAAAGGTCTTCAGGTAGTTTCTCAATCAGAACTGCTATTTAAGGTTGCCTCACAGACTACTTAATGCCCTGATATTAAGGTATACTATCTGTGTGTGTCTGTGACCTGTGCCTGTATTGAAGTTTTTCTGGTGAATCTTCTGGCTTCAGTACCAGGCTTGTCTTATAGGTAAGTATTTAGTCTTAAATAGGAATTATTTAGTTATTAATAGTAGGTTTTATTTAGATTTATTGTAATTATATTAAAGTTAGGGGGGTTAGGGTTAGGTTTAGGGGTTAATATATTTATTTAGTGTTAGTGATGTGGGAGGCCAGAGGTTTAGGGGTTAATAACTTTAGTATAGTGGCGGTGACATTGGGGGCAGCAGATTAGGGGTTAATAATATTTAATAGTAACTATGTATTTCAACCAAATTTAATCATTCTAGCTCCTAGGGGTTAGGGTACCTAGCTGACCCTAAATAGATGCAATTAAACTGTTAAAAATCCAAGGAGCACCTAGCGAGAAAGGATAAGGATATATAATTATAGTAATGTCTTTTAATTAACACATACAATATATATACTCATATACTCATAGTAAATACAATAAATACAATTGGATTAAAATTAATTAAATAAATGAAGAAAATACAATGTGGTCCTGATTGTGCAATCTGTTAACTTAATTATAATCATAATTAGTAATGTCCAGTTCTGATTGGTTCCTTATGGAGTAAAAAAGTTATCCTTGAGGGATAGTGAACAAAATGTGCCAATAAATCCAAAAATGAGAGCAAAAATATGTGATAAGAATACTTTTAGTATTAATTTTAAATTTACATTACTGTGATCCTTATGTATAGTAAATCATATTTTGCATAATAGATAGGTAGCAGTACAAATCCTAGAATCCCTATTATCTTTGTAAAAAGTAGCCTGATAGGTACATTTATATTCAGTTAAAACTGAAACATGATAGCGATATACTCAATTAGGAAACCAGAAGTGACATCGAGTTGGCTAACATAACAGCTAACCGTTAGAACACAAAACCAGAAATGACACTATTGATACCGGAAGTGACGCAATAACGAATGACGTCACTTCCGGTTTGGCGAATTGAAAGACACAAGGAAATAATGACATACACGTTATAAGATCCTTAACACTAAGGGTAAGCACACATCGCAATCAGTCTATAAGACTGAATAAACATGCTAAACAAAAATGTATATAGGATACTGAAAAATGTCAAGCTCAAAACGGAAGGTAAACAAAAGGAAGGTATCACTTCCGGTTGGTAATACATACAGTTTGGCGCCAAAATAACGATAACAGTGATTGGCTACTTACACTAATAAAAGAAGCCACCATAGCACACCAAAGTATAGTCTTGATAAAGGCCTAAGGAAGGGCCGAAACACGTTGACAATATAAGGTGAGCTTCATTCTGATTTAACTTACGATTCTACTAGCATTATTGCACTATGTTATATTTATTTTGTTCACAGGATTAATAACAGGGGACTGAGTCTTGGAAAGAGACTGGATATCCTTTTCATTGGTATTTTTTGTTATTTTTTGTTATTTTTTTGTTTTTTCATTCACATTCTGAGGATAAATTAAATAGGAGGATTATTTTCTATCACGAATATTGAACACAACCACGTCACTTAACAATATTATTCTTTGGACATACGTTTATTCACAATTTTTTATCAGATTTAAGATTTTGTGACTTTTTGTTTTTTCTTATCACATATTTTTGCTCTCATTTTTGGATTTATTGGCACATTTTGTTCACTATCCCTCAAGGATAACTTCTTTACTCCATAAGGAACCAATCAGAACTGGATATTACTAATTACGATTATAATTAAGTTAACAGATTGTACAATCAGGACCACATTGTATTTTCTTCATTTATTTAATTACATTGATCCATGTTTTTATATTTATTTTTAATCCAATTGTATTTATTGTATTTACTGTGAGTATACAAGTTAATAATATTTAACTAGTGTTTGCGATGTGGGAGTACGGCGGTTTAGGGGTTAATATGTTTATTTTAGTGTTTGCGGTGCGGGAGGGCCTCGGTTTAGGTGTTAATAGGTAGTTTATGGGTGGTAGTGTACTTTGTAACACTTTAGTTATGAGTTTTATGCTACAGCTTTGTAGCATAAAACCCATAACTACTAACTTTCAGGTGGCGGTACAGATCTTGTAGTTATGGGCTGTACCACTCACTTTTTGGCCGGACAGGCAAACTCGTAATACCGGCGCTATGGAAGTCCCATTGAAAAAGGACTTTTTGAAAGTTGCGGTAGTTACGATGCGTTACGGCCAAAAAGGTGTGCATAACAGCTTTACCTACAACACCTGCAATACCAACGGTAGTGAAAAAGAGCCATAACGCAAAACTCGTAATCTAGCCGACAGTTTCTTCTGTAATCTACTTTAAGCAACATCACAACCCTGATGTTTAAAGAAGACAATGTTAAGCTGACATTAAAGTATTTTTGTCATTGGTGCAAGACAAAGCAATTTAAAATTGATTACTTTTTTGGAAGACCTAACTTGCAGCAATATAAGTTTCATTTTTAATGTGTTTGTGGTATGTTATAGTCCTCCGATAGACTTAGGAGTTATCCTTATAAACTAGTAAGCAAACTATCCCTAGTTAGATGTGCAAAAAAAAAGAAAACAAAAACATGTTTAAAGGGACAGTCAACACCAGAATTTGTGTTGTTTAAAAAGATAGATAATCCCTTTATTACCCATTCCCCAGCTTTGCGTAACCAACACAGTTATAATACGTTTTACCTCTGTAATTACCTTGTATCTATGCCTCTGCAAACTGCCCCCTTATTTCAGTTCTTTTGACAGACTTGCATTTTAGCCAATTAGTGCTGACTCCTTGCGTGAGCCCAATGTTATCTATATGACACACATAAACTAATGCCCTCTAGTGGTGAAAAACTGTCAAAATGCATTCAGATTAGAGGGGGCCTTCAAGGTCTAAGAAATTAGCATATGAGCCTACCTAGGTTTAGCTTTCAACTAAGAATACCAGGAGAACAAAGCAAAATTGGTCATAAAAGTAAATTGGAAAGTTGTTTAAATTGACATGCCCTATTTGAATCATGAAAGTTTATTTTGGACTTGACTGTCCCTTTAAATAAATAAAGTTTTATATCTATATCTATCTATTCATCCATAATACCACCTCTGGATACTTTGTAAACACTTAATCACTGAATGTCCTATTGTAAAATATCTGACAATTTTATTGTTAAAACAATTAATATCAAATAATGTTATATTTACTGAAAAAGCAATTACCCTTCTTTAAATTGACCTTTTAAGGTGGTATATAGTATTAACAACTGTTTGTGGGCTGGCTGCCATTAATAGCAAGTGAATTGTGGAACCAATTCTAAGGAACTGTATGGATTCTGATTCATTGAGAGTGGGTAATGGTACTAAGAGAGGTTTTGGTAAAACTACTGTCTCCATTAAGGTTTTTTTTTAAACAACTTTCCGGTTTACTTGTATTATCAAATTTGCTTCATTCTTTTGGTATCTTGATCAAAGAGCAGCAATGCACTACTGGGAACTAGCTGAACACATTTGGTGAGCCAATGACAACAGACATATACGTGTATTCACTAATCAGAAGCTTGCTCCCAGTAGTGCTATAATGCTCCTAGCTTCAACCATATCCTCGCACACGGAAAAATAGGTCTGGGTTAGAGGACAAAAACGCCACACTAGAGTACTAAAAAAACAATTTTATTCTTGATACACATAAAAGGAAAATCTTTCGATCAAGGAATGCAGGTCAAATGCGTTTCGTTAGGTATTCACTTTGTCAATGAAGGGTCATTGATAAAGTGTATACCTAACGAAACGCGTTTGATTATTGACAAAGTGAATACCTAACGAAACGCGTTTGAGCTGCATTCCTTGACGGAAAGATTTAAAGTTCTATATAGGAGGAGCTATATAGATAGCTCTGCTGTGGGTGCTCTCTTTGCCACTTCCTGTAGGGAAGGAGAATATCCCACAAGTATGGATGAATCCGTGGACTCGATACATCTTACAAGAGAAATAATAAAGAAATTACAAGATTTTTAAACTAATTACACCTACTCTAATCCCCCTAACAAAATAAAAAAGCCCCCCAAAATAAAATAAAAGCCCTACCCTACACTAAATTACGAATAGCCCTTAAAAGGGCCTTTTGCGGGGCATTGCCCCAAAGTAATCAGCTCTTTTACCTAATTGTAACTTAGGTTAGGTTTTATTTTACAGGTAAATTTGTCTTTATTTTAACTAGGTAGTTATTAACTAGTTAATAACTATTTAATAACTATTGTACATAGTTAAAATAAATACAAAGTTGCCTGTAAAATAAAAATAAACCATAAGCTAGCTACAATGTAACTATTAGTTATATTGTAGCTAGCTTATGGTTTATTTTATAGGTAAGTATTTAGTTTTAAATAGGAATTATTTAGTTAATTGTAGTAATTTTATTTAGATTTATTTTAGTTATATTTAAGTTAGGGGGTGTAAGGTTTAGAATTAGGTTTAGGGCTTAATAACTTTATTATAGTGGCGGCAACGTTGGGGGCGGCATATTAGGGGTTAATAAATGTAGGTAGGTGGCAGCGATGTTAGGGGTGGCAGATTAGGGGTTAATAATATTTAACTAGTGTTTGCGATGCAGGAGTGCGGCGGTTTAGGGGTTAATATGTTTATTATAGTGGCAGCAATGTCCGGTTTCGCAGATTAGGGGTTAAATATTTTATTTTACTGTTTGCGATGTGGGAGCCTCGGTTTATGGGTTAATAGGTAGTTTATGGGTGTTAGTGTACTTTTTAGCACTTTAGTTAAGAGTTTTATGCTACGGCGTTGTAGTGTAAAACTCTTAACTACTGACTTTAAAATGCGGTACCAGTCTTGACAGGAGAGGGTCTACCGCTCACTTTTGGTCAGACTCATAATATCGGCGCTATGCAAGTCCCATTGAAAATAAAGGGTACGCAAATGACGTAAGTGGATTTGCGGTATTTCCGAGTCTGGCCAAAAAAGTGAGTGGTTCACCTGTACCTGCAAGACTCGTAATATCAGCGGGCGTTAAAAAGCAGCGTTAGGACTTCTTAACGCTGCTTTTTAAGGCTAACGCACAACTCGTAATCTAGGTCTATGTTTCTATGTTTTTACATTGAAAATATACCATGTGAATATCCAATATATAGTCAATTTAAGTGAATGTTTATTTTCTTTTAGTTGCACACATATTTGTTTTATATTGATCTTAGTTATTGTCTTCCCACTTGCTAATGAAGCAAATATTTTCACTACTGAAAATAAAATGAACTATATATGAATGAGTTTTCTTGCATTTATCCACAATGAGTTTTTTTCTTTTTACTCTATTTTAATTTTTACAGCTATTGCATTCCTTTCATGATTAATTCTATATAGGCTTGAGCTTTCTGATCATATTACTGTCAACTAGAACTGGAATCTTTTTTTTTGTTGTTGTTGTATATATAAAAATGATTCTGGTGACTGCAGTCCTGTATGATACTGACTGTTTTTTTTATTATTTTAATTTTTTTTATCAAATTTGTGGCCCTGCTTATAAGATGTTTATAAACATTATCGCTTTAATTTTATTTTGTATTATATTCATCCCACTAATGCTTCCTATTTATTAATGTATAATAGACAGTTTATTCTGTTAACTTATTTGTTTCTTTAATTTACAATTGTATGTGTATATACACATATTAATGTATATATATATATATATATATATATATATATATATATATATATATATATATATATATTCTAGATTGTACGTTCCCACGGGAATAGGGCCCTCAATCCCTCCTGTATGTGTTTGTAAATTTTGTCCTGTCTCTTACAAGTCTTGTATTGTTTTATTTAAATGAATTGTATCCATGGACAGCGCTGCGGAATATGTTGGCGCTTCATAAATAAAGTATAATAATAATAATAATAATAATAATAATATATATATATTTACTGGAAACACACAGATCTTATAGACCACTGTGTAAAAGGCACTTTTCAGTGCCATTATTTTTCTAATACCCCACATTTTATTAAAAATAAAAATGCTACAATTTTTATTTTTTGATAAAATACACTACACTGTATTTTGGGGGCATTTGGGGCATATTTATAAAATTAACCAGAGATCTGAACTCTGGTTCATTTTATAAATGCTAATTGCTACCGCAAGCTCACGGAAGCAATAACCAGCCACTTATAATATCTGGTTATTTATAGCGCGCCCGCAAATGGGCAAATTTGCCCATTTGTGGGCACTCTATAAGTTAGCACTCCATTTGTAATCTAGCCCTAAACATGCAATTATAAGAGTCGTTTTAACAATTTTCTATTATTTATACTTACTATGTAGTGGGTATCTTGTCTTACATCGTGCCAGATTAACTGTATACAAATTCAACTGTGATACGATCATAGCTTCTAGTAGCAACCTTTAATTGCTCCATCTGCCACACTATAAACAACTTTTTTAGCAGACTATATTTAACCTCACATTTCTAATAAAAGCTTCCACCTCCTGTACTGATTCTAGGACCTTTAGACCTTCTTTTGAAAAAAACTTGATTTAGCTGGATATGTACAGTATATGACTATAAGACTGCATTTTTTTCCCATCTTAATATTATTACAATAAGGGATCATCTTTGTTTAGAAGACTGATGATCCCTTAATTACATTTTCTTGGTTCTTTTTGTACTTTTTTTTGTCCAGTTTATTTAAGCAATATCTAAATGCCATAATATAGCGTATACATGTAAGCTAAATGCATTTTATACATTTTTTAATGCTTTTGTATAAATAGGGCCAGATTACGAGTGGCGCTCTAACTAATGCGAGCAAGCGAAAAGGGGTTTATCATGGCTCTGTTGGAAGTAGCCTCATAGCTTTGAACCCTTATAGCTTTTTTATTCAAAATTTTATATTAATAACTTTTATTAAACAGTGATATTATGAGTGTAACTGTATTTTTCAATGTATTTTTTTATGTGTTTTGTGCAACTTTTTTGTTGAGCGAAACAGTTAATCAGAGCTCTGAAGTCAAGCTATCCCGACTCACGTTAAATTCAATTGCGCTCAAACAAACACATTTACTTTATACACGTAATATGTGAGCTACTTCTAACATACGCAAAGAGCCGCAATAAACCTATTATCGCTTGCGCACAACTGTTAGCACGCCACTCATAATCTAGCCCTATATGACCTAATGCAGGTGTGTGTGTAACAGTGCTCTGTGTATGAGACAACACAGTTTTTATAGAGCATTGAAGGTGTTTAACACAATGATGGTGTGACATGATCCATGTAGCAGACAATACAGTTAGTTCTATATAAGACTCTCTTATGGTGCCTTTGTGCATGTGTGAGAGCAATACAAAGAGAGAGAGTGATGTAGAACATATGTGTGAAACGGTGCAGGTGCATGTTATTTGTTTAAGAACCATCTGCACATGTATTCACCTCAAATGGGCTTTAAGGACCCTGTTAACTGGTAAACAAACCCAGAAGGTCTAAAGATTTGTGGGCTTCTGAGATAATAAACCTTCTGCAGCTCCTGGTGTGCCTTCTGTAAGTCAACAATGACCTCATTAGGTGCATAAAAATGACCTCATCCGGGTTCCCCGCTTCACATGGAAGTGCATTAGATGACTGATTTTACTATGTGTGTAGTATATGCTGTATGCTAACTTGCTCAGCTAACTCAGGGGGAAAATCATCATCTTCGGAACCATAATATTTGAGTTAATACAAAATCCTTGCACTGAATTACGCCAATTCTAATATTTTAAATCTTGTTAATCAATATTTCATGCTCAATCTGAAAGATGTGTTTAATTTCAGAGTGGCCTCTCATTGTCATGCCGTGGCCTGTGATGCCCTCCAGCTTGGAATAGCGAACAACATACAAGGGATAAGAAATAAGCAACCTCTCATAACAAAGCGTACCAGCAAGACATCAGCAAGGCTTCGAGAGCATAAAGGAAAATCTTAGAAATATTTGGAAGTATTCGATAAACCACTGGAATGCTATTAACGAGACAGAGATATTTTCTTTTATTATTAGTATTTGCAAAACGCTGAACCAGCTTTAATACACAAACTTTGAAGCGGTTTAGAAAGAGCATGTAATTTGAAGAGACTTTTCAATGTACTTCTATTAAAGGGCCATAATACCCAAATGTTTAAACACTTGAAAGTGGTGCAGTATAGCTGTAAAAAGCTAGAAAATATCACCTGAACATTTCTATGTAAAAAAGCAAGATATTTTACCTCAAAAGTTCCTCAGTAGCCACATTCCATTGTAAAGGACTTCTAAGCAGCAAATTAGTATGTCTGTCCTGGGACAGCCGAAGGGTTGAGCCTCGTGCACTCTCATGTTATTTTCCTATTCAGTGTAATGAAGTTTACAATGAAATCTCATGAGAGTTAAGTTATATCTCATGATATCACAGTAAAAGAGTTCATGACCTCAGCACTGCTGATGCTGATTGGCTGCTGTTCATTTCTTCCTTTTTATTTTTTTTTTACCTGCAGCTGGGCTGCAGCTGAGTATAACTTTTTACACCAAACTTACTCTGCTGAGCTGAGGAGATTGTGAGGTAAAATATCTTCCTTTTTTACATAGAGATGCTCAGGTGATATTTTCCTGTCAGCTTTTTACAGGTATACTGCATCAGTTTCAAGTGATTTAGCATATGAGTATTATGTCCCTTTAACTCCTGTTATCTTTAGTTGAAAAGTAGATATGTGCATTTGGATCCTTCACAAGGATCTGAATGCGGAAGTGGATGGCCACTTGTGCCATTCAGCTTTTTTTGGAGTGAGATTCATTCTTGTGAAAGATCACTGCACTATAATTTGGATTAAATCCAGTTCTGAAAAGAGCTAAATGGCACGAGCGGCTGCCTACTTCCACATTCTGATCCTCCTGAAGGATCCAAATGCACATATCTATTAAAAATTATTCCTAGGTAGGCTAAGGAGCTAGATGCTGATTGGTGGGAACACACATTTATCTTTTGTCATTGGCTTACCCGATGTGTTCAGCTAGCACAGATGAAACACAGTTATATGCAAGCAAAACTTCAATTTAACAGGCTCTAACACATTACAGCATTTCCTTTTTACACTTTTCTGTCCCTTTAAATCCTATAAGGGACAGTTTAGCACTGTTGCATGTTTTTAAATAATTTTGCTTCTGAACTAGAATTTAGCTGAATTGTATAAGATGAATAAACAAAGTTGGATAACATATATTTTTGCTTTATAATGAAAATAATTTATTATTGTGGCTTCCTACTCATGTACCAAATTGCATTGTCAAGTCTAATTGTAATGTATAGCCAAATCATCATGTAGTCAGTGCTGAGGAATATAGTGGTGCTTTACAAATAAATTATAATAATAATAGAAATAATGATAATAATTTGCAGTAAAGTCAAGACTGACAGCAAGAAGGTATCTATTATCCAAAAGGTCACTCACATATGAGCATGTTAAGGTTAGGATAGCGCTTGTCGACTTCTTTTTGTATTTTAGTACACTGTATATTAATTTTTGCGAGCATTATTGTTATTTAAAGTGTGTTGGCTTGTCTGAGAGCCTTGTATGTTAGTGCGCACCGGTTTATTTTACGTGTGTAGTATGGTCCATTTAGTGCGCTGTGTAGATATGCGTGTGCCGGCTTTGTTGCGCATAGTGTTTTGAGCGAGCGTAGTCTATTTATTTAGCGTGTCTAGTCTGTTTGCGTGTTAACCTGTTTGTGCTGCAGTTCTTGGTATCAGGCATACCCCTTTTTGCTATAGTGCTGTATCAGATTAGTGCTCATCACGTCTTCCCACCACTTGATGGACGCTCCTTTGTTTGCTTTGGCTTTTTCTGGTGGAGGGGGTAAAAGTTTCACTACTGCCAAGAGCTGCCTTTTTAGGTGTAATGTTCTAAGCTTATGTTTTTTTACCTATATTCCTTAGCTTGGTTTTTATGCTTTAATCCTTGAAAGTTATTTATTTTCCACATTAATTATATTTTTCTGTGGTTTTCATTTTTGGCCTGTTTTTTTGTTATAATGGATCATACTAATTCTGTCCCCAATACTTTAAATGTTATTTCCTTAGAAGCTAGATCCACTGAACATTTTCCTACTAATATTACTGTGTGTTTTTTGCACTTTGTTGATATTATGCCCCTGCTAAGCTTTGCAATTCTTGTATGAATCATTTAATGCATTCTAATCAGACAAATGCTGCTCTTGCTTCTAAAGGTTTCTGTCCTCCCTCTGTTTCTTCTATATAGGAGAGTTATTTGAATTTCACTCCAGGAATTGAATATTTTGTACGCTCAACTGTGTCTAAAATGTTGGTAGCTATGCTTCCTGCAAGAAAGTGTAAAAGGTCAGTTTCTGATAATCCCTACTATAGTTTATCTGAATTAAAATAGATCTAAGTCTGTTAAACTGAATGTTTCAGACCTGGTTCGTCTGATTTTTGCTCTGAGGGTGAGATATATTCAGGTGATTAAGAGTCTGATCAAGAAGATACAGAATCATTCATTAATGTTCTTAAGATAAGTTTTATGTACTTTATGGATTCAGGATCCTAAGGTTTCTGTGGATAATGAAGAAAATGGATACTCAGTTCACACTGAAAGCACAGTGATATTAAGAATCATAGAGGCGCCACCCAAGGCTGATTGATGATTCAGGTAGTCCCACCAAAGGGCTGCTCTACACAGGAACAATAAATCTGGATAATATAGGAAGAGAAAAAAGAAGGTGCTCCAATGGCGTATTATCTCAAGGGTATAGTCCCTCCAACCGCATTCAATGGCCCCAATAGGAAATATCTCACAAGCTTCAAGCAGTTATCACAAAGTGCACAATAATACGGTCTGGGAAATTAGAAGCTTCCCAGCTAGCTCTCATAAAGCATCAGTGATGTCCAGGAAACCCACAGTGTCAATTATCACCAAACAGGGATCCCAATATAATACACTTCAGAGTTTGAAAGTGTTAAAGGGCCA
This sequence comes from Bombina bombina, assembly GCF_027579735.1. Lineage (NCBI taxonomy): Eukaryota > Metazoa > Chordata > Amphibia > Anura > Bombinatoridae > Bombina > Bombina bombina. The sequence goes on from NC_069499.1 coordinate 569,997,401, forward strand.
TGATACCAAAATGTTTAAACACTTGAAAGTGATGCAGTATAGCTGTAAAAAGCTGACTAGAAAATATCACCTGAACATCTCTATGTAAAAAAGAAAGATATTTTACCTCAAAAGTTTCTCAGTAGCCACATCCCATTATAAAGGACTTCTAAGCAGCAAATCAGTATGTCTGTCCCGGGACAGCAGAAGGAGTGAGCTTACGTGCACTCTCATCTTATTTCCCTATTCAGCTTAAGGAAGTTTACAATGAAATCTCATGAGAGTTAAGTCAAATCTCATGAGAACACAGTAAAAGAGTTCATGATCTCAGCACTGTTGACGCTGATTGGCTGCTGTTCATTTCTTCATATATTTTTTTTTTTTACCTGCAGCTGAGCAGCAGTTGAGTATAACTTTTTACACAGAACGTACTCTGCTGAGCTGAGGAAATTGTTAGGTAAAATATCTTCCTTTTTTACATAGAGATGCTCAGGTTATATTTTCCTGTCAGCTTTTTACAGTTATACTGCATCAGTTTCAAGTGATTTAGCATATGAGTATTATGTCCCTTTAAATTAAAAAATGTATTAAAAAGTGCAATGTAGCACATTAAAAACAAGCTGAACGCGTTTCGCAAGGAACTCTTGCTTCCTTAAGCAGCATACATTGACATCACACATGAACAAATATATATACACAATATGATTAAACATTCATTGGTTACAAGATTCCACATAATTGGCATATATACAAGCTTCACCTGAAAACAATAATAGTCATAGTGTATCACAGTCATATTGAACATAACGTATATTCAAATCTGCCAATAGTATAGTCTATGGCGTGTGTAGTACCGATCGTCGGATCATCCATGACGTCACACATCTCACGATATTTCGAGAGCCCAAAGAACAACACGTGATAATCCATACGTCACTGTCTATATCTCCTAGATGACCGGAATAAACACATATGTCATATGTTCGATATGACTGTGATACACTGTGACTATTATTGTTTTCAGGTGAAGCTTGTATATATGCCAATTATGTGGAATCTTGAAACCAATGAATGTTTAATCATATTGTGTATATATATTTGTTCATGTGTGATGTCAATGTATGCTGCTTGAGGAAGCAAGAGTTCCTTGCGAAACGCGTTCAGCTTGTTTTTAATGTGCTACATTGCACTTTTTAATACATTTTTTGAATTTAACACTTTCAAACTTTGAAGTGTATTATATTGGGATCCCTGTTTGGTGATAATTGACACTGTGGGTTTCCTGGACATCACTGATGCTGTATGAGAGCTAGCTGGGAAGCTTCTAATTTCCCAGACCGCATTATTGTTCACGTTGTGATAAGTGCTTGAAGCTTGTGAGTAGATTTCCTATTGGGGCTACCATTGAATGTGGTTGGAGGGACTATAGCCTTGAGATAATACGCCATTGGAGTGCCTTCCTTTTTCTCTTTCTGTGGATAAGCCTGTTAAGCAATTGGATTTAATTTTAAACCTACTGCTAAATCACCTGAGGTTTTCCGGTTCCTGATGCTATCTCGGACATAATCTCTAAAGAGTGGTCTTTAGATCCATCTTTAAACTTTAAAAAGATGTTTCCTTTACCTGCTACTAACATTGAGAAACTATCCCTAAGGTGGATTTAGCTATTTCTACTCTAGCTAAATGTACTACTCATCCACTAGAGGATAGTACTTATTTCAAAGACCATATCGATAGGAAGTTAAAGTCTTTTCATAGGAAGGCTTTTCAACAAGTAGGTTTCCTTTTTCAATCAGCAATTAGTATTGCTTGTGTTGTTGCAGCCTCTACTCTTTGGTGTGATAGCTTATCTGAACAGCATGAATCTGATAGTGCATTAGCAGTCCTGACCAGGAGGGCCTTGGGGTTTAAATCATGATTAGCTGACATGGTTTCTAAGCCTAGGCTTCTGTCTCTTCCTTTTCAGGGATTTTTTTTGTTTGGGACAATTCAGACTATTCAGCCTCCTGTTTGGTTTCAGTCTGTTCATAATCCTTGGGTTCAAAATTTAGTTTCTCAAGGATACAGAATAGTTTTCAGATCAAGGCCTAAAGGGGAAGGTTTCTTCTGTCTCATGTTTCAAAGAATCCTTTAAAAGCAAAAGCCTTTTTTCAGTCTGTATCAGATCTGGAATCTATGGGGTAATAATCCCAGTTCCAAAGTTGGAACATGACCAGTGGTTTTAATTCAAACTTTACATTGCTACCAGAAAAGAAGTGTTCCAAGATAGAGACAATTCAGACTATTCTTGATCAGCAAGGCCACTTTATGTCTACTACAGATTTGAAGGATGCTTATCTTAATATCCCTATTCACAGGAATCATCATTTTTTAAGATTTGTTATTCCATTTGGTCTGGTGACTGGTCCCAGGGTTTTTAAAAATGTACTGGGAACACTCTTATATGTTCTAGGGTGTTTTGGTGGTTCCTACCTTTAAAATATCTTGCTACAGGCTCCATATTTTAATTTAGCAGTTTCTCACAATGACAGACTCTTGTTGTTTGTTCAAGAGCATAGTTGGATAATTAATTTTCTTAAGAGTTCTCTTTCTCCTCAGTGCAGGGTTACTTTCCTAGGTGTCATAATAGACAAGGTCTCCATGAAAATTTCGCTGATAGATCACAAAAGACTGAAATTACTTTCAGATTGTTCAAATCTTCAGTTACCTCTGCAGCTCTTTTGTATGGAGGTGTTAGGTCTGGTGAAAGCAGCATTGGGTAATATTCAGTTTGCTTGGTTTCTCATGATAGCTTATCTGAACAGCATGAATCTGATAGTGCATTAGCAGTCCTGACCAGGAGGGCCTTGGGGTTTAAATCATGATTAGCTGACATGGTTTCTAAGCCTAGGCTTCTGTCTCTTCCTTTTCAGGGATTTTTTTTGTTTGGGACAATTCAGACTATTCAGCCTCCTGTTTGGTTTCAGTCTGTTCATAATCCTTGGGTTCAAAATTTAGTTTCTCAAGGATACAGAATAGTTTTCAGATCAAGGCCTAAAGGGGAAGGTTTCTTCTGTCTCATGTTTCAAAGAATCCTTTAAAGGCAAAAGCCTTTTTTCAGTCTGTATCAGATCTGGAATCTATGGGGTAATAATCCCAGTTCCAAAGTTGGAACAGGACCAGTGGTTTTAATTCAAACTTTACATTGCTACCAGAAAAGAAGTGTTCCAAGATAGAGACAATTCAGACTATTCTTGATCAGCAAGGCCACTTTATGTCTACTACAGATTTGAAGGATGCTTATCTTAATATCCCTATTCACAGGAATCATCATTTTTTAAGATTTGTTATTCCATTTGGTCTGGTGACTGGTCCCAGGGTTTTTAAAAATGTACTGGGAACACTCTTATATGTTCTAGGGTGTTTTGGTGGTTCCTACCTTTAAAATATCTTGCTACAGGCTCCATATTTTAATTTAGCAGTTTCTCACACTGACAGACTCTTGTTGTTTGTTCAAGAGCATAGTTGGATAATTAATTTTCTTAAGAGTTCTCTTTCTCCTCAGTGCAGGGTTACTTTCCTAGGTGTCATAATAGACAAGGTCTTCATGAAAATTTCGCTGATAGATCACAAAAGACTGAAATTACTTTCAGATTGTTCAAATCTTCAGTTACCTCTGCAGCTCTTTTGTATGGAGGTGTTAGGTCTGGTGAAAGCAGTATTGGGTAATATTCAGTTTGCTTGGTTTCTCATGAGATCTCTCCAGTTTCATATGCTTCATAAGTAGTGTAGCTTTCTCAGAAAATTCTTCTGGATCTCAGTGCAAGACAATACCTTTCTTGGTGGATAAATCATTAGTCCATTGTTCAAGGAGCATCCTTTGTTTGTCCAAATTGGACTGCAACCACGGCAGATGCAAGTCTTTTAGGTTGGGGAATCTATCTATTGGGTACTTATAGCGTGAACTAATCACCCGTGAGGGTCTCAAGGCACTAATGGAAGTCGATTGGAGGAGCAGGGGGAGGGGATGGGCGTTCAGTCAAAGAGCCAGGTTTTGAAGTAATTTCTGAACTTTGTAAGGGAGGTGGATTGTCTGAGGTGAAGTGGGAGTGTGTTCCATGCCTTTGCTGCCATGTGGGAGAAGGATCGTCCACCTGCTGTGGATTTGCTGATTGTGGGGGATGACTGCAAGTGCTTGGTCGGCCGATCAGAGTTGTCTGTTGGGGGAGTAGAAATTTATGTGGTGGTTGATGTATTCGTGTCCGACGTTGTGTAGGACCTTGAATGCATGGTTAACGAGCTTGAAGGTGATATAATGCGTTGCCGTAGTCCAACTGGCTTCTGACGAGGGCGTTGGTGACTATTTTCTTGGTTTCAGTAGGGATCCACTTGAAAATATTCCGTAGCAGGTGGAGAATGTGGAAGCATGTTGAGGTGATGGCATTGATTTGTTGGTCCATGGAGAGTGAAGAGTCCAGGATGAAGCCTAGATTTCGTGCATGGTCGGTTGGAGTTGGAGGGTGACCGAGAGCTGTGGGCCACCAGGAGTCGTCCCATGCAGATTTATTTGGTCTGAAGAGGAGGACTTTGGTTTTGTCTGTGTTCAGTTTGAGCCAGTTTTCAGGCCTTCGTGGATGTTCTTTTTGGCGGTGGTGGGATCTCGGGTGAGTGAGATGAATAAATGGGTGTCGTCGGCGTAGGAGACGATGTTGAGGTTGTGGCCTCGGACGATGGTGGCGAGAGGGGCCATGTAGATGTTAAAGAGGGTGGAGCTCAGCGAAGAGCCTTGTGGCACACCGCAGTTGACTGGTGCGGGTTTGGAGGAGAAGGGCGGGAGTCTGACTTTCTGGGTCCTGCCTGTGAGGAAGGAGGTGATCCATTCCAGGGCTTTGCTGTGGATGCCGGCATCATGTAGGCAGGTGTGGAGGGTGTTGTGGTCGACAGTGTCGAAGGCTGCTGAGAGGTCTAGGAGGATGGGGACGGTGGATTCTCCTCTGTCGAGCATGGCGCGGTTGTCGTCTGTGGCAGCGAGGAGGACAGTCTTGGGGCTGTGGTTGCTTCTGAACCTGGATTGGGAGTGGTCCAGGGTGTGGTTGGCTTCAATGTGGTCAATAAGTTGCAAGTTAATGGACTTCTCTATGACTTTGGCCGAGAAGGGGAGTAGAGAGATGGGGCGGTAGTTATTCGGGTCCGTGGGGTCTGCCGAGGGTTTCTTCAGCAGGGGTTTCAGTTCTGCGTGCTTCCAGACATCTGGGAAGATGCCGTTTTTGATGAAGCAGTTGATGCTGCAGCGGGGTTCAGGGGCGATGGTGTTGCTTGCTTTGTTGAATATGTGATGGTGACATGGGTCCAATGGGGCGCCAGAGTTGATGGATTTCATGATTATGAGGGTGTCCTCTGTGGTGAGGGGGCTCCAAATAGTCTGTTTGGGGTGTGGGGGGTGAATTTGGGTGGGATGTCGATGGTTGTAGAGGGGTGGGTGGTGGAGGTTGAGTTATGAGGTGTGAAACTGTCATAGATGTTGAGTATCTTGCAGTGGAAGTGTGCAGCGAGGGATCACAGAGGTCCTGGGAGGGTGGGATGTCATTGGTGTCGCTGTTGGGTTTAGAGAATTCCTTGATGACTGAGAACAACACCTTGCTGTTGTGTGCGTTAGAGTTGATTCTGTCTTGGATGGCTTTTTTTTTGGCATTTTTATGAGGTGGTGGTGGGTGGTGATTGCTTCCTTAAAGGCAGCTTTTTCCAGAAGGGTCTTGCTGGATATCCAGGTTCTTTCCAATCGTCTGCAGTGGCGAGTCCTGAAGGGCCTGGGTGAACCAGCTGACCTTGTTGATGGTTTGGTGGCTGGACAGTTTCTTGTGGGGGGTGAGGGTGTTGGAGCAGTCTGTGATCCAGCAGTGGAGGTTGTGGGTGGAGGAGTTGGCATCTGTGGAGGTAGGTGGGGAGGATTTGTTTAGGGTGCGGTGCATTTGGTCTTGGATGATGTTGTTCTAGTTTCTGTGGGGCGGGTGGAACTGTTGGAGGTGGGTGGTGGGTTTGTTGAAGGAGAAGTGTATGCAGTGGTGGTCAGTCCAGAAGAGTTCGGTGATGTGATTGACTGCGGAGAAGATCGGGTCGAGCTTGTGGCCGGCTGCGTGGGTTGGGTAATTTACTAGTTGCTTCAGTCCGATGGTTCCAAGGTTTTCCAGGTTTTGTGGTTTTGTGATTGTTGGGGTTGTCAAGATTCAAGTTCAGGTCACCGAGGAGGATGTAGTCCGTTGAGGTGAGGGCATGTTGTGCAAAGGCTGGACGAGGTCCGGGAGGTCTGTAGACGAGGGTGCCATGGAGGGTGGTGTTGGGGTTGACCTGGATCTTGAAGTGTAGGTGTTCCAGGCCTGGTAAGTGGTTGTCGGAGCTGGTTGTGACTTGGATGGTGTGTTTGTGGATGATGGCAATGCCTCCTCCAGGTTGGTTGCTGTGGTCTTTGTGGCAGATCTTGTAGCCGTCAGGTATTGCAGTTGCAATGTCCGGCGCTGATGCGGGGTTCAACCAGGTCTCAATGAGGAAGGTGACGTCTTGGGAGGTGGAGTCTAGCAGGTTTCAGATTTCCAGGGTGTGCTTGTGAATGGAGCGGGTGTTGAGGAGAATGTAGTTGAGGTAGTTGCAGTTGTTTTTGGGTGGGTTAGTTGGTTGGGTTGTGGTCCAGAGGGAGGGGAAGGAGAAGTTGCGGCAGGTGAAGGGTCGAAGGTGTTGGTCGGGGATGCGTGGTGTCAGGCGGATGATCTACTGGTGTTGAGCACGTGGAGGGTGCTGGCGTCATAATGGCAGTGGTTTCTGGAGCCAAGTTTCGTGGCGTTGGGTTGGAAACAACATGCCACTGCAAAGTTGATTGCACACTCCAGAAGGTAATGTGGATGTATGTTCCAAATGTGGATCATTTGGAACATACTAAATGGGAGAAATATTAGGGCCTAGATTATAATTGATAAACAAATATTAGCGCTGTTGAGAGCTTACATAGCTCAAGTGAAATCAAAAGCACTCCGATCTTTATGCTCATATTACAAGTTGAAAGTAAAACGCATGCACTCAAGCAAAAGCCTCATGTGCGCTAAGATCTTGAAGTCAGATAGCTTAGCCACATAACATAAAAATACTCACATATATGTATATACACTTTTGAGCCCTTCCCAGTTGAATACCATGTCATATACCATATTCCTTTCCAACACTTTTTAGGAACATATTTTAATAATATACATATTTTACATGTAAACGTGTAATACTTTATTTTACATTTTTTTTACATGTGTTTTGTTTTACTTTTCTTTTAGCCCTAGCACTTTACATCAAGTCACACAAACTTTTTATATCTGTTATGTGTTGTTGCTGCTTGAGGAATCAATACTGTTTATATTGTGAAACGCATTCTGCATTGTTTTTAAGCAATTGTGATATATATTTTTTTTTATTAAATAACCCCCAAGTGATTTTGCTAGGGTTCTAATACATGTCATACAAGTCCTCAATGGTATTTTTATGCTAACATATCACTGTTGGACACATTATGGCTAAATGGTAGTTACCATTTTTATTCCTGGCCGCAAAAAAAAAAAATAGAGGGGAGCTCTAGAAGTGCACAGACTGCATGATATTCACTTTGAGATAAGTGCATCTGACTTTTGAGTATCCTTCATCTGGGGAACTATCTAGGAGGGGTATTTGAATACCAGTGATATTGTACCATTGGAGCGCCACCTTCTTCTTCTTTTGTTGTCACACTGTTATGTGTTGTTATTGAGAGCAACACATAATTCACTTGTAATATGAGGGTTGTTATCCATTGAAAAAGCTGCACTAAACATTCTCTGGCATTGGTGTATTTAGGTTTTGTGCTGCCCTAGGCACTCAAAATTCTGCTGCCAGAATTTTGGACAGGGTGTAACATGACAATTTTCATAGCATTTCCAACACACACATATACATATAAAGAGAAATTTATAGATTATACTCAAAACTCAATTTTTGTATGTGTGTATGACATGACTCTCATAATGGTTACCAAGCAGAAGGTAGTCTCTTATCAAGATTAGTGCTAAATTGTCCTTTAACAATCCAATCATGTAAATGTTGACACTAAAAATAGTGAATCACATATGCAGCTGTTCCTGGATTGATGTTGAATGTCAACATTTACATGCTATATGGATACTTCTCATTTCTCCATGGGTTATGATCTTGATCCTAAACCAGAAATGCAAACAGAGGCACAACCACAAGCAAAAAGTTCAGTCACAGCACCAGCATTCAGTGAAAGAGACACTAATTCTTGTGCCTCATAATTGAAAAATGTCTTAAATAAGCAATCTGGAGAATTTCCGAAAAAAATATACAAAAACAAATTAGTAAAAAAATCCTGAAAAATTGTTTATATACATACAGTCATTGACTCTTTTTTTTTTCAAAGTAAAAATTCTAAATTTTGTCAGTGAACACAATAGGGTTGCTACCTCAGCCTTGTTTTCCAGGACACTTATAAGTTACACATGCTGCAGGGTGTGCAGGGAGGAATATGTGTAGTGCATATGAATAGGGTTGTCCAGAAACACAATACATGTTTCTTCCTGCACACCCTGCAGCATGTGTAACTTATAAGTGTCCTGGAAAACATGGCTGAGGTGGCAACCCTAACACAAATGCTAAAAGGAAGGGAGCATTCTTTACTCACGGCTCAGTGGGTTCTCCTGTAGCCAGTTTTATTGCACAAGCAAAGGCTCCCTTAGGAAGCCAGTGCTACGTATCCACTGCCACTGGAATAACACTGCTGAAATTTGGCAGCAAATTGAACCCTCCAAAATACACTGGGAAGGAAACAGAGGGGCAACGTGCGCAAGCAGTATGTTCCCCGCTGTCATTTTTTTTGGTTCTTGACCTGCACCGTAGCATCTTGTCTTGACAAGCACATAACTTAATTGCTGCCTGCCCGCTGCCCTGTTAGCAGTGCGCAACGGATACAAATAAGAGGGGAATCAAAATGTAAATGCCTGGGAAAATCTGAATAACTTATATGGAAAAGGGCTGCCCACCCCAAATCTGCCGCCCTCCCCAAATCTGTCGCCGTAGGCAACTGCCTTGTTCTCTGGTAATTATGTTTTTTTATGGATTTGTAATATAGGCCTAAGAGTGTAATGTACCTTTAAGGCTCATTTTTCCACAATTTGTACATTGTGCTAGCTCACCCATTTAAACCGTTGCTTTAAACAGTAATAATAAGGTGTTTGCATACCAAACCGTATTGTTCTTCCCAGCACAAAGGAACATAACGCCTCTGCATTTCTCTTCAGCTACATGCCGCGCTTGTTTACATTTATCATTATGCAGAGTAATTGTAGGAGCACAATGTTATATTGAGATGTATCAAATGTTGTGCCTAGAAATATATACTTTTTTTAACTTCAGAATAAAGTTCTTTTCAAAAGTGTTTTTCACCAAATAGAAGAAATTATGTTTGTTAGCTAGTATTTCTCTTAAACATTTGCTTTGCAAATTTCACTATTCTTCATTTTGCTTCAATTTAGAAGCATACTACCCACTTCTCCAGTTACTAAAAATACAACTTTTGGGCAATAAAAACCTGTGGCAAAGTTATTTTTCTCTTTATAAAAAATAGTTATTTTAAAGGGATATTAAACATTTAAAGTTTCTATCATATTAATGAAACAGCATTACTTAAAAAGGGACACTAAAGGCTAAATTAAACATTAATTATTCAAATGGTGCATGCAATTTTAAGAGACTTTCAAATTTATTTCCATTATCAAATGTTACAAATTTAGCATATTTTTATATTCACACCTTCTGAGGCACCAGCTCCCACTGTGCAGTTCACAGTTTATATGTATAATAGTCTTTGATTGGCTGATAACTATCACATGATACAAGGAGCTGCCAATTGAGGATAAAAATTCAATTTGTCAGAAAAAATCTACTGCTTATTTGAGATTCAGAGTGAGTGATATTGGCTTGTCTTTTTATGCACTTGTTAATTATGCAATTCTACTGTAATTAATGGTTTAATGCAAAAAGAAAATACTTTAATGTATTATCTACAAGCAACAGCATAATAATACATGCTCTGGCTGTGGGCCCCATTTATAAAGTTGGGGTTGCAGTTTCAAGGCCTTAGCCTTTTAAGCTAATCTTAAAGGGACAGTCTACCATAGAATTGTTATTGTTTTAAAAGATAGATAATCTCTTTATTACCCATTCCCCAGTTTTGCACAACCAACACATTTATATTATTATACTTTTTACCTCTGTGATTACCTTGTATCTAGGAACCTTCTTCCAGCCCCCTGATCACATGACTGTGACTGTTTATTATCTATTGTCTTAAATTTAGCATTGTTTTGTGGTAAATCTTAAATAACCCCCTGTGCCTGAACACAGTGTTATCTATATGGCCCACATGTACTTTCTGTCTCTGTGTTGAAAAGAGATTTAAAAATCATGTGATAAGAGGCAGCCCTCAAAGGCTTAGAAATTAGCATATGAGGCTATCTTTAGTTTAAACTAAGAATACCAAGAGAAAAAAGCAAATTTGATGATAAAAGTAAATTGGAAAGTTGATTAAAATTAAAAGTCCTATCTAACTAATGAAAGTTTAATTTATACTAGACTGTCCCTGTAAGATCACATATAATAGAATTCACAAATTGTATCAGGTGATGCAAAAAATGCTAATTCCCAATGGATCTATTTTACAAATAATTCCAATACTATAAGTAAATGGCCAATCTCAGGGGTCACTGCCAAAGAAATGTGTGTAACAATTCATTCAAAATACATATAAAAGGTGATTACATTTAAAAATATATTTAAAATGTGACTACCCTATATCTGGTAAATCTACAAATATTACAGTGCAAATTATAATTCTAAATAAATATGCTTATTAGATACAAGTCTATTGACCTTTAAAAATTAAATAATAAATAAATGACACCAGTGTCAGAAATAATACATAAATATTCCCCTAAAATGATGATGTTTAAACTCATTTGTTAAACCTACAGACTTAATATTTAAGATAAAAAATAATAATATGCCTCAATGTAAAAGCCCATATATAAAATGCCTAAGTGGATATGGTGGTATAAACAGAGTAATATCTTATATAATAAATAAACGTAACTAAATTGACAAGTAATATTAATATGTATCCATATAGTATCCTAAAAGTCAACACAATACTGAAAAACAGGTGATTCCAGTGGAACTCAAGTGTAGCAACTTATATAGATACTTACTACGTTACTATGGCTCAAAAAGTTCAAATGAGCTGGATTACAGCTTGAATCATAGAAAATGGGCGTACAACTTAGTTACAATACATCCGTGTACGAGTGCATTGTGTAGTGCTCATATGTGCAATCTTCAGCAATAATGCCCAAAATAGTACCTGTATTTCCTGGTTAATAGTAGTTCCGTGTCTTGAGAGTACTCACAGTCCTCAATATGATTTACCAACACTGGCCTCAGGTGAGCTGTTATCCGTTTCTCCTTTACTTGATGCGCCCTGAAATGGCTGTCTTTTAGATCTCCGGAATGAGTACTCGCTTGTCAGCCTTAAGTCGGTCTCCGGGTAGCCTCTGATCCTTCCTTTGAGTGCTCTTACGTTCAGCCTCCATCGGTCTCCGGCTAGCCTCCGATCCTTCCTTTGAGTGCTCTTATGTTCAGCCTCCGTTATTTGGATAGAGTGCTTGTACTTAGCCTCCGGTCGCGCAGAGTAAGGGTCATCTTTGCTATCCTTGTGATCCAGTATGTCAGGTGATCAGGTTTCTACATGTTTCAGCTTGGAAGCCTTTTTCAAGATACCTGATAGACTCGATTCTTTGCTTTTTATAGCCCTTAGATGTATGCCCATCAATCTTTAACTACATCAGTACTTAATTAAATCCTCCTCTTTGTTTCATTTATGGATATAGCTGTTTTCAATATCGTCTTCAATACTTTTTCTCTTAGTGTCTCAAGTATTTAACCTTATTGCAAGATTGATTCGTAAAGTTATCATTCAGATTAGTTGCTATAACACTACTTACAAACTATATAAAATGTGCAAGAAAATTAGATATGTACTCATTATTTTATATAAAACTCTAATAAACATATTAATACTAAAAGTATGAAATCGCATTTTTTATATAAGAATGGTCTGTTTAATTTTGAATAAATACTATGGCCTAGATTTAGAGTTCGGCGGTAGCCGTCAAAACCAGCGTTAGAGGCTCCTAACGCTGGTTTTGGGCGCCCGCTGGTATTTGGAGTCAGTGATTAAAGGGTCTAACGCTCACTTTTCAGCCGCGACTTTTCCATACCGCAGATCCCCCTACGCCATTTGCGTAGCCTATCTTTTCAATGGGATCTTTCTAACGCCGGTATTTAGAGTCGTTTCTGCAGTGAGCGTTAGAGCTCTAACGACAAGATTCCAGCCGCCTGAAAATAGCAGGAGTTAAGAGCTTTCTGGCTAACGCCGGTTTATAAAGCTCTTAACTACTGTACCCTAAAGTACACTAACACCCATAAACTACCTATGTACCCCTAAACCGAGGTCCCCCCACACCGCCGCCACTCGATTAAAATTTTTAACCCCTAATCTGCCGACCGCCACCTACGTTATATTTATGTACCCCTAATCTGCTGCCCCTAACCCCGCCGACCCCTGTATTATATTTATTCACCCCTAACCTGCCCCCCACAACGTCGCCGCCAGCTACTTACAATAATTAACCCCTAATCTTCCGACCGCAAATCGCCGCCACCTACGTTATCCCTATGTACCCCTAATCTGCTGCCCCTAAAATCGCCGACCCCTATATTATATTTATTAACCCCTAACCTGCCCCCCACAACGTCGCCGACACCTACCTACACTTATTAACCCCTAATCTGCCGAGCGGACCTGAGCGCTACTATAATAAAGTTATTAACCCCTAATCCGCCTCACTAACCCTATCCCGATCGGAGCTCACCGCTATTCTAATAAATGGATTAACCCCTAAAGCTAAGTCTAACCCTAACACTAACACCCCCCTAAGTTAAATATAATTTTTATCTAACGAAATAAATTAACTCTTATTAAATAACTTATTCCTATTTAAAGCTAAATACTTACCTGTAAAATAAATCCTAATATAGCTACAATATAAATTATAATTATATTATAGCTATTTTAGGATTAATATTTATTTTACAGGCAACTTTGTAATTATTTTAACCAGGTACAATAGCTATTAAATAGTTAAGAACTATTTAATAGTTACCTAGTTAAAATAATAACAAATTTACCTGTAAAATAAATCCTAACCTAAGTTATAATTAAACCTAACACTACCCTATCAATAAAATAATTAAATAAACTACCTACAATTACCTACAATTAACCTAACACTACACTATCAATAAATAAATTAAACACAATTGCTACAAATAAATACAATTAAATAAACTAGCTAAAGTACAAAAAATAAAAAAGAACTAAGTTACAGAAAATAAAAAAATATTTACAAACATAAGAAAAATATTACAACAATTTTAAACTAATTACACCTACTCTAAGCCCCCTAATAAAATAACAAAGCCCCCCAAAATAAAAAATTCCCTACCCTATTCTAAATTAAAAAAGTTACAAGCTCTTTTACCTTACCAGCCCTGAACAGGGCCCTTTGCGGGGCATGCCCCAAGAATTTCAGCTCTTTTGCCTGTAAAAGAATAAATACAATACCCCCCCCCCCCCAACATTACAACCCACCACCCACATACCCCTAATCTAACCCAAACCCCCCTTAAATAAACCTAACACTAAGCCCCTGAAGATCTTCCTACCTTGTCTTCACCATCCAGGTATCACCGATCCGTCCTGGCTCCAAGATCTTCATCCAACCCAAGCGGGGGTTGGCGATCCATAATCCGGTGCTCCAAAGTCTTCCTCCTATCCGGCAAGAAGAGGACATCCGGACCGGCAAACATCTTCTCCAAGCGGCATCTTCGATCTTCTTCCATCCGGTGCGGAGCGGGTCCATCTTGAAGCAGGCGACGCGGATCCATCCTCTTCTTCCGATGTCTCCCGACTAATGACGGTTCCTTTAAGGGACGTCATCCAAGATGGCGTCCCTCGAATTCCGATTGGCTGATAGGATTCTATCAGCCAATCGGAATTAAGGTAGGAATTTTCTGATTGGCTGATGGAATCAGCCAATCAGAATCAAGTTCAATCCGATTGGCTGATCCAATCAGCCAATCAGATTGAGCTCGCATTCTATTGGCTGTTCCGATCAGCCAATAGAATGCGAGCTCAATCTGATTGGCTGATGGGATCGGCCCATCGGATTGAACTTGATTCTGATTGGCTGATTCCATCAGCCAATCAGAAAATTCCTACCTTAATTCCGATTGGCTGATAGAATCCTATCAGCCAATCGGAATTCGAGGGTCGGGAGACATCGGAAGAAGAGGATGGATCCGCGTCGCCTGCTTCAAGATGGACCCGCTCCGCACCGGATGGAAGAAGATCGAAGATGCCGCTTGGAGAAGATGTTTGCCGGTCCGGATGTCCTCTTCTTGCCGGATAGGAGGAAGACTTTGGAGCACCGGATTATGGATCGCCAACCCCCGCTTGGGTTGGATGAAGATCTTGGAGCCAGGACGGATCGGTGATACCTGGATGGTGAAGACAAGGTAGGAAGATCTTCAGGGGCTTAGTGTTAGGTTTATTTAAGGGGGGTTTGGGTTAGATTAGGGGTATGTGGGTGGTGGGTTGTAATGTTGGGGGGGGGTATTGTATTTATTCTTTTACAGGCAAAAGAGCTGAAATTCTTGGGGCATGCCCCGCAAAGGGCCCTGTTCAGGGCTGGTAAGGTAAAAGAGCTTGTAACTTTTTTAATTTAGAATAGGGTAGGGAATTTTTTATTTTGGGGGGCTTTGTTATTTTATTAGGGGGCTTAGAGTAGGTGTAATTAGTTTAAAATTGTTGTAATATTTTTCTTATGTTTGTAAATATTTTTTTATTTTCTGTAACTTAGTTCTTTTTTATTTTTTGTACTTTAGCTAGTTTATTTAATTGTATTTATTTGTAGCAATTGTGTTTAATTTATTTATTGATAGTGTAGTGTTAGGTTAATTGTAGGTAATTGTAGGTAGTTTATTTAATTATTTTATTGATAGGGTAGTGTTAGGTTTAATTATAACTTAGGTTAGGATTTATTTTACAGGTAAATTTGTTATTATTTTAACTAGGTAACTATTAAATAGTTCTTAACTATTTAATAGCTATTGTACCTGGTTAAAATAATTACAAAGTTGCCTGTAAAATAAATATTAATCCTAAAATAGCTATAATATAATTATAATTTATATTGTAGCTATATTAGGATTTATTTTACAGGTAAGTATTTAGCTTTAAATAGGAATAAGTTATTTAATAAGAGTTAATTTATTTCGTTAGATAAAAATTATATTTAACCTAGGGGGGTGTTAGTGTTAGGGTTAGACTTAGCTTTAGGGGTTAATCCATTTATTAGAATAGCGGTGAGCTCCGATCGGAAGTTTAGGGGTTAATAATTGAAGGTAGGTGTCGGCGATGTTAGGGAGGGCAGATTAGGGGTTAATACTATTTATGATAGGGTTAGTGAGGCGGATTAGGGGTTAATAACTTTATTATAGTAGCGCTCAGGTCCGCTCGGCAGATTAGGGGTTAATAAGTGTAGGTAGGTGTCGGCGACGTTGTGGGGGGCAGATTAGGGGTTAATAAATATAACATAGGGGTCGGCGATGTTAGGGCAGCAGATTAGGGGTACATAGGGATAACGTAGGTGGCGGCGTTTTACGGAGCGGCAGATTAGGGGTTAAAAGTGTAATGCAGGGGTCAGCGATATCGGGGGCGGCAGAATAGGGGTTAATAAGTGTAAGGTTAGGGGTGTTTAGACTCGGGGTACATGTTAGAGTGTTAGGTGCAGACGTAGGAAGTGTTTCCCCATAGGAAACAATGGGGCTGCGTTAGGAGCTGAACGCTGCTTTTTTGCAGGTGTTAGGTTTTTTTTCAGCTCAAACAGCCCCATTGTTTCCTATGGGAGAATCGTGCACGAGCACGTTTTTGAGGCTGGCCGCGTCCGTAAGCAACTCTGGTATCGAGAGTTGCATTTGCGGTAAAAATGCTCTACGCTCCTTTTTTGGAGCCTAACGCAGCATTTGTTTGAACTCTCGATACCAGAGTTAAATTTATGGTGCGGCCAGAAAAAAACCCGCGGAGCGTTAACAGCCCTTTTACCGCCGAACTCCAAATCTAGGCCTAAGAAAGTCTCTTATTTTGGGATTTTAAAAGGTCTATAATTTTTAAATTGTATAAAAATATTAATAGAAAATAGTAATAATTGTATATAAAAAAATGTATATATACTCATAAATATGCATATGGGTTATACCCTAAACAGTGGAGGTTATTAATAAGACTAATAAATGAACAGATATCAGATCGTGCTGCAGATTAGTTGGCAATATTTCTATATAAATTACTTGACTTCAATAAGCATTGAGATACTATGTAAAAATCTAAAATAAGTATCTTTAAATAACTATATGTAATTAATGTATACCTCATGTAAGTAGGTCTAATAAAGGTTATAAGGTAGGTCTAAAATAACCAGTATCGAATAACCACTGCATGCAATCACTAGATAGTAGGAAACCATATTTTAACTGATTATGGAATTTAAATCTAATTCACTGTTAAATGCCTCGAGGTGTAAGGTCCCTAATTTATAGATTAATTCAGCCTCTTGGTACAATGGTCTTTTTCCTCCCCAAAATGCACAAAGATATATCAAACCCCCAGGTAGACCTATTATTTCCAGCATAGACTCATTGACCTCTAATATCTCTCAGTATATAGATCACTTTCTCCAAAAATATGTTAAACAAATACCATTACATCTAAAAGATAAAACAGATTTTCTCAACACTATACAAGAAATCAAATGGCAAGATAGTTATCTTTTAGCCAGATGCGACATTAGTTCTCTCTACACATGCATCGAACATACTAAGGGCTTAGAAGCTACTAACGTATTTTTACAGAGGGACATATTCAAATTTGACGGCCGTTACTATCTGCAGAAAAAAGGTACGGCTATGGGCACAAGATACGCACCCAGCTATGCGAACCTATTCGTTGGGTACTTTGAAGAAAACTTCTTGGCCATTAGCTTATGGGGTGCGAATCTCGTACTCTACAAACGTTACATTGACGATGTGTTCATAGTCTGGAAAGGAGACTATGAACTGTTCAAAACTATTTATGGAAGATTTAAACAACAATAAAATAGGTCTTAAGTTTACGAGTATAGCAGAAGCAATATTAACTTTCTTTGATATAGAAATATTAAACAATACAATTACAACTTCTACGTTTATTAAAAAAGTGGATGCTAATAATTATATAGATTTCAGGAGCTGCCACCATGAGAAATGGAAAAGAAACATTCCCAAGGGTCAACTTTCAAGAATTAGAAGAAACTGCTATAAAATCACAGATTATGATAAACAATCAGAAATACTGCAGAATAGGTTTGGGGATAAAGGCTATAATCAAACCAATATAATAGATTTATTACTAAATTTCCTACTCAGCACAAACAGATTCAAAACATTATCAAGAAACATTGGCACCTGGTTAGAAGTGATCCAATTATTGGAAAAAAAACGTAATTATCAACCAAATATAATTTTTAGGAAAGCAAAAAATCTTAAGAATATTCTTGCACCTAGTGAATACAAGCCTAGAAAAATACTAACCTAAATCGAGATTGAAGGATACTTCCCATGTCATGATTGTAAATCGTGCAATTTCAGCAAAAAGTCAAAATCAGTAATATCCACAACTACAAACATGGTTTTCCAAATTAAAGCGGTCATCAGATGTACTGATCATAATGTCATATATTTATTACAATGCACATGTAAATTGCAATATTTAGGTCAAACGAGCAGAAAATTGAAAGATAGAATTAGGGAACATATAAGATGTATAGAACAAGAGAGAGAAGATACCAGATTGTACAAACACTTTTTGGAAAAACAGAGGTAATCCTAAAGATATGACATATTGGAGTATTAAGAAAATTAAAGAAGATAGGAGGAGACAGCATGGAGAAAAGAATATTGCACCAAGAGGCTAAATTAATCTATAAATTAGGGACCTTACACCCCGAGGGACTTAAAGGGAAAGTCTACACCAAAAATTGTCTTATTTAAAAAGATAGATAATCCCTTTATTACCCATTCCCCGTTTTTGCATAACCAACACAGTTATATTAATATACTTTTTACCTTTTGTGATTACCTTGTATCTAAGCCTCTGCAGACAGCCTCCTTATCTAAGTGCTTTTAACAGACATGCAGTGTAGTCAATCAGTGAAGACTCCAAAATAACTCCACGGGAGTGATCACAATGTTATCTATATGACACACATGAACTAACACTGTCTAACTGTGAAAAATGCTCTGAGCTAAGAGGCGGTTTTCAACGGTTTAGAAATCAGTTTGAGCCTAGCTAGGTTTAGCTTTTCAAAAATACCACCAAGGGAACAAAGCAAATTTGATGATAAAAGTAAATTGGAAAGTTGTTTAAAATTATATGCCCTATCTGAATCATGAGTTTAGTTTTGACTTTACTGTCCCTTTAACAGTGAATTAGATTTAAATTCCATAATCAGTTAAAATATGGTTTCCTACTATCTAGTGATTGCATGCAGTGGTTATTCGATACTGGTTATTTTAGACCTACCTTATAACCTTTATTAGACCTACTTACATGAGGTATACATTAATTACATATAGTTATTTAAAGATACTTATTTTAGATTTTTACATATTATCTCAATGCTTATTGAAGTCAAGTCATTTATATAGAAATATTGCCAACTAATCTGCAGCGCGATCTGATATCTGTTCATTTATTAGTCTTATTAATAACCTCCACTGTTTAGGGCAGTGCTTTCCAAACTGTGTGTCGGGACACACTAGTGTGTCAGCAGGAGTGTGTAGGTGTGTCCCTGCTTCAGCACAATTTTTTTTAAATGTATTTATTTTTTTGGTTTCTGACTTTCTGCCTGCCTGCTATGCATATCACATGGTTGACACGTGATTGATACCATGTGGGTCACAGATCATATTAACCTATTGGCGCAGCTCAGTGGGAACTGAAACTATTCCCATTGGCATCTTTGACGACACATTGGCTTCTGACTGCATGTGTAGTCTCCTTAATTGGCACGTGACTGCATGTGTAGTCATTGAGTGGGACAGCAGTGTGTTTGCAGAGCGGGCAGTAGTCAATCGGATTCACCGAGCTCTGAGGGCGGCAGCTTAAACGCTGAGCTGAAGTCAGAAGTCAGTGGGGTTTTTTTGCAGCTAGCTCCCAGTAGTGCATTGCTGCTTCTGCTCTTGATATATGGATAGGAAGTGGAAGCTTAGAAATGCTTAATGATGAAATGCGAGTGTCTTTATCTAATATTCCACCAAATATTCAGAAATTGTGTTCATCCCATCAACCTCATACATCCCATTAAAATAGTAAGTAGCTATTAGTGTTATTAAACTTTTTTTTTTTTTAATTCTTGCACATACATACTGTTACTTGTAAATTTCATTATTATATAATTTATGTATGTGTCCGTATCTCTTAAAACAAGCTAGTTTAACCTCCTTTTTGCTAATACAACTGAATTAATTACTGTGTCGCAAAATGATGTAGGTCTAAAAAGTGTGTCACCAACATAAAAAGTTTGGAAAGCTCTGGTTTAGGGTATAACCCATATACATATTTATGAGTATATATACATTTTTTTATATACAATTATTACTATTTTCTATTAATATATTTATACAATTTTAAAATTATAGACCTTTTAATATCCATAAATGAAATAAAGAGGAGGATTTAATTAAGTACTGATGTAGTTAAAGATTGATGGGCGTACATCTAAGGGCTATAAAAAGCAAAGAATCGAGTCTATCAGGTATCTTGAAAAAGGCTTCCAAGCCGAAACGCGCAGAAACCTGATCACCTGACATACTGGATCACAAGGATAGCAGAGATAAACCTTAGTCTGCAGGACCGAAGGCTAAGTACAAGCACTCTATCCAAATAACTGAGGCTGAACATAAGAGCACTCAAAGGAAGGATCAGAGGCTAGCCAACTTAAGGCTGACAAGCAAGTACTCAATCCGGAGATCTAAAAGACCGCCATTTCAGGGCGCATCAAGTAAAGGAGAAATGAATAACAGCTCACCTGCGGCCAGTATTGGCAAATCATATTGAGGATCGGAGATGGTTCCGGTAAACCGCAGTGCACTGTGAGTACTCTCAAGACACGGAACTACTATTAACCAGGAAATACAGGTACTATTTTGGGCATTATTGCTGAAGATTGCACATATGAGCACTACACAATGCACTCGTACACGGATGTATTGTAACTAAGTTGTACGCCCATTTTCTATGATTCAAGCTGTAATCCAGCTCATTTGAACTTTTTGAGCAATAGTAACGTAGTATCTATCTAAGTTGCTACACTTGAGTTCCACTGGAATCACTTGTTTTTTCTGTATTGTGTTGACTTTTAGGATACTATATGGATACATATTAATATTACTTGTCAATTTAGTTACGTGTATTTATTATATAAAGATATTACTCTGTTTATACCACCATATCCACTTAGGCATTTTTGATATGGGCTTTTACATTGAGGCATATTATTATTTTTTATCTTAAATATTAAGTCTGTAGGTTTAGCAAACGAGTTTAAACATCATAATTTTAGGGGAATATTTATGTATTATTTCTGACACCGGTGTCATTTTTTTATTATTTAATTTTTAAAGGTCAATAGACTTGTATCTAATAAACATATTTATTTTGAATTATAATTTGCACTGTAATATTTGTAGATTTACCAGATATAGGGTAGTCACCTTTTAAATATATTTTTAAATGTAATCACCTTTTATATGTATTTTGAATGAATTGTTACACACATTTCTTTGGCAGTGACCCCTGAGATTGGCCATTTACTTATAGTATTGTAATTGGTTGGAAAATAGATCCATTGGGAATTAGCATTTTTTGCGCCACCTGATACAATTTGTGAATTCTCTTTTTTAACTGTTTCCTTGGGCAGAAACGTTTTTTAGGTGTGCAATATTCCCAGCTGCCAAGGATAATATTATATCTTATATCTTTTAAGATCCCATCTACTTAATCTCTCCGCCACCTAAAGTGCACGTGAAGCTTAATCATCCCGATCCGATGAGGATTATTGACAGCCCCTGCCCCAGGAAATGGAGTGTTTAACTTCAGTTAAATTCAGCTCTAAAGAAGCAATGCACTATTAGGAACTTGTTGAACACAATGACAAGAGGCATTTTTGCATATTGCCCAATCAACAGTTAGTTACTAGCAGTGCTTTACTGCTCCTGATCAGGGGCAGACCTACAATCCCTGCAATGGGGCTCAAGGGCTGGGGGACCCAGTCAGGCTCAGCTATTATTAAGCATGGATGGAGCTGAAAATACAATTAATGAAAGTGTGCTTTTTTTATTGTATCTCTAAGAGTACCTTGCAGCACACTACACATGTATTTCTAAGATTGTAATCCTTTACCCTGCTCGCTTTAAGGAGAGGGAGTGGGAGGAGCTTGTGTTTTGTTCAGCAGCTTCAGTAAAGAATGAAGCTCAAAACTCACTTCCTGAACTCACTGCTGCTTAGACTTGCAGCCTTTGTATAAAAGAGCACTTATGTTTCAAAATAATAATAAAAGAAATGGAGAAATCTGGGCTCTGTCTGTCTGGTTCCGGTGGAGGAGGAGCTAAGTGCACACACCTGAGCTCTGCTCTCCAGCCCTTCAGCTCTTAGGCGGGGGAAATCCTGCGCCCTAACCCACATAGGAGGCTACACAGTGGGCAGAAAAACAGCATCTCTGGAACCAAGGACAGTGGAACTTCATCCCACTGTCCCAGCACTTGGTCATCCAAAAAAGTATCTTTTTCTCTGACTAAGAGGCTATTCAAGGCCAAACAAAGCATTGGAGAACACCTTACCCCGCTCAGTAAGGATCGAGGGAAAAAAAAAAAAGAAGTATAAGGACTTGCTTACACAACCCCAAAGGCGATTGCCCTTTTTACCTGCTCTCCGGGCGGAACCGCAAATAGCCTTTTAGCTTGGGGCCTCCCCTTGCCCCCTCCTCATTGCTGCCGCACCAAGTGGTCTTGCCTCGCTGAAGATCTCCCAACGCACCGGCAAGGACCACAGCAGTATTCAGCGCAACACTCGACGCGTCATCAGGCTGCTCCGGTCGCCTCCCCCTCCCCCACCGGTGCTGCGCGGGAGGCGGTGAGAGCGAGCTGGTAGTAGCGGAGTCACAGAACGGGTCGTACCTGTTGAAGAAACCTCATCGAATTGCTCTCCCTCCTCTCCCACCGATGCTGCGTGAGAGGAGGTGAGACCGCTGGAATCTATAGCGCTGGGACGGGGAGACCCACAGGACGGCAGCGTGGAGAGAGTGTTGCGGTGCTGTGGCCCAAGTCTTGATGGAATAGAGAGCCAGCACATATACTTCAAACAGGCGGCATGAGAGGGGGTAAGTGACTATATAAACTTTCTCTGTATTAAAATTGTTGGCAAGGCTTATCAAAAAGCTCCATATACTTGGGGTCTGTGACTGATCATATAAAGAGGTACTAGGTTGCGGAAAACTAAGCAAGAGAACAGTGACTAAGGGAACTAAACCTATGGCTGCTTAGAATGAATACCCTTACTAGAAGGCACTCAAAACACACCTCAGACACTCGGGTACTTTTACTTCCATTGGTGGCCCTCAATATCAGAGGAGATAAAGGAGGAAAAAAGATAAAGAGGGAGAGGACATAATGTTGTAGGGCATGTAATTTTCACTTTTAACTCATGCTAATTATTTTTCATTTTTGGGGCAAATGATCATAAACTCTGGTAACGCCTGGAAAAAGTGCTACATGAGTTAAACTCTGAAGAGCTTATGCTTAGACACTGTAAAGAATACCTAGGGGTCTTAAAGAAGGAAAGCACTAAGCTTAGCTGGCTGAACCTGGTTTCAAGTTGATTATAAATGAAAAGATCATTTGACTGTTTCTACTGGTATCTGTATCTGCATATAATGTTTAAAATGTATTGAAAATTTACGAGCTAATGGTTCCAGGAAACTGGATAGCTTAAAACTCAAGGGGATATATAGTATATTAACCTGAGTGAAATATTTAACTCTGTATGGGCTCAAAATATCTGACACTGGAAGGGGCTATTCTTACCCCATAATCATTACACTTCACCCCCCACACGAAAAGCAACTGGTGATGTATTAAAATGGAGTAAGTAATTTGAGAATAGCAGGCTGAAAAAGTTACACACTCAAAGAGAGAAAGGTGGAAACAGGAAAAAGAGAGGAAAAAGCAGATTTGGTTGGGGACCACCTAGCTAGACACACCAGACAATTTAAATAGCCCCTTTGCATAGTAAAAGAGAGAGGTTGAGTAAGGGAAGAAGGGCCCCAAAAAGGTACACTAAGGGTTTAAAGGATAAAGGAAGGCCTATTGTAACGCTCTAATACCGAGTTAGGGGTAAAATAGGGAAACAAAATTTTTTAAGCGAATATAGAACTTGTGAGCATACATATATCTTTTAGAGGTAAATAAGTCACATATGTTTACGGGTTGCAGTAAACACTGATTTGAAACTCTCCTCAAACGAAGGGGATAAGAGGACATCTAGGGAACATATCAAAAGAGGAATAGACATATTAAGATAGTATACCTTGACTGAAAACTCAAACAGAGGGAAATACAGGTAATAAAAATAATCTTAAGGCTGTAAAGTCTGCAAAAACCTGCGTCCTTGATTTTTATCACTTGAGCACACTAAGCACGTGGGTAGAATTGGGGTTCAAAGCACGGAGGGTCTTCTCCTAGATCAGTCTTTTTCTTTTTTGGCACAGATTAGGCACCACTGAACGAGAGGTCTGCGACGACTTCACTTGTCTCGCTTCTCTCCCTTACTTTCCTCGCACTTCAACCCCCCCCCCCCCCCCCCCCTTCGGGGCTTTTTTCTTTCTTTTTTTTTTTTCTTTTTCTTGTCTCACATAGCACGTTCACGTCTATTTTTTGGCACCGGGTGTTTTTTCTTCTTTTTCTCACGTTTATGGATAAATTCATCACCTCACCATTACTCACTGGTAAACCGATTCCAGGCATGGCAGCGGCAGCTAAGAACAAGGACCGCAGGAACAAGAACCTTACAGGAACACAGGTAGAGTCTCTTACAGAAATAACACCCTCAAAACTTCAAAATATATCAATCTCACACGAAACACAAAACCTGGTAGCTAGTATTTTAGAAGCTATCGCCCCAAAATTTGACTCACTGAAAAATGAAATTAGACAGGATATATCGCTTCTGACCATAGAGGTCAGACAATTTTCACAAAGAATTCAAGAGGCAGAGCAGAGAATCTCAGATCTGGAAGATATAACAAATACATATGTGGCAAAAACGGAAGATAATCAGCTCACAATCTTGAAACTTCAGGCCAAAATTGAAGATTTAGAAAATAGATCAAGGAGGAATAATCTGAGGATTATAGGCCTCCCAGAGTCATTCAAACAGGATGAGCTTATGCAGGTTATGACACATGTTTTGCCCCAACTGTTAAAAATTCCCCCAACACAAACACCCATACTGATTGAGAGGGTTCACAGATTGGGGAGAGCTCCTGACACCTCAACTAATTTGGTTAGACCAAGACCCATTATCGCAAAGTTCTTGAACTTTCAAGATAAGATTAGGTTTCTTCAATTTTATCGCAAAAACCAACCTATTTTTCATAACGAAAATAAAATTTTGCTATTTCAGGACTTCTCTATAGAGACTTCCTCAAAGAGGAAGGAGCTCTCCCTGGTCTGTGGCAAAATGCTAAAAATGGGTTGGCAGGCAACTGTCATATTCCCAGCCACAGTCAAACTCACACTAGAAGGTCAAACGTTTCTTTTTGACTCAGCAGAGGAAGCCGAGAAAAAGATATCTGAACATGGGGTCAAAGGTCAATCCCATAGAAGTTAGTTCACTAATGAGATCTAATGACTGTTTGTTATCATACTCTTGTTAGAGATAAATCTTTTCGTTTTGTGTTTTTTCCCCTTTCCCCCTTTTTTTTTTTTTTTCTCTTCCCTCCCCCCCCCCCCCCTCCGGCGTGTGCCCTCCACTGCACAAAATTAACTTTCTCACAAATATTGCTCCCTACAGAATAAAAATCAATCTATGAATAAAGATATTAAAATTACCTCATGGAACATAGGTGGGATTGTTTCACCAATTAAGCGAAAAAAAATACTGGCACATTTACAGAAAATAAACACCCACATAGCTCTAATCCAAGAAACACATCTTAACATTGAAGAATCGCTAAAGCTAAAATCTTCCTGGGTGGCCGAATGCATCTTTGCTCCCTCAATCAAAAGGAAAAAGGGAGTGGCTATTCTCTTAGGGAAGAAATTAAATTATGAAAAAGTAGACACATGGATCGACCCGCTTAGTAGATTTATAATATTAAAATTAAAGATAGCAAACTTAACATACACTATATGTAATCTGTATGCACCTAACATAATTGAATATGGGTTTTGGGACTCTCTCCAATCAAAAGTTTTGGAAGTGGCGGAAGGGCATATAATCATAGCAGGGACTTTAAATATGTCCCCGCGAGCCCCTCTAGACAGACTAAGATTCGGAGTAGCACAGAAAATAAATAAGAAAGACAAGCTAGAAAGCAAAATATTTAAATCAATTATGCGGAACTTAGCAGTCAGAGATGTCTGGAGAGTACAAAACCCTGACAGCAAAAATTACACATGTTACTCCAAAACAACTAAATCGCTATCCAGAATTGACCTTATGTTAATCAATGATAGTTTATATCAAAGAGGGGTTAAAGCACAAATTGCAGATATTCTGATCTCTGATCACGCACCAATCACACTATATATCCCAGATAAAAACATTGCTGTTAAAAGACAAAGCTTCTTTTTTCCCAAGTACTTGATTAAAAATGCAAAAGTTTAGAGATTGGCTTAAAGGAAAATGGGAAGATTATTTTCAAAATAACAAAAATCAGTCTCCAGCCCCAGTAATTCTATGGGAAGCAGCAAAAGCGGTACTAAGGGGGACATAATTGCATACACAGCGAATATTAAAAGGGAAACCCGCCTGAGAGAGACACAAGTAATCGCCACGGTAACTAATGCCTACAATAGATATTTGAACCTCTCTTCAGATGAGAACTGGAAGAGGTACATTAAGGCCAAAGAGGATAGAGACACTTTCTTAGTCCTGAATTCTACACAAGCAAACTTAAGATACCAATCATATCTTTACAAATTTGCAATAAATCAGGTAAAATGTTGGCGAAATTAGTAAAAAACTCGAAATCTTCGAAAACAATTGAAGCAATACAAATTAACGGCAAACTACTTACCTCACCAGAGAAATAACTGAATCATTCTTCCAATATTATAACTCAATATACGCGGCTGATCCTGTCAATATAAATATGAGGAAAGTTTTTGGGAAGACATTAATATTACAAAAATCTCTCCTGATTTTAATTTGACATTGAACGCTCCAATAACAGAATTAGAGGTAATGCAGGCATTCAAGCTCTGAAAGGTGAAAAAGCGCCAGGTCCTGACGCTTTGCCAAACGAATTTACATAAGTCTGGACAAAGTAATTGTTCCTCAATTAACTATCCTTTACAACCACCTGTTTCAACAGAATAACCAAATACCCCCCAGTTTACCTAGCATCACATACCATCCTCATACCTAAAGCAGGGAAAGATCCACAATGCAGAGAATCTTATAGACCTATCGCATTGTTGAACACGGACTATAAGATATTTGCTTCAATTTTGGCCAAAAGAATGCAAAAAGGCTTATCTGAGGTGATTCACAGCGATCAAGTAGGTTTTCTTCTTAAAAGAAGTTCCTCATCTAAAATTAGACAACTGCTCTTATCCATTGATTATTTTAAAAATAGTGAAGGCAAGCCTGGTCAGAATCGTGATGCAGCGGTAATAGCAATCGATGCTGAGAAGGCGTTTGACCGATGTCAGCCATGACCATATCTTAAACACATTGAAACAATATGGATTTCAAGAGAAATTCTTAAATTTAGTAAACAATCTATGCTCCCAGGCATCATCTATACTAGTAATGCATGGGCAGGAGTCTAAGAGCATTCGACTAGGGCAAGCACGAGGCAGGGATGCCCGCTTTCGCCACTTCTGTTTGACTTGGCAGATCGGAACCCCTAGCTATAAAAATCAGAAAACATATTGAAGGAATTAAAATTACAACAAAGAACTGAAAGTGGCTCTATATGCGGACGATCTGCTAGTATATGTTTCCAACACTGCCAAGAATATTCCAATAGTACTTAACATATTTGAACATTTCGGATATTTTGCAGGGTATAGAATGAATAAACAAAAGACAGAACTGCTCTGGTTAAGAAAGACTGATACCTCTCAAATAAACAACCCATTTAAAACAGTTATAGATTCATTTAGATACCTAGGGATTATAGTTTCATCCAATCCTCAAGAGTGGTACTCCCTAAATATAACCCCAACGATTGCAAACGCAATTACATTAATGAGAGACTGGCAGAAATTGCCTCTTTCCCTTTCGGTGTCGTACTGCCCTATACAAAATGTAATCCTACCGAAGATAACATACATTCTACAGAATCTTTCCATTGTTCATAAAAGCACAAGACATTAAGAAATTCAATAAGGCGCTTCGCAAATTCATATGGCAGACAAGGAAACCTAGAATCTCGCTGCAGAGATTATATCTAGCAAAACAATTTGCGGGACTAGCCCTTCCTAATCTATATTTCTATAATCTAGTTTTCCTAGGTCGAATTGCGGCAGACTGGATAGCAGAAGCCGACTATTTTACGGACAATAGGTTAGAGAACAGCATAATTTATCCTCTGAAGCCAATATCATTACTACATACACTGCTCATCTAATTCCTAAACAGGTGAAGACCCTTAAAAACTATATTACATAATAATACAGGCATGGAAAAATATTGGAGCACTAATGGGAATAAACACGAATATCCCTAGATACCAAACCTTTATAGGGAACCCAGAATTTCAAGAGGGCTCTCAAGCTCCTCATTTGAAGAGATGGCAGGAACAAGGGCTTAAATGCATCACACAGCTATACCATTTAGACTCAGGAACTATCAAAACTTTCCAAGAATTGAAACTGGAATTCAATCTTGACAACCAAGACTTCTTTGCTTACTTGCAAGCCAGGCATTATACTAGCCAACTACGAGCCCAATTTAGTTGGAAATGGACCTGGGGGAAATTGGAATCATGGCCAATCCTGATTAAGGCAGGTCAATGTTCGATATCCCAATGGTATACCTATCTTAACTCTAAGGAAGGCGGCAGTAATGTAGAGAAATTAGCTCAAAAATGGTCAGATCAATTATCTATGAGCATAGATAAGGAAGTACACATTATGAGATCCCTGACACTCCTCCATAACTCCACTATTTCTGAAACTTGGAGAGAGTCCCACATAAAGGTTCTATATCAAATATATTATACACCAGACAAGGCTCACAGATGGAACAATAAGGAATTCAATATATGTCCAAAATGTAGCATGTTGGCTGCAGATTTAATACACATGGCATGGTCATGCCCTAAAATCAAACAATTCTGGTACAGATTAGAATTCTGGTTATTAAAAAGGGTGAAAACCGATTTGTTTAAATTTAATCTACTAACCATAATCTTTCTGACAAGAAATAAGGAAGACTTCAGAGATGCCAAATTAGTGAACCTAGTCATCTTAGCTGCGAGGAACTTGATTTTTAAAAAATGGAAAACCAGATTTATACCCACAACGAATGAAGTAAAGAACTACCTTAAAAAACAATATCGGATCGAACAACTTGCTACAGATCTGAACTCAGAGCAAGAAATTGCAGTTTTTTTTAGCAAATGGTCTAAATTCATTAAAAGTTTTTCTCTGGCAGAAGTGGAATATATGATAACTCCATTTCAAAGCTCTGAAATAGTGCAATTGGGCGCCTGGTAGTGGGGGGCGGGCGTGGGTGGGGGTGGGGGGAGGAGGAGAGAAATGGTTTTTTTTTCTTTCTTTTTTTTTTCTTTCCTTTTTTGTTCTTCCTCTTTTTTTTTTTTTTTCTCTCTCCCCCCTCTTTCTTGTTGTCTTTGTTGGTGTTGTCTCTTTTTATTTTTCTTTTTTTCTCTTCTCAAATATTAAGTTAAAAACTCCAACAGTGTTTCACAAAAATTTGAAGTAAATAGAAATGATAAACGGTATATTGTGGATAGTCCCATTCTTATGAAGCATGTATGTACAAATAAGGATGAATGGACACATTTACTGCAACATTGGTTTCTTTATTTCTTGTAATTGTTATACAATACTGTTTTGATTGCTCCATTGTTAAATTTGTGGCATTGTTGGTATAAAATAAAAAAAATAAAAAAAGAAATGGAGAAATCTGGTTTAATTAATTAATTTATATTCGTGGGGGGGGGGGGGACACACAAAATAAAATCATACACCAGAGCCCTCTATCCATTAGTTTAGTCACTGCTCCTCATCTTAACTATGTATGCTTTTCAAGAAAGGATACCAAGAGAGTAAATTAAATAATAAAAGTAAATTGGCATTTGCTATCTGAACCATAAAAGTTTATTTTTTCCTTTCACGTTCCTCTAAACTAATAAAAAAAGAATTAAAGTTAAAAAGTATTTATTTCTGATTCTCTAAATAACAGAAAGTGCATGTCAGTGCAACACGGGTCCATGAAATAGACGCTCAATGTCTTCTAAGCAAAACTCCCCAGTTCTGTACATTGTAGCATACACACCGGCCCACATGCATATAAAATAAACACCTCCAATGCTGCAAACTTTCACTAATTGCAGAACTTTAATGAATTAAAACTAGTTAAAATTATTTAGATACAATGAGATGCAAACAAATTAAAGAAGATTGCCTTTTTTATTACACATGATAGTATACTTAAAATCCACAAAGTATATCTTGTTTTTTAGTTAAACTGTATCTTAGGATATGAACTATAGATGTTCTTCAGTGTTTTTATTTCCAAGCCCTAAAAGGAGTAAATGGTCTACTGCTTGAGTATGTCTTTGCACAATGTGAGCTTGTATAAAGCTCAGATGAGGCGAATCTCAGCCTGGCTAGTATACCGGCCTTTGTAATAGAACAGCAACACAGTCAGAATAATGAAGAAAAAAGGGAAGCATTTGCATTTAATTGCTGTAATTTCATTAATGGATGTTTTAATAATTGTAAGGTTTCTTTCCAATGCAATGTGAAATATTCTCATTTTATAGAATTTTAATTGGAAACTAAGACAAATTATGTTGTTTTTCTAATCCAAACGAGTGGCATATAGCTAAAATCACGAAAGAATTAAAAAAAATATGAGAGTAAGAGATAAGTAGGAAGGAAAGAGAGTGCATGATTTAAAAAACCCTATATATATATATATATCTATATATATATACAACTGTGAAAAAAATAAGACCACTGCAAAATTATCAGTTTCCATTTGTATTACTATTTATAGGTATTTGTTTGAGTAAAATTAACATATTTGTTTTATTCCATAAACTAATGGCTACATTTCTTCTGAATTTCAAACACAAATATTCAGCTATATTACGAGTTTATGAAAGCGCTATAGGGATTTTAACGGACCGCTACAAAAGCAGCGTTATTTCACCTCCCTATAGCGCTGCTATTACAAGTTTTAAAAAAAGCAGGCTTGTGTGGGCGATATGGTGGCGTTGAGCTCCATACCGCACCGAAATCAAGTGCTGCTTTGACGTGCTCATGCACAATTTCCCCATAGACATCAATGGGGAGAGCCGGCAAAAAAAAAAAAGCCTAACACCTGCGATCCCGGAATGAAAAGCTCTGTAACGCAGCCCCATTGATGTCTATGGGGAAAGAAAAAGTTACGTTTAAACCTAACACCCTAACATAAACCCAGAGTCTAAGGTATGTGCTAGGTATGTGCTAGGTACTGTGTGTGCTAGGTATGTGCTAGGTACTGTGTGTGCTAGGTATGTGCTAGGTACTGTGTGTGCTAGGTATGTGCTAGGTACTGTGTGTGCTAGGTATGTGCTAGGTACTGTGTGTGCTAGGTATGTGCTAGGTACTGTGTGCGCTAGGTATGTGCTAGGTACTGTATGTGCTGGGTACTGTATGTGCTGGGTACTGTATGTGCTAGGTATGTACTGAAGTACTGTGTGTGCTGGGTATGTGCTAGGTACTGTGTGTGTTCCGGGTGCTATGTGTGCTGGGTGCTGTGTGTGCTGGATGTGCCGGGTGCCGTTTGTGTCAGGTGCTGTATGTACCATGTGCTGTATGGGCTGTATGGTACTGAATGGGTTAGGTACAGAGCATGCTAGGTACTATATATATATATTAGTTTCAGCTGGTGTTGGATGCTGTCTGTGCTGGGCACCGTATGTCCTAGATACTGCGTGTGCTCGGCATTTGTGTGATGGATATGTGTGCCATAGGCCACTGAGGTTTGCTGGGTTACTGTTTGGGCTAGGTACAGTGAGTGTTGGGTACGGCTGGTACTGGGTGTGTTGGGCCCTAAGTACAGCGTGTACTAGACGCATTCTCAAGACCCCTTTGTGACCTTCCAATCTATGCTACCTCCTTCATGTTGCTTTGTTTAGTTATCTTTGACTATATTTATAGTACACAGAGAGATTGATATAATACTTTGTATAGCTGGAATGTAATTTTCTCTTCCTGAAATATAAGTGTCCTTAATATTGGCCTCTGGAGTACTCAACTTCACACGCTCTAGATATAGCTCCCCTCCCCCCCCATATTCCAGAGCCACATTTGGGTTCAATTTAGGTGAACTATTTTCACCCCAAACTCCCTCATATATCAATGTCTTGATAGCATTTGTAACCGGACCTGCGTGTTCGATCTTTGGTTTGTGTCTTTCAGAGCAGGGGACCTGCGTGTCCCCAATTGTTATTTCTAATTCAAAAAACAAATAAATTTTTTATTTATAATAAATAAAAAAAACAGAGTCTAAACAACCATAATCTGCCACCCCCGACATTGCCACCACCTACATACAGTTATTAACCCCTAATCTGCCACCCCCGACATCACTGCCACCAACATAATGTTATTAACCCCTAATCTGCCGCCCGACATCACCGCCACCTACATACAGTTATTAACCCCTAATCTGCCGCCCCGACATCGCCACCACCTACATACAGTTATTAACCCTTAATCTGCCCCCCCCCGACATCGCCGCCACCTACATAATGTAATTAACCCCTAATCTGCCGCCCAACATCACCGCCACCAACATACAGTTATTAACCCCTAATCTGCCACCCCCAACATCGCCACCACCTACATAATGTTATTAACCCCTAATCTGTTGCCCCTACATACAGTTATTAACCCCTAATATGCCGTCCCCGATACCGCGCCACCTACATACAGTTATTAACCCCAAATCTGCCGCTCCCAATGTCGCCGCCACTATACTAAAGTTATTAACCCATAAACCTCTGGCCTCCCACATCACTACCACTAAATAAATCATTAACCCCTAAACCCTAACATACCCTAATGTAACCCTAAACACCCCTAACTTTAACATAATTAAAATATAGCTAAATTAAAGTTACAATTATTAAAGAAAAAATACCTATTTAAAACGAAATATTACCTGTAAAATAACACCTAAGCTAGCTACAATATAATAATAGTTTACATTGTAGCTAGCTTTGGTTTTATTTTTATTTCACAGGTAAGTTTGTATTTATTTTAACTAGGTAGACTAGTTAGTTAAAGTTTTAACTATTTAATAACTACCTAGTTAAAAATAAATACAAAATTACCTCTGAAAAAAAACCTAACCTGCCCTTATACTAAAACATAACATTACAAAAAAACTAAACACTATAATTACTAAAAATAACTAAATTACATTAAAAAAAACCCACTAAATTACAAAAATAAGGAACAAATTATCAAAAATAAAAAAGAATTACACCTAATCTAATAGCCCTATCAAAATAAAAAAAAACCATAGCCTACAATAAACTTACAAAAAGGGCCTTTTGTGGGGCATTGCCTCAAAGATATCATCTCTTTACCTGTAAAAAAAATACAAACACCCCCAACAGTAAAACCCACCACCCCCACAACCAACCCCCCCCCCAATAAAATAACTATATAAAAAACCTAAGCTCCCCATTGCCCTGAAAAGGGCATTTGTATGGGCATTGCCCTTCAAAGGGCATTTCGCTCTTTTACATGCCCAGACCCTAAATTAAAAATAAAACCCACACAAGAAACCCTTAAAAAAACCTAACACTAACCCCCTCCGATCCACATACAGTTATTGAAGTCCCGCTTGAAGGATCCATCCAGCCGGCGAAGTCTTCATTCATGCGGCAAGAAGTCTTCATCCGGGCGACCTCTTACATCGTCATCCAGCCGGAGAAGTCCTCATCCATGCTTCATCCATCCGGCGCAGTGATTGGAACAGCTAGTAGGATGAGAGCTGCTCAAATCCTATTGGCTGATTGGAACAGCGAATAGGATTTTAGCAGCTCTAATCCTATTGGCTGATTTAAATCTTTCAGCCAATAGGAATGCAAGGGATGCCATCTTGGATGACATCACTTGCATTAACGTTCCAGTTTATGGCGGCAACCGTATGAAGAGGATGCTCTGTGCCGGATGTCTTCAGGATCGACCTGCTCCGTGCAGGATGGATGAAGATAGAAGACTTCTTGCTGCATTGATGAGGACTTCGCCGGCTGGATGAAGATCAAAGAGGCCCGCCTGGATGAAGACTTCTTGCCGGCTGGATGGATTCTTCAAGCGGGACTTCAATAACTGTAAGTGGATCGTCGGGGGTTAGTGTTAGGTTTGTTTAAGTGTTTTTTGGGTGGGTTTTATTTTTAGATTAGGGTCTGGGCATGTAAAACAGCTAAATGCCCTTTTAAGGGCAATGCCCATACAAATGCCCTTTTCAGGGCAATGGGGAGCTTAAGGGTTTTCAGGGCATTGCCAGCATAAGGGTGTACCACCCGATCTGGGATAGGATCTCGTGGGGGCAGATTTTTTTTGTTTAAGTTTAGATACAAGATGTCCCAAATCCTTGGGCTGTGGACTTAGTATCTCAGATGTGTAGTTTCGTAAATTAGTGTTTGTTTTTTTTGTAATTTAGTTATTTATCTTTTTTGTAATTAGATACTTTTTTTAATTTCTAGAGTAGTGTTAGGATTTTTTTTAATGTGTAGTTTAGTTTAATTGGTAGTTAGTTTAATTGTAGTTTAATAATTATCTTAGTTTAATTGTTTAAAATTAATTTATTTCATTTGACAGGTAAGTTTTAATTTAATTTAAAATAGGGAAATTGTAATTTTAATATAAAGTTAGGGGGTCGTTAAGTTATTTTAGTATATTTCGTTGTGGGGGCTTTCGGTTTAGGGGTTAATAGTTTATTTAAGTATATTTCGTTGTGGGGGCTTGCGGTTTAGGGGTTAATAGGTTTATTATAGCGGTGGTTTGGGAGGATGGCAGATTAGGGGTTAATACTATTTAAATAGTGTTCGCTATGCGGGAGGGCGGCGATTTAGGGGTTAATAGGTTTATTATAGTGGCGACGATGTCGGGGAGCGATGGAATAGGGATTAATACAATTTAATAGTGGCGGCGATGTCTGGAGCGGCAGATTAGAGGTTAATACATTTATTATAGTGTTTGCGATGCGGGAGGGCCTTGGTTTAGGGGTTAATAGGCAGTTTATGGGTGTTAGTGTACTTTTTAACACTTTAGTTATGAGTTTTATGTTACAGCTTTGTAACGTAAAACTCATAACTGCTGACTTTAGAAGACGGTACGGATCTTGTCAGTATAGGGTGTGCCGCTCACTTTTTGGCCTCCCAGGCACACTCGTAATACCGGCGCTATGAGAGTCCCATTGAAAAAGGAATTTTTTTAAAGTGCGGTACTGACGTTGCGTGACAGGCTAAAAGGTGTGCGGTACATCTATATCCACAAGACTTGTAATAGCAGCGTTAGGGAAAAAGCAGTGTTATGGGCCATAACGCTGCTTTTTCAATCATAACGCCAAACTCTTAATCTAGTTGATTGTTATTTAGAGCATGTATTTGCAGAAAAAAAACAACTGGTCAAAATAACAAAAAAGTAGTGTTTTCAGACTTTGAATAATGCAAAGAAAACAAGTTCATATTCATTTTTTAAACAACACAATACTAATGTTTTAACTTGACAAAAGTTCAGAATTAAATTTTTGGTTGAATAACCCTGATTGTCAATCACAGCTTCCATGTGTCTTGGTATTGCTGTTGAGTGACTTTATTCCACTCCTGGAGAAAAAATTCAAGCAGCTAGGCTTGTGACAATCCATCTTTCTATTTATCACATTCCAGAGGTTTTTATTGGGGTTCAGGACTGGAAATTGTGTTGGCCATGGCAGGGTCTTGATCTTGTGGTCCTCCTTCCACACCTTGATTGACCTGGCTGTGTGGCGTGGAGCATTGTACTGCTAGAAAAAACTTTCCTCAGAAGGAAAAGCAGAAGGAACAAGCTTTCTTCTAGGATAACCTTGTATGTGACTTGATTCATGCGTCCTTCACAAAGATAAATCCGCACGATTCCAGGTCATCTTCAGGTTATCCTGCAAGTTTTGATTAAATAATCAGGGTTAATCCACCAAATATTGATTTCTGAACTCTTGCTAAGTTAAAATATTAGTATTTTGTTGTTTAAAAACGAATATGAACTTATTTTCTTTGCATTATCTGAGATCTCAAAACACTGCATCTTTTTTGTTATATTGACCAGTTGTCATTTTCTGCAAATAAATGTGCAGTATGAATCAGATCTGCCAAGACTGTGTCTATACATCTAGATATTATTTTACCTTGAATTTCAAGTCCAAATTCAATAGTGATATAAGCCTATAGTTACTCAGGTCCTCAGGGGACTTGCCCAGATTTAGTATAACTGAGATAAATGCTTTCTGTGTCTTTGATTGCATTAGAAGATCTTTGTCTAATGTTTGGAATATAGAGAGCAGGTGGGCTGCTAATAAGTCTTGGAATGTTTTGTATAGGTGTTGGTGTATCCATCAGGGCCCGGGCTTTTCACAGGATGGTAGATCTTTGATAATTGATGTAATTTCTGTAATAGTAATTGGGCTGTCTAGAGTTTTAGTTTGTGCAGGAGTGAGCATATTTATGTTTTCCCACCATATATAGCTTTTCAACTGATCCAGGTAGGAGGGGGAAGTATTATTTTGGAAGTTATATAATCATTCATAATATTTGCTGTATCGATCTGCTATGCTATGTACTATCGTTTAGAATCGAACCATCAGGTGTTTTCAGTTTGTATTTGTGTGATTTGATGGTTTTGGTCTTGAGGGCTTTCACTAAAAGGGAATTTGCTGGATTCCCTTATTAGAAAAACATTTTTGATATAAAGCACTTTCCTCTGTGCTTCTTTGGTCAGAAGGGAGTTTAATTCTCTTCTGGCAGAGAGGAGGGTTGTGCAGATAGTGGGGTCTTTAGGTGTTGATTTATGTTGTAGATGTAGAACAAGAAAGTGAATAGTCCAGTACCTGACTGTCTTATTATAAGTCTGTTTTTTTTATAGCTTCTTGTTTTTACACTCACCTCAGACCACTGCTTTGTGGGCTTCCCATAGAGTGAGAGGTGTTATTTCTGGGGAGTTATTATGTAAAGACTATTCCCTAATGATCTCAGAGATCTTCAAGGACATTTGGGAATGGTGTAGTAGGGTGTTATCAAATTTCCAAATGTATGGCGTTGTTGTACTGTCAGGCCAGTCCAATATTATGGAGATAGAAGCATGGTCAGACCATGCTGTTGGGCATATATCTGAATCTTTACTATCCTTTCATTAATTTTGTCTATGAAAAGGAAATCAATGCAGGAGTATTGGGACCATGGGTTTGAGTAAAAAGTGCAGTTGCGCTGCAAAGTATTTTGTATTCTCCAAATGTCTATAGTAATATGAGCTATCTAATTAAGTGAAATACTAATTGAGAGGTCTGGAAGTTGGGTTTGACTTAGTTGAGGAGAAGTCAATGGAAGGGTTTAATATTGGATAAAAGTCTCCTACAATAATTAGTATGCCTTTTTTGTGTTAAAGTATAAGAGAGAGGAGTTTTCTGAAAATTTTAACTTTTTTAGTCTTTGTAGTGAAGACATTCACTAGTGTAACAGAGCAATTAAATAGGAGTTCTATGAAAATTAGGATTCTGCCCTCAGTATCTGTCACCTTCTTAATTGGAAATGGGATTTGGTTATGGAATAACATTCCTGTGCCATTCTTCTTTGTGTTTAATGAGTGGAAGTACCCTACTGGGAATAATTTTGACATGAATCTGGGTTCCGCATTATTGGGAAAATGTGTCTATTGGATAAAGATTATAAAGTCTTTGTGTTTCCTGAACCATCTCAATGCTACAGACCTTTTCATAGGGGAGTTTAAACCCTTAGTATTCTTGGAAAGGATTTGTAATGTACGGTAAACTACGTGTATGTTATGTGCCATTGTGTGTGATGTAATGATATCTCTTACTTTTCAGATGATCTCGCCAGGTGGTCTGTTTTCTCCCCCCTCAGGGGAATTGAAAAGTGTAGACAGGGTTCAAGGAAGAAAAGTACTGGTAAAGTGATGCAGTCATTCTAAATAAATATACAATAGTGAGCTAAACATAAATAATGTAGAACGTAAGAACATGTATAGAAATTACAAGACAAGAAAACCATAAGGCCTTTAAACTCCGACAGGCGGAGAGGCTGATGATGATAAATAACATCTTTGAGTCAAAAATAATCAACAAACAAATAAACAGGGGGTTTCAATTACAACTAAAGTTGCTCTCCTATATGCATAAAAGGAGTATTGAAACTATAAATTTGGAGGGAGGGGTTATTAAAAAACGTGATCAGAGAGATTTTCAATACAATATATAGCTCTTAGAGTGGGAAATAGAGTGGTTGGGCTGGTAGGTTATTACACTTGCAAGGCATATTCTATGAGAAAGAGGTCACTACTTCAGTACGTAGAGTAATATTTGAGGAGGAGTAGTAACCTCAACAGCTCCAGAATCGGAACCCCACAGACGAGGCAATATAATATCCAGCACAACCTAGTTCATACAATACTAGAGATAGCTAGTAGAGGAAATTGGTATATTTTGAGATTAATCAAATTTCCTCTTCTTTTCCTTTACTTTAAACTGAGCCTTTTTCATTCTTTCTGAACCAGATAGTAATTTAGCACTTATAATTAACTTGTTACACTATTTAAGAAAGATAACTTATTGGCTACACTTAGACCATTATGGCTGAAAGTAACAATCCCACAGGGGAAGTAGACATTGAGAGAAGAAAGCACATAATGAGTTTAGCTTTGAAAGGTGATTTCCTCTTAACAGATGATGTAGCAGAATGGGATTTAAACACTATTTTCTCAAATTTAGAGAATAAGAAATGCAAGGAAACCAACCTTTGGTGGGATATAGAATGGTCACCAAGAAATTCCACAAAAGAGTAGACATCACCACAAACTGGCTGTCATCTATTAAAGGCAATTACAGATGTGGCTGAGTTCCATGTAGAAGTTGTTCATACACTAAAAAGAGTTTGACATTAAGTTCTACACAAACAAATGAAACATACCATATTAGGCAGTTAATTGATTGTACATCTACATATATAATATACCCTTTTACATGCAAGCACTGTTTACAACAATATACAGACATAACACAACTCATTCTTTAAAGGATAAAATTAGAGAGCACCTCAATTCAATAGAAGAAATACCCAGAACGCCAGTAGCCAAACACTTTCATCTACACGAACAAGGCATAGCTAACTTTTCCGTTACAGCCTGTCAGTATATGGCCGGGGTTATAATACAATTTAGCAAATAATTATTCTTTAAAATAACCTCCAATTAAAATGCATATACGAAACAATTAAAACAATATTTATTCCTAAATTCTTTAAGATAAGTTAAAGTTATAGACACATTGAATTATATTTATAGAAATCAGATTATGAATCAAATTATATACATTTATGTTGTTACAATATTCTTTACAAAGCAAACCAAAAATATACCTTTACAATTAACTTTACTCACAATAATCTCCCAAATCAAAGTATGAGCCACTAACTTTCAGACCAGTACAACTAAACCACTTAGCCTACAGTTGATCCTATATAACTAATTTAAAACATCAGAAATTATATATATTATTTGTGCAAACAACCAACTCCTATGCCAATTTATCTGAGTTGAAATAAATTCTTAATTATCTACAATTAAGACAAATTCTAAAATATATTTATATGGCTGCAATTATAAATTACTTAGCAAACAAAAGACTAGTTTTAAACTGCACAGGGCTATGAAACACAAGCTTGAAATACAAACTGTGCCCTTTTAAATTTACTAACTGCAATTAGACTGTAGCAACAATTAATGTATTTGCTTTAAAATATCAAGTTATATATTTAACAGTTTCTTATACTTCACACAAATAAGCAAATCAATGTTTCAGCTCCGGAGTTCTCGTGGGTCATCTATGGAGGGCTCACTCACAATGTACCAAAGTAACAGATCCCAATTTGTTAATCTCTCTTTGTTCAAGAAAGTGTCCCCAAGATGGCAACGAATATACTGGGCCCAAAGCCTATGTATTTTCTCTCCAAAAGTTAATGCTTATTTGAGTCTGTCTTTTTTAGCAGTGAGCTGTCTGAACCTTTATTCCAAGAATAAAGAATTCCTTCCCAGTTTCTTTAATCACTCCCACAGAATTTGGATTGGCCCTTTATCCGGTGCTTTTCCCTGGCCCGCCGTTAGAGTTGAAACATTTAATTGGCCTACTGGAAACATATGTTTTAAACAGTCAATTCGTTTTTGGCTGTCATACCATTTTTAATCCCCTAGGGGGCAGCAAACAACCAGAAATGCATTTTCACTATAAATTATTGCCACTGCTTAATATATCATTTTAAAGTGTTCATTTAACACACTTATATATTTTTATACAACATACTATAATTTCTTAGTATTAATAAGTCACATGTTCAAATACACATGGATCACACAGTACCATTTTTTTCTGATCATTTTAAGACCGAACGTGAAAATATTCCACTTATGATATATTAAAAATGCGTTTAAAAATCATATTAATAAGCAATTGCACTGTCAATTATTTGCTCTCCCCAGAATCATAGTATTTAACATCCTGGCATTATATTCATACAAACACAGCATATTTCACATGTCTAATAATTTTTGTACACAGATACATGTTTATGGCTAATATTCATAGGACATATTGCTGTCTGTAAAATAAAGAAACAAATGTTACCATTTTGACACAAACATTTATACATCTACCATACAGCTATTTATTAAGTTCAGTATACACTTATCTAATATGTTACTGTTAGGCATTTCTTCTCAGGATATACCTGTATATATATATCTATCTATATATATATATATATTTATACAGTCTGAGAATCAATTATACTTGAAATTTAAACACAAGTTGTAATTCAAAAATGAATTTACAAGTTATAATGCAAAGCATGTGTCTCTGCTTAGCTAATCTTCATCTAGACGTAATGTCTAGAATTTGTGGATTCAACACAGCAGGGATAATTTAACACCTAGGTGATATTAGTCATTTCTTCAGATAAAACTGATTTTCTGAATCTGTTTAAGCTTCAAAAGAAATCTAGTGATTTTTCAGACATTATGTCTGTATATCTCTACATGAGGTCATTATCTGATAATCTCTTAGAGGGAATGTCAGGAAATCAAATTTGAGTCATATAGATGAACATTTCTTTGAAATAGATTGCCTTAAAGGGACAGTAAACACCAGCATTTTTGTTGTTTAAAAAGGTAGATAATCCCTTTATTACCCATTACCCAATTTTGCATAATCAACACAGTTATAATAATATACTTTTTACCTCTGTGATTACCTTGTATCTAAGCCTCTGCAAACTGCCCCCTTATTTCA
This sequence comes from Bombina bombina, assembly GCF_027579735.1. Classification (NCBI taxonomy): domain Eukaryota; kingdom Metazoa; phylum Chordata; class Amphibia; order Anura; family Bombinatoridae; genus Bombina; species Bombina bombina. The sequence goes on from NC_069499.1 coordinate 570,038,679, forward strand.
GTTCTTTTGACAGACTTGTGATTTTAGCCAATCAGTGCTTGCTCCTAGGAGCTTCACGTGCCTGAGCTCAATGTTATCTATATGAAACACATGAACTAACGCCCTCTAGTGGTGAAAAACTGTCAAAATGCTTGCAGATTAGAGGTGGCCTTAAAGTTCTAAGAAAATAGCATATGAACCTCCAAGATTTAGCTTTCAACTAAGAATACCAAGAGACCAAAGCAAAATTGGTAATAAAAGTAAATTGGAAAGTTGTTTAAAATTACATGCCCTATTTAAATCATGAAAGTTTTTTTTTACTTGACTGTCCCTTTAACTAATGAGACCAAATGTTTTCTTTTGAATCCTTAGATGTCTAAGGTAGAAAGGGGGTCTGTTGTAGTTACAGTCTCACAAATAAATTAATCATTTGGTGTAGACAACCATATATATATTAAATAATATATATATATATATATATATATATATATATATATATAGATAGATAGATAGATAGATAGATAGATAGATAGATAGATATAGATAGATATAGATATATACAATTCAAGTAAAGGATAAGCACTCTTTAACCCCAGGTTGGGGTAAACATATACCAGGGTGCATGTGTCAGATATAAACAGTCCAGAGCAAAGACAGCACTCACTGGATTTAAGTAAAAAATTACTTTTATTGAAAAAAAGCTAAGAGCATAGTCCCATGATGTTTCGGTGTCCACAGACACCTTTGTCAAATGGCATCACCCAGCTTGAGGACCAATGTATAATACTGACATCACTCTGCCTCCCGGATGTCAGGATTATACAACGTTCCTCAAGCTGGGTGATTCCATTTGACAAAGGTGTCTGTGGATACCGAAACATCATGGGACTATGCTTTTAACTTTTTTCAATAAAAGTTATTTTTTACTTAAATCCAGTGATATATATGTAATAACACTCACAGTTAGCCTGATATACCATTGAACAAATAGAGAAAGATCCATTAGGAGGTGACCGCTTAAAAAAGCTTCTGAAAAGAGAAGTATATTGGATTTTAACATTACAAACCAGAACTCCCAAAGGTATTAATATAAGATACTATGCAACAAATATCCATCTCGCTTACATCAGAGGGAGTGGCCAATTAATATTGAGATAGCATTGATACCTTGCCTCAAGATCATGATATCTGACCCTAGCAGAGAATAGTGATCATTACAAAGATGTTATATCATAATGTATCTAAATCCATCTATTTGATTAAGATTATTATATTACTACATAGTCATGATCAATGCTAAAAGATATAAGAAATATTAACCCTTAAAATGATCATGAGTATAGGGAATATCAATTATCAACACAAGAGCTATATCCACAAAAATTCCCCCTCTTCTCAAGAGAGCTACAAAACCAGGAGTTAATAGAGGAACATAATAGGATGAAAACCTAGAAATGAAAGAAAAATAATTTAGCCCTCCTATATAACTATGATAAGCAAAGGCTTCTAATATATTTCAGCACAAGAAGACTTCCCCTTATAAGGGAGAACATAGCTTCCAGTTTTTCTCCTATCCTCTATCTCCCTCTTCAATAGTTAATATTCAGGTAGATTACGAATTGTGTGTTTGTGTTTTAACGCTGAAAAAATGGTTATTTCAGCGTTAAAACAGCAAAGCAGCCATTACGAGTCTTGACGGTATAGCTGTACCGCAAGCCTTTTAGCCTGTAACGCAATGTCAGTCCCGCGCTCAAAAAAAATGAAGCTTTTTAATGGGATTCTCATAGCGCTACCATTACGAGTTTTGCGGTGAGGCTAAAAAGCTTGCGTTACACCCTATAATGACAAGTTCCGTATCTCCATCTGAGAGCTGTAGTTATGAGTATTACGCAACAAAACTGTTACATAAAACTCATAACTAAACTTAACTGTTACAAAGTACACTAACACCCATAAACTACCTATTAACCCCTAAACCGTGACCCTTCCGCATCGCAAACACCATTTTAAAGTTATTAAACCCGAATCTGCCGCTCCCGACATCGCCGCCACTAATAAAATGTATTAACCCCTTTTCCACCGCTCCCCGACATCGCCACTATAATAAAGTTATTAACCCCTATTCCCCTGCACCCCAACATTGCCCACACTATAATAAATATATTAACCCCTATTCCGCTGTACCCCGACATTTCCGCCACTAAATAAAGTTATTAACCCCTAAACCTCTGGCCTCCCACATCACTACCACACAATAAACCTATTAACTCCTAAACTTAACACCCCCTTACTTTAACATAATTAAAATAGAGCTAAATTAAAGTTACAATTACTAACTAAATATTACCTATTTAAAACTAAATGCATACTTACCTATGAAATAAAACCTAAGCTAGCTACAATATAACTAATAGTTATATTGTAGCTAGCTTTGGTTGTATTTTTATTTCACAGGTAAGTTTGTTTTTATTTTAACTAGGTAGACTAGTTAGTAAATAGGTATTAACTATTTAAAAACTACCTAGTTAAAATAAATACAAACTTACCTGTGAAATAAAACCTAAGCTGCCTTACACTAAAATCTAACATTACAAAAAAATAAAAAAATACTAACATTACAAAAAATAAAAAAAACTTCCATTACAAAAAATAACAAACGAAATTATCCAAAACAATAAAAAATATTCCTATTCTAATACCCTGTTTAAAAAAATAAATAACCCTAATCTATAGTAAATAACCAATAGCCCTTAAAAGGGCCTTTTGTAGGGCATTGCCCTAAAGAAATTAGCTCTTTTTCTAAACAAAAATACAATACCCACTTACATTACAAACCCTCACTCCACCAAAACCACAAAATAAAAAAAAACTATCTAAAAAACCCAATATACCCATTGCCCTGAAAAGGGCATTTGTATGGCCATTGCCCTTAAAAGGGCATTCAGCTTTTTTTCTTGCCCTTAAAAGGGCACTCAGTTCTTTTAAGATATGCACAAACCCTAATCTAAAAAAAAAAAACAACACCCCAAAAAACCTTAAAAAACTAACACTAACCCCTCTTTAGGTACTCACAGTTGCTGAAGTCCTGCTTGAATGATCTTCATCCCGGCGGCTCCATCTTCATCCAGGCGACTCCATCTTCATCCATCGCAGGACCAGCATCTTCTTCATCCCTGCGGAGGTGGAGTGGTCAATGCGCAGAGGCGGTGGTCAAGGCGGATGTCCATCGATCCGACATGGAGGTCCTCTTCATGCGATCGTCCGCGATTCGAATCAGCCAATAGGAATGAGAGCTGCTTAAATCCTATTGGCTGATTTGAACAGCCAATAGGATTTTAGCAGCTCTTATTCCTATTGGCTGATTTAAATTTTGCAGCCAATAGGAATGCAATGGTACCCCCAGTATAAAAGGGGTACCTTGCATTTGAATCCTCAGTGTGTGGTAGACGACCACATGAAGAGAACCTCCACGTCGGATCGATGGACCTCCATCTTGGACCTTCGCCTGGACCTCCGCACAGCGACCGCTACGCCTCCGCAGTGATGAAGAAGATGGAGCCATCTGGATTAAGATTGTTCAAGCGGGACTTCAGCAACTGTGAGTACTTAAAGAGGGGTTAGTGTTTTTGGGGAGGGTTTTTTTTAGATTAGGGTTTGGGCATTTCTTAAAAGAGCTGAATGTCCTTTTAAGGGCAGGAAAAAGAGCTGAATGCTGTTTTTTATTTTGTAGGTTTGGGGGGTGTTTTTTTTTAATATTAGTGGGTCTTTGTATTTTTGTTTAGAAAAAGAGCTGATTTCTTTAGGGCAATGCCCTACAAAAGGCCCTTTTAAGGGCTATTGGTAGTCTATTATAGATTAGGGTTCTTTTATTTTGGGGTGTTTTTTTTAAATGGGTATTAGAATAGAAATAATTGTTATTATTTGGGATATTTAATTTGTTATTTTGTGTAATGGTTTTTTTTTTTCGTTTTGGGGTGTGTTTTTTTTTAGAATAGACATTTTTTATTTTTAATGGGCAGCAAAAGAGCTGAATGCCCCTTTAAGGGCAATTCCCATACAAATGCCCTTTTCAGGGCAATGGATAGATTAGGTTTTACTTTTATTTTGTGGTTTGGGGGTGTGGGAGTTTGTATACTGTTAGGGGGGGTTGCTGTTTTTTGTAGAAAAAGAGCTGATTTCTTTAGGGCAAAATGCTCTAAAAAGGCACTTTTAAAGGGCCCTTGGTAGTTTATTATAGATTAGGGTTTTTCATTTTGGGGTGTTTTTTTTTTTTAAAGAGTATTAGCATAGGAATCATTTTTATTGTTTTGGATAATTTTGTTTGTTATTTTTTGTAATGGTAGGTTTTTTTATTTTTTTTTATTTTAGTGTTTTTTTATTTTTTGTAATGTTAGGTTTTAGTGTAAGGCAGCTTAGGTTTTATTTCAGAGGTAAGTTTGTATTTATTTTAACTAGGTAGTTTGTAAATAGTTAATAACTACTATTAATAACTACTAATACTAACTAGTCTACCTTGTTAAAATAAATACAAACTTACTTGTGAAATAAAAATAAAACCTAAGCTAAATTTAGTTTTAAATAGGTATTATTTAGTTAATAATTGTAACTTTAATTTAGCTCTATTTTAATTATGTTAAAGTTAGGGGGTGTTAGGTTTAGGGTTAGGTTTTGGGTTACAGTTAGGTTTAGGGGTTAATATAGTTTAATTTAGGTTGTTGCGATGTGGGGGGCTAAAGGTTTAGGGGTTAATAGGTTTATTTAGTGGTAGTGATGTGGGAGGCCAGAGGTTTAGGGGTTAATAACTTTATTTAGTGGCAGCGATGTCGGGGAGCGGCGGAATAGGGGTTAATAACTTTATTATAGTGTGGGCAATGTTGGGGTGCGGGTAAATAGGGGTTGATAACTTTAGTATAGTGGCGGCGATATCAGGATTGGGGGTTAATAGATTTATTTCGGTAGTGGCGATATCGGGAGCGGCATAGTCAGGGTTAATAACATTATTTAGGTGTCGGCGATGTTGGGGCAGCAGATTAGGGGTGTTTAGATGTGGGGTTTATGTTAGGGTTTAAAAGTAACTTTATTTTCCCCATAGACATCAATGGTGTTGCGTTACAGAGCTTTTCATTCCGCGCTTCAGGTGTTTTTTTTATAACACTTTCTCCCAATTGATGTCTATGGGTAAAGCGAGCATGAGCACGTCAAAGCAGCGCTTGTATTTTGTGCAGTATGGAGCTCAATGAAACCATATCGCACGCACAAGCCCGCTTTTCTAAAACTCGTAATGGCAGCTATATGGAGGGTGAAATAACAAAACTTTTGCTGCGTTCGTTAAGTACCCTCTATAGCGCAAAACTTGTAATCTAGGTGATTGTTTTTATCGGATGATAGCACTCTTGTCCATAAATATATATGTATGATTATTTTATTAACCAAAAGTTATTAGATAATAGTAAGTATATTTATTTATTTAATTTCTATGTTTTATTTCTATTATTTTCTTACTTCAACATACTTTTTATTTTTATTTTCATCTTTATATATGTAAGAAAATCTATTTATTGATTCACTTATATACTAATTGCTAATTTAAGTTTTACCTTGTAAATTTAGTTTTATTTCAGAATTTATGTTTATCTCATTAATCCTAGTTTATTTTCCAGTTCCATATCATTAGATCTATATTGTTTTCAAAGTAGATCAAAGTTGTTTCTTTTTCAATGCATACTAATTTAATTTGTTTTATTCTACTTAAATTGTTTATCTCTCAAATCATCATCTTTATTTGTAGCCCCCTCCTCCACTGGAGCTAAATTAACAATTGTTATATAAACATACCCATTGATAATTATAGTTATAATACATTCATTTATTTTTAGTTGATAGACACTAATCGTATTCATGAATATAAAATACCAGGCAATCAGATAAGTAACCATGAACAATAGAATTGATTTAAAGCTCCAGTGCAGGTGAGGGCATTTTCTCTGATAAAGCGCATGTATGCATGCATGAAACGCGTCAGCTAAAGGGAGCACCTTAATGCACTTTAAGACCCAGATCCAATAAATGAATGGATACATACTTTGGGACTCATCATCTTTTTTTCCTCAATACAAGTGTAATGTTTGAATCCCATTCTAGGGAGTCTGATTCCAGACAAGTGAGAAACATCTTCTATATGTGTCTTTTTTTTTTTTGTTCTGTATAAGAGGGTCAGGCGGGCTCATTGGTTGGGGTATTGTCGCTGGTCGTCAAGTTGAGTTTCTGCTCTTCTTCGAAATTGTCATCCAAGATGGGCTTTGTGGTTTCGATTTGAGGGGAGAGGATTCAGAAGAGTTCACTGGTTTGTCCCCCAATGATGGTAAGGTAGGTTGAGGAATGTTCAGTTGCAAGCAGAAATCCTCAATGTCCTCTGAACAATTTTGTTATCTTTCATAACTTTCATGGAAAATGAAAAGCCTCATCTGTAAGGGATGTAAAGGTCTCTTAGGTGAAGGGTGAGATATCTTGCCTTTCGTCTCTTGGCCAACATCACCAGGCTTAAATCAGCAAATATCTGTAAGTATTGGCCTTCCAATTGGATGGGAAATTCTTTCCTGGCTGCCATTAATAAGCTTTCCTTATCTTGAACTTTGTGAAACTTTATAATGATGTCCCTGGGAGGGTCAGATTGTGGTGGCTATAGGCGGAACACTCTATGGGCTCTATCTAATAAGATGGTATCTTTTTCTTTGGTGTCTAGAAGAAGGTTGAATAGTTGTTGTAGATAGTTAGTTATTTGGGCAGCTGATATGTATTCTGGTATAACTCATATTCTTGAGTTTTGTCTTTGGTTTCTATTATCTAAATCTTTAACCTATATTTAAAGTTTAATAATTGCTGTGCTTTGATGTTGAATAGCTACTGCCATTGATTCAGAGTCTTTGAAGTTTCTTAAGTGTGTTCTTCAAGGTGGTGGATGCGTTGACCCAGGTCATTAAGATCTCTCTTGATCTCAGTAAGGCTTTAATCAACTTCCCTACTTGGGACATGAAGAATTTAAAATCTTCCTTAGAGGGTAGGAGATGAAGACCAGCTCTAGTGATGGGGCTATGGTCCATATCAATGGTTTGAGGGATTTCCTCTTCTGTTTCCAGAGAAGGTGTGGGTAAGGTTGTAGAAGTTGATACCTCAATGGCTTTAAAATAATTGTTCATTTTGGAACTAGGCATGTTGAGTAGTTAGCTTTATCTGTTTTAAGAATCATTCTTCAGGACATTTTGTGGTTATGCACACCGTCCCAATCTCTAATATATCAATGTTTTCAGGTAGTTTCTACAGTGGATGTGTTAGTAATAAGAAGTAGAGAGACAGTAATGGCTGCTGTATTGCAGAGATTGAAAAACCCAGAAAAATTAGGTGACGTCTCAATTGCTCCCTTTATAGACTCTTTTTTTAAATATATTGTCATAGAAAGGCAGCTCAATATCCTCCTTCAAGCAGGATAGATCCTAATACTAGAACTATAGTTTGTTTAGGTGTGTTGGGCTGGAGGAAAGCACATTCTAGAAATGCAGTGTATAAGTGTCTGCACAATCTAATCCTCTTGACTTCTTTAATCTACCAGGATTACTATATAGAGAAGTAGTTTTCTAGGCAACAGGTTTCTGCTTCATGACAGTCCTACAGCCATTGCATACTGAAAAATAGTGGCTTATTTAATATATTAACAAAGGAAATGTTGGCCTCTGTATCTAATATATATTATTTTATTGCCGCACTTGCTTGTATTGTGAAGGTTCTTTAATGCTGTGGCCATTTTTAAGCGGTGCTCTGTGTCTGTAAGTTATACTATAAGCAATCCGATTCACGTTAGGAATCGGACTTACAGTTGGTAAGGTTTTCTCCTTTAATCAAAGGATCACTTTATGACTATTATAGACCTCAAAGATTCCTATTTGTGCATCCATATACATAGGGATTATTTTCATATCATTTCATGAGGTTTGTATACAATCTTGACGGAGATCAGAATCAGAACATTTCAGTTGCTGCTTATCTGCCTGGTATCCAGTACAAGCTTATTTACTGTCAACAGCTGTTGCTCATACTCTCAAACCTCTGTCTTTCAAAACTATAGTTTGAGTATCAATGTACCTAAATCTCCTTAAATCCTGCAATGAGGGTAGCATTTACAGGAGTCATAATAGACTCAATCCTTATGTATCCGTTTTCCTATCAGAACTTTGCATTATTAAGATTCAGAGGGTGTGTCTCTTCCTACAATGAGCTCTATCCATTGGTAGCTCAGTGCATGGAGGCAGTGGGTCCTATGGTAGCTGCTTCAGTTGAAGTTTTTGTAGCCCCCTCTTTACCTGAGACCCCTATAATGGCTATGCTACTTCAGTGGTTAATGAATTATCTAAATTTGGCACACAGATTGCTATGGATCTGTAACTTAGTCAATCTTTTTCTTAAGGACACAAAGTCTGTCTTTGTTACTTGGGACATCCTTCCTTCATCAGTCTTGGTCTAATGTACTGACGAACTCCAGCCTCTAAGGCTGCAGGGCGGTGGGTTTCTCAAAGATTTAAGAAGTTTGGTATCACCTTGAGGCAAGGTTACCAATGAACATTCTGGAACTTCAAGTGATCTTTGGGCTATTCATCCCTGGCCTCTATTGAAGGAGGAAAATGTATCTGTTTCAAGTTAGACAGCATGCTGGTGGTTGCCTACATAACTTATCACTGGGTTAACTGCAGTCCACTGGCAATGCAGGACATGTCTGTTACTCTGTCTTGAGCAGAGAGGAATTATCAATCCCTATTGGCAATTCACAATACCATGTGTGAACAACTGGGAGGTGGATCATTCCAGCAGTTGATCGGTCCATTTCAGACAGTGGTCTCTCCATAGGACATTTTTGATCCAATGGACTTACAGGACATAGATCTAATGGCCTCTCACCTATATCTCACACTTCCAAGCTAGTAAAAGATCAAGAGATTTTAAGGCTCACATATTAGTCACCTTAGTATGTCCATGGGACTTTCATCTAGCATACCTATTTCCTTTATTTGTTTTTATTCCAAGAGTCATTTCTTGAATCAAACAGGAGTCAAAGTCAGTAATATTAGTTGCTCCAGTTTATTTTTTTAAAGTATTTATTAATATGCGTCATGTTTCCGCCCATGTATATTTGTAACAATTAACAGTGTTTTATGCGGGTATATTTTTAAATGCACGCCAGATTTATTTCAAGCTCAAACTTCGGAGGGGAAGGAGTTAACGACAAGAAATTAAGGGTAAATGTAAAACTCCTTTGATTCCTTTTGGAAGCTAAGTTCTTACTGGAACAAGTTTAAGCAGTCCAAGAAAAAAACACTCCCTTATCCAAGTCTGCATAAAGGTACAGCTCCCGATCCAGAGGCTCTGATAGGGGGCTTCTTTCAGAAAGCTTGGTTTCAGCCTTTTTTTCAGTCAGTTTTGGCTTTAGAATCTATGGGAGTTATTGTTCCTGTTCCTCTTTTGGAACAGGGAATGTAGTTTTATTCCAAACTCTTCATTGTTCCAAAGAAGAAGGAAACTTTCAGAACAGTTCAGGATCTAAAGGTTCTGATCAAATTTATCAGAGTTCCTACTTTCTAAATGGAAACTATTTTGACTATTCTGCCTTTTGTTCAGCAAGATCAGTTTATGTCCACAATAGATTTAAAGGATGCTTACCTTTATGTTCCTATTCTCAAGAAACTTCATTGGTTCTAAGGTTTGCTTTTGTAGAATATGTTTTTCAGTTTGTTGCTCTACCATTTGGTTGGGTTACAGCTCCCAGAATATTTTCCAAGGTCCTGCGTACCCTTTTGTCTGTGATCAGAACTCAGGGTATTATCCTGTTTCCTTACATGGACAATATCTTGGTTCAAGCTCTATCTTTTCATTTAGCAGAATCTCTCTCCAGCAGACTGTTGTTGTTTCTTCAACAACATGGTTGGAAAATCAATTTTCCAAGACTTTGCTGGTTCCTCAGACAAATATTGTTTTTCTGGGGATTCAAATAGATTTCCATGAGTCGTTCCTTGACAGATCTGAGGATAAAGTTATTGTCCGCCTGTCTAAACTGCCAATCTCTTTCTTTTAACCTCAGTTGCTCTTTGTATGGTCTTTGATCTCATGATTTCAGCTTCAGATTCTATTCTGTTTGCTCATTTCCACATGAACCCTCTACAGTTTTGTATGCTTCAGCAAAGGTGCAGGGATCCAAATCTGCTATCTCAAAGGATTCATCTTACTTTCAGAACAGGCCAGTCTCTGTCTTCAAACTTTCTCTGTGAATGAAATCACAAGACAATGGCGCCTCCTAGTGTGATACAGTTGATACAAAATGGATAATTTGGATAACAAATGGATACTCACAAATGGAGCAGCACCCAATTGGGCTCAGTCAGGCCTACTTGGAACTTGTAGTGTCCCAGCTCACTGTCACAGTGGTAATGCCGATCTCTTCAATATCCTCAACGAATACAATAAGCTCAGACTCTCAATTATGGTTAAAAATTCCACAATTTAATGGTATACATAAAAAACAGAGATCAAACAAATTACTCTGAAATTAAAATCACAGAATGTTACACGTTTCTCAGAACCCTGTCTATTTCATCAGGTTATTAACAGTATCTGTCTTGATGGCTGAATCATCAACTTATTACGCAGGAGACTTCTTTTGTTTGTCCTACTTTATCTGGATGGAGGGACGTTTGAGGGTCTCAGAGAGTGCAAGGGGTTTAGTCTCCTTGGGAGGTGAGGTTACCTATAAATGTTTTTAGAACTTCAGAGTTCAGAGTTGGCCTCTGTTGGAAAGAGAGTCTTATCTCCAATTTCAGACAGAACCCATGGTTCCCTAGCCATGAGGGAAGTATCACAAATTCTTTCCTGGGCAGAAGTCAATTATTGTCAAATTTCTGCTGTTCATATTCCTGGAGTGGACAACGGAAGCAGTTTTTCTTAATCATCAGTCCTTGCATCTCTTCATCTGAATGTTTTCGAAAAGATAGTGGATCTTTGTCATCTTTCAGAGATAGATTTGATGGCCTCTCAGTTGAATCACAAACTTCCCATGTACTGTGCAAGGTCTAGGGATCTTCAAGCAGTGTTTATGTATGCGTTGGTAGTTTTGTGGTTAATTAGATTAATTTAATTGCCTTGTTTTTTAGTTCTTTTTGTGGTTGTGGATTTTATTTTTCAGTGAAAAAGATGTTTCTTGAATCCCACTCCTTATGTTTTATTACTCATGGACTCCACAGTTTGGGTATTAGTTTCCAGGGGTAAAAGATTGTGGACTCTAACCACCTGTATGAAAGAAAATAAATAATTAATGCTTACCTGATTAATTAATTTCTTTCATGGTGGTGTTTTTTTCTGTTTTTTTTTTTTTTTTGTGCATTTCTTTTTTTTTCTGCTCCTTTGTTGCACATTTCTTTTTATACTCTTTTGCTTGACTATACATTAGACTGAAGTGCCAGTGAGGTGGGAGGGGTTTCATAGAGTTATTAGGGTTTGGGAATCTTTGCCTCCTCCTAGTGGTAGGGACGAGTAATTTCCAGGAGTAATGGATCATGGACTCTTACCACCATGAAATAAATAAATTTATCAGGTAAGCATAAATTACATTTTTGCACCCATTATGGACACTTTAGTATTTAGTTATGCCCTTTAGATTCTGTAATGCTCCCACTACTTTTCAACATTTCTTAATTTATATTTTCATAGACTTGCTTTACACTTTCATTATAATTTATTTGGATGATACTTTCGTCTCCCAAACATTAGAGATTCATGTTAGTTATGCCATTTCTATGCTTCTAAGACTAAGAAATAATGGTATTTTTGCAAATTGGAGAAATTTTAATTCTCTGTCTCTACAGTGAAGTTTCTGTGGCATATTCTTTCTTCTAATCATATTAAGGTGGATCCCAGAAATGTTTCTGTAATACTTGAATGGCAAAGATTTGTTTGATTTGCAAACTTCTACAAATGTTTCTTTAAGAATTTTTCTGAGGTTTGTGCTCCTATTACTCATGTTACTCAAAGTCAGAATCACTTTTCCTGGACACTTGCAGCACAGAGGTAATTTGATAAACTTAAAACTTTGTTTACAACTGTTCTTATTTTGATCCAGCCAGATGTTTAGAAGCCACTCTTTTTGGAATAGTGAAAAATATTATGGTGGTGGTTAAACGTTTTACTAAGATGGCTCATTTTATTCCTGTTGCTGGTCTACCTTCTACTAGTGTGATTGATACATTTATTCGGTTGCATGGTCTACTTTGGAATGTGCTATCTGATAGAGGTTCTCAGTTAACAACCAGATTTTGGAAGTATTTTTTTTTTTTATATTATTTTTTTTTATTGAGGTTGTCAGCAAATAAATGGTAAGTGACCACATAACATAAAATAATGAGTAACAAGACATAACAAGTATAGTTACATTGGTATATGTTGAGTTACAAGGATTCCTATTTTCACACAATATGGCATGTGCAATCTGAGGATGAAAATATGTCAGGGTCAAGAAGATTTAGAACTAAGTAGTATTGGAACCTCATTTTACATAAATTACATTGGGCCACTTATGGACCCATGAGAAGAGGCAACACTGGCTTGAGGGAGGAGAGCTGGTAAGACTAATAGTCACTATTAGATCTTTGAAATATTAATGTGTAGACTAATAGATGAAAGACTAGTGTAGCTTATATTACAATATATAACCATATGTTATCATAACAGACAGTAAACAAAAATATAAAGTAAAAATAAAATAAGTTCTGTTGTTATCACAGCTTCAGTTGTATCTTTCCAATTACTAATGTCCATTAGGCCTATATGAGTATTAACAAAGGAGACCAGTGACTCTTCATCAAGTGAGAGATGGAATAGATAAAAAGCTATATTAAATGTTGTAATTGTGAGATAATCCGCTCTACATGTCTCCAGGTAAGATCAAAAAGTACCCAAATACAATTAGTGTGGGGGGGGGGGGACTTCTGGGCAGTCCAATGGGTTATATTTTAAAAGTGTAAAAAAATTGTACAAGGAACTGAAATAAGGCTATATTGTACTGCATAAGACAGATATGGCTTATTTATAGTAAATTGCAAGGTTGACTTTAGGTTCCATAAGCGATATAGAGCAATATGCTACAATAATTGCAATGCCAAAGAGCATCGACAGCAGTTAAAGAGCCCAGGTTCTGTTTGGCACTGTAAGTAATATGCTAATCATAAGTAGCTGGGCCTAAAACTTAATTGGGAACTATTAGATTGCTGCATCCATTATAGTCTTAGACAATCACCCAGTAAGAAGTGGAATATGATCTGAGAGATTAATACTTGCTAAACATATCCATATATATAAAAGATAATACCTGTAAAACAATTATACATCTATTTCAGCAAGTAAGCACAGTAGTACATAAGATATTATAGAAGTTCTCTGAACACAATAAATAGTGAACATTATAGTAAGGTAACACCTCAGTTCGGATATATTATAATATGCCTAAATGCAGATAAGCCATTTCCCAAAATGTCAAAAGTCTAATTACGGTAGATAGTATGAGGTGTTAATCCTACATAAAATGTTACTGATTAGAGATAGATTTAGCATAAGTCTCTATTCTAGTTTAGGAGGCAATAGGGGAGTCGGATATACAGTATATATATATATATATATAAGATTAAATTACCTGTATAATGTAAGAAGCAAAACTAATGTTACTTGCCTGCTCTCCACAGTCTACAATATGTGAACTTTCCTGTTTACCTAAAAAATAATATATTAGCTCAGTATAGTAAACGAGTTATACACATAGGGAGCATACAAATCAAAAAAGTATGACTGTTATTACAAATCGCTAATGTACGGTATACAGCCCACCTATGTAAAGAAAGCTATGAATTACAGTTTGATAGGGATTGTGACTATAAGATGTGGTGCCTATTTTCAACAATTCTCAGTTGGAAAATACAGTTGAGCTGAATAGTGATAACTATAGAAAATACAAAATTGCAGTATTATTTAAAACAGTACTAATTGAATTAACTATTAATCGACAGGCTAAATGTCCACACATAATAGCTGCAGAATATCAGATGCACAACTAAGTAAACTTTGAGGCGGTTTGCATAGTATTGGCTTAAAGTCAACAGAGCCCAGCATAGTTGACTGTCTAGGGGAGGGTGGCAGTCAAAGTTGCACTGTTAGGTGACCAAGTATTTACCCCATTCCTGCTAACTGTAAAAACTGATAGTTCTTTGTGATGTCCACAAAGAACAAACCGTCAGGATCCCAATACAGTAGCAAAGGAACTGCATAAAAGAAGATGCAGAGTTTCAGGTAACTTGACTGCCTCGTAATTGCGTCAATAAATGAACCACCAGGGTCCAACTTAGTGAACTGTGGGGCTATGTAGAGGAGCGCTTGACACTCCAGTGCAGCTTGGGGGGGAGTGCTTGTTATGTATCTGCAAATTTTCATCGCCATGGTCAAATTTTTTAGTTGGGATCGCTTGCAAGGTACCTTTTAATATTCTCCCGCCTCTGTGGTAAGACTGATCAAATCACTTCAAATGCGATGTCTCGGGGTTGGGACAGACTAGCGAAGCTCTCTAGTACATTCTCCGGTCATCTCGCAAACTCTCTCTAATATCGTAATGCCGGTTCCACAGTGTAACGGTACCAACAGGATACCAAGGGTTAACACCAGGGAACAATGTCCTGCATAGGGAATCAGCAATTCACAACCCAGCCAGTTTTCAGGTTTGAAACAGAATGTCATTTATTAAGGCTCATATGCCCAGTATTTATGCAGGTCTGACCCCCCAGAAGGGGGGTTGAAAGAATGTTGTACATTAGATGGAGGAACCACACCCTTGGACAGACCACAATAGAATCACATTACTTTACTAGGTAGATAAGAACTTAAACACAAAACACATTTGGCTTTCCTTATCACCTATTCGTCTGCTCTCTGAGGGTGATTAAACAATGAACTGTTTATCACTAACTTTAATGACAGTACACAGTAGTTTCTTAAAGCTGAACACAGTTAACTCCTTCAGTACTGACAGAAGGGTCTGTCACATCTACATAGCACACAATACAGCCTATAGACAACCTTTCTTACATTATAGTTCAGAAGTGGCTAGGTTTGCCACAATGCTCCCCCAGAACCAAGTCGGCATACACAGTCTGATCCCAACGGATCGGCTTGGGGATGTCCGGGAAAGTACTCACAGATCACTTTTCAAGTTCAGTTTGTCTGGGCAACCCGTCGGCGTTACCGTTTTGTTTCCCTGGGCGGTAATGGATGGTAAAGTCGAAGGGCTGCAGCGCCAAACTCCAGCGCAGCAGCCTGGTATTGTCCCCGGCCACACGGTTCAGCCACACCAACGGGTTGTGATCTGTGAGTAAGGAAAAAGGTTGTCCATACAGGTATGGCTGCAGCTTTTTGGAGAGCCCTGATTAAAATATAAAAGGTAACAGCAACTTGTAAGTAAACCAAACTAGGTTGTAGCTCCTCAAATAGGGCTTCAGCTACCGTCTCTGCATGGATGTTGGAGAGAGCAATGGCCTCGGGGTACCTAGTGGCGTAGTCCACCACGGTTAAAATGTACCTCTTCCCGAAGGGACTGGGCTTGGGTAGTCACAGGGTTAACATCAGCGGGACCCATGGGAGCATAGGCAGAAACAAGGGGGGGCAAGTCATTTCCAAGGAGAACATCAGCAGGTAAGTCCTTCTTGACCCCCACATTCACAGGTCTAGCGCCCACTCCCCAATCCAAATGTACCCTGGCAACAGGTAGGCGGAATACAGTGCCCCCTGCTACCCTCACAGCCACAGTGTCTCCAGTGTGCTGTTTCTCAGACACCAAGTTCTCTTGAAGCAAGGTCATGGTAGCACCAGTATCCCGTAGACCACTGACCTCCTTCCCATTCACTTTAACCCGTTGCCGGTTATTCCGGTGGGCAGCTTGCACGGGGTCGGCTTCATGTAGGCTGCCCCAGCATTCTGGTGCCTCTACGTAGCGGGACGCAGGCTGAGAATTATGTGGGATTCCGCCGGCGGGTCTTCTCCAGGACTGTGCTTGGTTCGCTGCGTTTAGGGGACACTCTGGTCTTTTGTGCCCTAGTTGCTTACATCCAAAGCACCGAATAGGTTGTGAGTAGCCCCACGAATTGAACCGGCCTCTCTGAGGGTAGTTCGTGGCCGGAGGCCGTGTGGTATAGCGGTGCGCCGGGGGTTGGTAACTGGCAGCTGCTGGGGTGACTGGGGGTCTGTACTCCACTCTAGCAGTGGGCAATCGGTATACTGCTCC
This sequence comes from Bombina bombina, assembly GCF_027579735.1. NCBI lineage: Eukaryota > Metazoa > Chordata > Amphibia > Anura > Bombinatoridae > Bombina > Bombina bombina. The sequence continues at coordinate 570,055,009 of NC_069499.1, forward strand.
CCCTGCCCCTCGTACTGCCACGGATCCGCCAGTGGGTGCTGTATCCGGCACCAAATGGGGAGCTATCAGGGTTAAAGTAGCTCCCGAATCCCGAAGTCCCTGGACCGACATCACCTCATGCAGAATTCCCAGGGGTTCCTCGGCTTGGGTGCTCAACACCTCATGAGCGGCTGGCTCCGTTTGGTAATGGTGAGCAGCCGCCCTTGGGGCCAGGTTCTGTCTGACCTGGTTCCAAGCTTGTCTGCTCCGATTTTGGGTGCACTCACGTGCCATATGTCCCCACTGCTTGCAGGTGTGGCATTGTATATTCGCCCGTCCGTTGTATCGTGAGGGGGGTGGTGGATTCCCTGGGGCTGGGCGAAAAGGTGCCGCTGTGGGGTTGTTAGGCTGTAGTCCATGGTGCCTCCTGGCATCAAAATGCTGGTCTGCTAATCTGGCTGCTTCGGTTAAGGTGAGGGGTTTTCGATCTCTCACCCATTCTTGGGCTTCTGGGGATAAGCCGTTAAAGAATTGCTCCAACAGCATCAGTTGTCGCAATTCTTCCATGGTGGTAGCTTGGCTGGCCTGTATCCACCCTTGAGATGCTTGATCCAGCTTGTGGGCCCACTCTGCATGTGAATCTCTTTCTGGCTTGAGTAGGCCTCTAAACTTGCGCCGGTATGCCTCTGGGGTAATGGCATATCTTTCCAAGATCGCTCTCTTCACTTTAGCGTAATCCTTGCTGTCCTCCCTGGGTACAGCGCGATACGCTTCCGCTGCCCTACCGGCTAGCTTGCCTGCTAGCACCGGCACCCATACGGACTGCTCCAAATCATGTAACTCGCACAGTCTCTCAAAATCCTGTAAATACCCATCAATCTCATCCTTCTCCTCACAAAACATTTTAAATGCATGGTATGGGATTTTGGGTCTTACTGGGTTGCTGAGTGCGTCCAAAATGGATTCTGCTCGGAAGGATGCATTCCGCGGACTGTGTGCCATCACGTACTCCTGCACATCTGCCATTACCACGGATAGCATATCCCGTGGTACAGGTTGGGGTAAAAATTCCAGCCTGGTCCTCATTTCCCTCTGGTATAGGGTCTCCTCCATGGCTGCTGGAGGCATAGCGCTGTGAGCTCTGTCTCCCTCCATCAGCTCGGCAATTAATATAGCCTTGGGTTTGCTGCTGCCTATCTTTCCCCCGGCTTCTAGCAGTTCCTTTAACGTTTGTCTCTTTAGCTTAGAATAATCCATCTCCATTCACTTCGGTCCTGGTACTTCCTTCCATCTTAGTACAGTATTGTAGATAATCCCCTCTTCTGAGGTTACTGGCTTGTGTAGTTGCCTCTTCTGGGCGATAAGGTTCATTCCGTCGCTTGCCACCAATCTGTAACGGTACCAACAGGATACCAAGGGTTAACACCAGGGAACAATGTCCTGCATAGGGAATCAGCAATTTCACAAACCCCAGCCAGTTTTCAGGTTTGAAACAGGAATGTCATTTATTAAGGCTCATATGCCAGTATTTATGCAGGTCTGACCCCCCAGAGGGGGGTTGAAAGAATGTTGTACATTAGATGGAGGAACCACACCCTTGGACAGACCACAATAGAATCACATTACTTTACTAGGTAGATAAGAACTTAAACACAAACACATTTGGCTTTCCTTATCACCTATTCGTCTGCTCTCTGAGGGTGATTAAACAATGGACTGTTTATCACTAACTTTAATGACAGTACACAGTAGTTTCTTAAAGCTGAACACAGTTAACTCCTTCAGTACTGACAGAAGGGTCTGTCACATCTACATAGCACACAATACAGCCTATAGACAACCTTTCTTCATTATAGTTCAGAAGTGGGCTAGGTTTGCCACAATGCTCCCCCAGAACCAAGTCGCATACACAGTCTGATCCCAACGGATCGGCTTGGGGATGTCCGGGAAAGTACTCACAGATCACTTTTCAAGTTTAGTTTGTCTGGGCCAACCCGTCGGCGTTACCGTTTTGTTTCCCTGGGCGGTAATGGATGGTAAAGTCGAAGGGCTGCAGCGCTCAAACTCCAGCGCAGCAGCCTGGATATTGTCCCCCCGGCCACACGGTTCAGCCACACCAACGGGTTGTGATCTGTGAGTAAGGAAAAAGGTTGTCCATACAGGTACGGCTGCAGCTTTTTGGAGAGCCCCTGATTAAAATATAAAAGGTAACAGCAACTTGTAAGTAAACCAAACTAGGTTGTAGCTCCTCAAATAGGCTTCAGCTACCAGTCTCTGCATGGATGTTGGAGAGAGCAATGGCCTCGGGTACCTAGTGGCGTAGTCCAACCACGGTTAAAATGTACCTCTCTCCCGAAGGGACTGGGCTTGGGTAGTCACAGGGTTAACATCAGCGGGACCCATGGGAGCATAGGCTAGAAACAAGGGGGGGCAAGTCATTTCCAAGGAGAACATCAGCAGGTAATGTCCTTCTTGACCCCCACATTCACAGGTCTAGCGCCCACTCCCCAATCCAAATGTACCCTGGCAACAGGTAGGCGGAATACAGTGCCCCCTGCTATCCTCACAGCCACAGTGTCTCCAGTGTGCTGTTTCTCCAGACACCAAGTTCTCTTGAAGCAAGGTCATGGTAGCTCCAGTATCCCGTAGACCACTGACCTCCTTCCCATTCACTTTAACCCGTTGCCGGTTATTCCGGTGGGCAAGCTTGCACGGGGTCGGCTTCATGTAGGCTGCCCCAGCATTCTGGCGCTCTACGTAGCGGGACGCAGGCTGAGGATTATGTGGGATTCCGCGGCGGGTCTTCTCAGGACTGTGCTTGTTCGCTGCGTTTAGGGGACACTCTGGTCTTTTGTGCCCTAGTTTGCTTACATCCAAAGCACCGAATAGGTTGTGAGTAGCCCCACGAATTGAACCGGCCTCTCTGAGGGTAGTTCGTGGCCGGAGGCCGTGTGGTATAGCGGTGCGCCGGGGGTTGGTAACTGGCAGCTGCTGGGGTGACTGGGGGTCTGTACTCCACTCTAGCAGTGGGCAATCGTATACTGCCTCCCACTGCCCCCTCGTACTGCCACGGATACGCCAGTGGGTGCTGTATCCGGCACCAAATGGGGATCTATCAGGGTTAAAGTAGCTCCCCGAATCCCGAAGTCCCTGGACCGACATCACCTCATGCAGAATTCCCAGGGGTTCCTCGGCTTGGGGTGCTCAACACCTCATGAGCGGCTGGCTCCGTTTGGTAATGGTGAGCAGCCGCCCTTGGGGCCAGGTTCTGTCTGACCTGGTTCCAAGCCTGGTCTGCTCGATTTTGGGTGCACTCACGTGCCATATGTCCCCACCTGCTTGCAGGTGTGGCATTGTATATTCGCCCGTCCGTTGTATCGTGAGGGGGGTGGTGGATTCCCTGGGGCTGGGCGAAAAGGTGCCGCTGTGGGGTTGTTATGCTGTAGTCCATGGTGCCTCCTGGCATCAAAATGCTGGTCTGCTAATCTGGCTGCTTCGGTTAAGGTGAGGGGTTTTCGATCTCTCACCCATTCTTGGGCTTCTGGGGACAAGCGTTAAAGAATTGCTCCAACAGCCATCAGTTGTCGCAATTCTTCCATGGTGGTAGCTTGGCTGGCCTGTATCCACCCTTGAGATGCTTGATCCAGCTTGTGGGCCCACTCTGCATGTGAATCTCTTTCTGGCTTGCGCAGGCCTCTAAACTTGCACCGGTATGCCTCTGGGGTAATGGCATATCTTTCCAAGATCGCTCTCTTCACTTTAGCGTAATCCTTGCCTGTCCTCCCTGGGTACAGCGCGATACGCTTCCGCTGCCCTACCGGCTAGCTTGCCTGCTAGCACCGCACCCATACGGACTGCTCCAAATCATGTAACCTCACACAGTCTCTCAAAATCCTGTAAATACCCATCAATCTCATCTTCTCCTCACAAAACATTTTAAATGCATGGTATGGGATTTTGGGTCTTACTGGGTTGCTAAGTGCAGTCCAAAATGGATTCTGCTCGGAAGGATGCATTCCGCGGACTGTTGTGCCATCACGTACTCCTGCACATCTGCCATTACCCACGGATAGCATATCCGTGGTACAGGTTGGGGTAAAAATTCCCAGCCTAGGTCCTACTTTTCCCTCTGGTATAGGGTCTCCTCCATCGGCTGCTGGAGGCATAGCGCTGTGAGCTCTGTCTCCCCTCCATCAGCTCGGCAATTAATATAGCCTTGGGTTTGCTGCTGCCTATCTTTCCCCCGGCTTCTAGCAGTTCCTTTAACGTTTGTCTCTTTAGCTTAGAATAATCCATCTCCATTCACTTCGGTCCCTGGTACTCCTTCCATCTTAGTCAGTATTGTAGTAATCCCCCTCTTCCTGAGGTTACTGGCTTGTGTAGTTGCTCTTCTGGGCGATAAGGTTCATTCCGTCGCTTGCCACCAATTGTAACGGTACCAACAGGATACCAAGGGTTAACACCAGGGAACAATGTCCTGCATAGGGAATCAGCAATTCACAACCCAGCCAGTTTTCAGGTTTGAAAACAGAATGATCATTTATTAAGGCTCATATGCCCAGTATTTATGCAGGTCTGACCCCCCAGAAGGGGGGTTGAAAGAATGTTGTACATTAGATGGAGGAACCACACCCTTGGACAGACCACAATAGAATCACATTACTTTACTAGGTAGATAAGAACTTAAACACAAACACATTTGGCTTTCCTTATCACCTATTCGTCTGCTCTCTGAGGGTGATTAAACAATGGACTGTTTATCACTAACTTTAATGACAGTACACAGTAGTTTCTTAAAGCTGAACACAGTTAACTCCTTCAGTACTGACAGAAGGGTCTGTCACATCTACATAGCACACAATACAGCCTATAGACAACCTTTCTTACATTATAGTTCAGAAGTGGCTAGGTTTGCCACACACAGCACCGAGTTTCAGGTCCCCTATAGATGTACTGCTAGAAGGAGGTTGACGCTGGGGCTCCAGAGCACCACCGCTCCCATTATCTCTAACACTGGGCTCTAATTGAATGAGTGGCTGAAACGAGTAGGTACTGCTGTCTTTGAATGTTGTGTATAGCATGTCTTCCAAGGCAGCGTTGTGCCTAGCAAACAGGTAGCACAGTTCCTCTAGGAGATGTAAAGACAACTCAATGACAGGTGCTTTATAGTAAGCTTTAAGTGGATATATCGTATAAGATATTATTACAAGTATTTGTGGTGTCTGATTAAAAAACCTTCTTGTAGTGTAAGATATTATTACAAGTATTTGTGGTGTCTGATTGAAAAACGTTCTTGTAGTGTAAGATATTATTACAAGTATTTGTGGTGTCTGATTGAAAAACGTTCTTGTAGTGTCTTGCTGTATATCACTACCTTTTACCAGCAGAAGCACACAATTGTCCTGCCGAAGGTTAGATAGTAGGCTGCAACCTTTAAATAATTCTGGTATCAAATTTCACAAATAGTGGTATTATATGAATGAGCTTTCTTTTCTGTAAAATGATATGACAGCCTTCATGGCCGCCGCCCAGAAACTCCCCACTTGGAAGTATTTTTGTTCCAGTTTACAGGTTTTAAGGTCTTTATCTTCTGAATACCATCTTCAGACTAATGAACAGATGGAGCAAACTAATTGGTCCTTGAAGCAATACTTACACAGAATTTGTTTACAACAATAACATCCATCAGTCCGTCAAGATGTCAGCATTATTTGCAAGCTAGGATTTTCATCCAGCAGTCCTTTCCAGATTTTCCTACTTCTTCCCCTGTTCCTTATTTAAATCAGTATTAGACTTTCCTTGTCAATAATTTTTCGATTGCTTCATAACACTTCAAGCTCAACAACAACAGAAGTTTTATGCAGATAAATCATGTTCTTTTGTTCCTGCATATGCTTGTGGGGATTTAAGGTGGCTGTCAACTTTGAACTTGTCATTTCATGTCATTCAAGGAAGTTGAGGCCTCGCTTTATGGGTCCTCAACACATTTATAAGATTGTTAACCCTGTGGCTTTAAAGCTTGATCTTCCTGCAACTTATAGTATTCATCCAGTTTTTTCATGTATCCCAGATTAAGAATCTGGTGACAATTTTCTTCTCCTCCTCCTCCAGTTTCTGTGGATGGCATGGATGAGTTTAAAGTTGATGAGATTCTGGACTCTTGTACCTATTGTGGTCACTTGCAGTATCTGATTAAGTGGAATAATTCTTGGGAAACTGTGACCAATATTAATGCTCCAAGGCTTCTTAGATATTTTTATCTGTCACATCCTTCTTATCTTGGTCCTTCTTGTGCCCTGATGTCACACTGAGAATGGGGCTATGTAAGGTTGTCAAGTGTGGACTGAAGCTCCGCTGTACTCACCATCATTTTATTGCAGTTGTTTTAACCCATTTGTAAGTACCGCACTTATTGGATGGATGTTTTGGCTACTAAACCTTGTAACTATGCTGTGGCTTATATATTTGTCTCATCCTTTTGTTACTTCACCTAGAAGTCATGCACATGAGCTGCAGCCAGAGGAGTGCACACCCATTGGTGGTAGAGGGTAGCCCCCGGGCACCGCAAGATAAGTACACAGCACTCCCACAGAACACCTATATATTCGTTATGTCTGCGATCTCCATTGTTAGTAAACAAAACAAAAAGTTAAACCTATGGGAGCTAGGGGGGTCTGATTATATTATACATGTACGGTATATACAATGTTTTATTCATATGTATTTTATGGTATAATATTATAATATGTATTTTGTGTCTTCTTGGGATTTTAAAAATCTCTCTTTTTTTTTTGGCTTTATGTGCGTTTTTTTATTTTAGTAAGAAGATTTCATGTTTGGGACATTAACATACCATAAAAGATAGTAGCTGCATCTTTCTAGTTTTACAAAGGTGCATTTTTTTAACTGAGGTAAAACATATTTTTTTGCAATTGACAGGTTTTCATATTCCTGTTTCATTGCTGATATATGTTCTCGCTGTTCTAAATGTGTTATAGTTATGATATTGTGCATTTGCTGTCTGCTACTTACACCATCCGACTCCTCTGAGTTAGCATATAGAAATCACCATGAACACATGAGCTCCGGGTGATTGACAGGCCCTTCTCTCACGCAATTGACCATGTGAGAGAAGGAGGTGGCATTAAACACTGTATCCGCTGCCCATTCAATGCAATGACGGGCAGATAGGTTCCCAAGCTGGGAACCTTCTCTGTACCATCCTTAGTTCATGGGACCCATAGTGTCCTTCTTAGGAGAGGCAATTTATTTGTCTCTTTTACTTGGAGTTAATTTGGCAAATTCATGCACTACTATGCCAACTTACAGGGATATTAAAAATGTCATGTTTTTGTATAAAATATGTGAATTGGGCCACACCTTATAGAATCCAAAAACCAAACCTGTAATCTAAGTTTTCGAATTACTACAAATGAACTCACTTTTGATTTGCAGCACTTGCAGGTTACAGAATTTGCTATTTAGTCTGGGCCAGATTATAAGTGGAGCGCTAACAGTGGCATGATCGATATCAAGTTTATTGCGGCTGTTTGCGCATGTCAGTAGCGCACATATTATAAATAGAAAGTAAACATGAAGCGCAAATTGAATTTAACACGCATCAGAATACCGCAACCTCAAAGTTCTGATTAACTGTTACGCTGAAATAAAGTGTGTCACAAAACACATCAAAAATACATTCAAAAGGAGCAGATGATTTGACAGTGTCTCGGCCTATGCTCTTTGGCCAGCTATGCAGTCAACTTTCACACGGACCCGGCAGTCATATTAGACCCAACAAAGCATATATCTTAAAACCGAGTCCTGTGTGGGATACGCAGCATAGGTCTGGGGCATCCACAAATTAACCCCCCCCATACTCTGGGGTTACGATATCCTGCATTGGGATAACTACGGCTCATTGGCCTGTCTGATAAACCACTTTCTCTGTATGAGCAGGGACATGGAGACCGATAGAGTGCTTTGGACAGAGCTGGAGAGTATCCTAGAAAGTCACCACCAATCCCTTCTGCATGAGATTGAAAGAGCATTTTGCCCCCTTGGAGAGAAAAAGCAAAACCAACAACACAAGAGACCTCACTCTTAAGCTAAATGGGGATGATGAAGCTTTGGGGCCCCAGCTCCAGATTCCCCAAACATCATACAGTCAGCAGCTTTGCTTGGAGGCAGAGGAATCGGACACAAGCAAAGAGCCGAGGAGCCTATCTTACCCAGTCGACGCCAGGGAGATAAGTATAGGAAGCGATGTGGAACTTAATGGCAGAACTACAGCAGCAAAATCAGTGTGCATGTCAGCAGCCCTTCCCTCAGGTCTTGACACGGGTGTATCTGCACCGTTCTCCCAATCGATTTTGGATCTGGTGGCGCCCTCCAATGCAGGGACTTTGTTAGAAGTAGTGGAGAACACGCTAATACCTACTAAAGGAACCACCCAGATAGAACCCATACCTGCTAGCCTTCTGACAGGAGCTCCTCCTCCCAAAAATATGGTTAGGCAAACTGGCAAAGAAAGGCAGATATTCTCAGCTAATGGGAGGCAGCCTAGCAGGTTACATCTTGGTATATCCCCCTATAGGGACTCCCTGCCCAAATACCATTTTTGACTCTGTTGGGACCCGGAAGCTTAGCTGGGTTTATACTTTACATTGTTCTGTCGTATAGCTGACTTACTTTGAGATGGGATAATCATCAGACATAAAGAGGCCCATTTATCAAGCTCCGTATGGAGCTTGTGGGCCCATGTTTCTGGTAAGTCTTCAGACTCGCCAGAAACAGCAGATGTGAAGCAGTGGTCTAAAGACAACCCAATCAAGTATGATCGGGTTGATTGACACCTCCCTGCTGGTGGCCCATTGGCCGCAAATCTGCAGGGGGCGGCGTAGCACCAGCAGCTCTTGTGAGCTGCTGGTGCAATGCTGAATATGGAGAGTGTATTGCTCTCCGCATTCAGCGAGTTCTTGCGGACCTGATCCGCACTGTTGGATCAGGTCTGCAAGACCTTTAATAAATAGGCCTCATATTGTCTAAACAATACGGACAGAAAACTCTACTTGATGTTTCAGGTAGTTTTAAAAGCGGTACAGGTTTTTAAGGTAGGTAAAATATCTATATAATGTTAGATAAAGTTTATTGAACTATTACTTCTAGTTGGTCTCTGTTACTTAGGAAGTATAATTCTTTACATTCCTCTACCTTGGTATAATGTAATATCCTATGTATTCAAATGATTAATATCTTGCATGTCTACAGATCTTGTACACTATCGGCTAGATTTAGAGTTCTGCGGCCAAAGGGGTGCGTTAGCTACGCATGTTTTTTTTTCCCACGCACCTTTTAAATACCGCTGGTATTTAGAGTTCACAGAAGGGCTGCGTTAGGCTCCAAAAAAGGGAGCGTAGAGTATAATTTACCGCCACTGCAACTCTAAATACCAGCGTTGCTTACGGACGCGGCCAGCTTCAAAAACGTGCTTGTGCACGATTCCCCCATAGAAAACAATGGGGCTGTTTGAGCTGAAAAAAAACCTAACACCTGCAAAAAAGCAACGTTAAGCTCCTAACGCAGCCCCATTGTTTCCGATGGGGAAACACTTCCTAAGTCTGCACCTAACACCCTAACATGTACCCCGAGTCTAAACACCCCTAACCTTACGCTTATTAACCCCTAATCTGCCGCCCCCGCTATCGCTGACCCCTGCATATTATTATTAACCCCTAATCTGCCGCTCCGTACACCGACGCAACCTATGTTATCCCTATATACCCCTAATCTGCTGCCCCTAACACCGCCGACCCCTATGTTATATTTATTAACCCCTAATCTGCCACCCCCGCTATCGCTGACCCCTGCATATTATTATTAACCCCAAATCTGCCGCTCCGTACACCGCCGCAACCTACGTTATCCCTATGTACCCCTAATCTGCTGCCCCTAACACCGCCGACCCATATGTTATATTTATTAACCCCTAATCTGCCGCCCCCAACGTCGCCTCCACCTACCTACAATAATTAACCCCTAATCTGCCGACCGGATCTCACCGCTACTCTAATAAATTTATTAACCCCTAAAGCTAAGTCTAACCCTAACCCTAACACCCCCCTAAGTTAAATATAATTTAAATCTAACGAAATAAATGAACTCTTATTAAATAAATTATTCCTATTTAAAGCTAAATACTTACCTGTAAAATAAACCCTAATATAGCTACAATATAAATTATAATTATATTGTAGCTATTTTTAGGATTAATATTTATTTTACAGGCAACTTTGTAATTATTTTAACCAGGTACAATAGCTATTAAATAGTTAATAACTATTTAATAGTTACCTAGTTAAAATAATTACAAAATTACCTGTAAAATAAATCCTAACCTAAGTTACAATTAAACCTAACACTACACTATCAATAAATTAATTAAATAAAATACCTACAATTACCTACAATTAAACCTAACACTACACTATCAATAAATTAATTAAATACAATACCTACAAATAAATACCATTAAATAAACTAACTAAAGTACAAAAATTAAAAAAGAACTAAGTTACAAAAAATAAAAAATATTTACAAACATTAGAAAAATATTACAACAATGTTAAACTAATTACACCTAAGCCCCCTAATAAAATAACAAAGACCCCCAAAATAAAAAAAAATGCCCTACCCTATTCTAAAATTAAAATAGAAAAGCTCTTTTACCTTACCAGCCCTGAAAAGGGCCCTTTGCGGGGCATGCCCCAAAGAATTCAGCTCTTTTGCCTGTAAAAAAAAACATACAATACCCCCCCCCCAACATTACAACCCACCACCCACATACCCCTAATCTAACCCAAATAAACCTAACACTAAGCCCCTGAAGATCTTCCTACCTTATCTTCACCACGCCGGGTTCACCGATCGATCCAGAAGAGCCTCCGATGTCTTGATCCAAGCCCAAGCGGGGGCTGAAGATGTCCATGATCCGGCTGAAGTCTTCATCCAAGCGGGAGCTGAAGAGGTCCATGATCCGGCTGAAGTCTTCTATCAAGCGGCATCTTCAATCTTCTTTCTTCCGGATCCATGTTCATCCCGCCGACGCGGAACATCCATCTTCACCAACGACTTCCCGACGAATGACGGTTCCTTTAAGGGACGTCATCCAAGATGGCGTCCCTCGAATTCCGATTGGCTGATAGGATTCTATCAGCCAATCGGAATTAAGGTAGGAAAATTCTGATTGGCTGATGGAATCAGCCAATCAGAATCAAGTTAAATCCGATTGGCTGATCCGATCAGCCAATCAGATTGAGCTCGCATTCTATTGGCTGTTCCGATCAGCCAATAGAATGCAAGCTTAATCTGATTGGCTGATCGGATCAGCCAATCGGATTGAACTTGATTCTGATTGGCTGATTCCATCAGCCAATCAGAATTTTCTTACCTTATTTCCGATTGGCTGATAGAATCCTAGATAGAACCAGCGGGCGGTAAAAACCAGCGTTAGGAGCCTCTAACGCTGGTTTTGACGGCTACCGCCAAACTCTAAATCTAGGCATATGTAAACATATATTGCTTTTTCATACACCCACTGAGCTTTGTTCCTACCCTATACATAACGGTTAGATCAAGTTTATATTACATTTATGTAACTATTACATTTAATAGGTCTCTGTTACTTAGGAAGTATAATTAATTGTATTCATTTAGCTGGGTATATTGTGTTATCCTATGTATTCCAATGATTAATATCTTGCATGTCTACAGATCCTGTACACCATGTAAACATCTATTGCTGCGTCACATACCCACTGAGCCTTGTTCCTACCCTATACATAGCGTTTCCTGTACACATACTTCCCAAGACACCAAAATCATGCAGGTGGTTGTACAGCTACAGCCTATGGTAGAAGATGGGCTCTATAGCTTCTACATTACATGGGAACTCTAGTATGGAATTTTTTTTAACCACCAGACTGCTGCCAGCGGCCGAGGCAGTATGTTTTCAAATTTGAGGTCCATTTTTAGAGTCTCAGAAACAGTCTCATATTGCAACCAAATCCAACCTAAGCACAACTATATTTTAATTTATTGTAGGGAGTCTAGGGACCCAGGTATTTAGACACTATTCTATCCACAACTAATTTGATTAGGCTCGCATTCTGTTCCGATCAGCCAAAAGAATGCGAGCTCAATCTGATTGGCTGATTGGATCAGCCAATCGGATTGATCTTGATTCTGATTGGCTGATTCCATCAGCCAATCAGAATATTCCTACCTTAATTCCGATTGGCTGAAAGAATCCGATCAGCCAATCGGAATTCGAGGGACGCCATCTTGGATGACGTCCCTTATAGGAACCGTCATTCATCAGTTGGACGTCGCAGGATGAAGATGGGTCCGCGGTGAAGGTCTTCAGGATGGAGCCGGTCCTCATCGGATGAAGATAGAAGATGCCGCATGGAAGATGATGGTTGCCGGTCCGGATCTACTCTTCTTCCCGGATAGGATGAAGACTTTGGAGCCTCTTCTGGACCTCTTCAGCCACCGGATGATGGATCGCCAGCCCCCGCTTGGGTTGGATGAAGATTTTGGAGCCAGGAACGATCGGTGATACCCGGTGAGGAGAAGACAAGGTAGGATGATCTTCAGGGGCTTAGTGTTAGGTTTATTTAAGGGGGGTTTGGGTTAGATTAGGGGTATGTGGGTGGTGGGTTGTAATGTTGGGGGGGTATTGTATGTTTTTTTTTACAGGCAAAAGAGCTGAACTTCTTGGGGCATGCCCCGCAAAGGGCCCTGTTCAGGGCTGGTAAGTTAAAAGAGCTTTGAACTTTAGTAATTTAGAATAGGGTAGGGCATTTTTTATTTTGGGGGTCTTTGTTATTTTATTAGGGGGCTTAGAGTAGGTGTAATTAGTTTAAAATTGTTGTAATATTTTTCTTATGTTTTGTAAATATTTTTTTTTTTTGTAACTTAGTTCTTTTTTATTTTTTGTACTTTAGTTAGTTTATTTAATTGTAGTTATTTGTAGGTATTGTATTTAATTAATGTATTGATAGTGTAGTGTTAGGTTTAATTGTAACTTAGGTTAGGATTTATTTTACAGGTAATTTTGTAATTATTTTAACTATTTTAGCTATTAAATAGTTCTTAACTATTTAATAGCTATTGTACCTGGTTAAAATAAATACAAAGTTACCTGTAAAATAAATATTAATCCTAAAATAGCTACAATGTAATTATAATTTATATTGTAGCTATATTAGGATTTATTTTACAGGTAAGTATTTAGCTTTAAATAGGAATAATTTATTTAATAAGAGTTAATTAATTTTGTTAGATTTAAATTATATTTAAGTTAGGGGGGTGTTAGTGTTAGGGTTAGACTTAGCTTTAGGGGTTAATACATTTATTAGAATAGCGGTGAGCTCCGGTCGGCAGATTAGGGGTTAATAATTGAAGTTAGGTGTCGGCGATGTTAGGGAGGGCAGATTAGGGGTTAATACTATTTATTATAAAGTTAGTGAGGCGGATTAGGGGTTAATAACTTTATTATGATAGCGGTGCGGTCCGCTCGGCAGATTAGGGGTTAATAAGTGTAGGCAGGTGGAGGCGATGTTGTGGGGGGCAGATTAGGGGTTAATAAATATAATATAGGGGTCGGCGGTGTTAGGGGCAGCAGATTAGGGGTACATAGGGATAATTTAAGTAGCGGCGGTTTACGGAGCGGCAGATTAGGGGTTAAAAATAATATGCAGGGGTCAGCGATAGCGGAGGCGGCAGATTAGGGGTTAATAAGTGTAAGGCTAGGGGTGTTTAGACTCGGGGTACATGTTAGGGTGTTAGGTGCAGATGTAGGAAGTGTTTCCCCATAGCAAACAATGGGGCTGCGTTAGGAGCTGAACGCTGCTTTTTTGCAGGTGTTTTTTTTCAGCTCAAACAGCCCCATTGTTTCCTATGGGGGAATCGTGCACGAGCACGTTTTTGAGGCTGGCCGCGTCCGTAAACAACTCTGGTATCGAGAGTTGAAGCTGCGTTAAATATGCTCTACGCTCCTTTTTTGGAGCCTAACGCAGCCTTTATGTGGACTCTCAATACCAGAGTTATTTTTATGGTGCGGCCAGAAAAAAGCCAGCGTTAGCTATGCGGGTCCTTACCGACAAAACTCTAAATCTAGCCGTATGTTTTGAATAAAGTAGAATACACCTCCAACAAGTAGAAGTGTAAGCTTTTGCTATAGGTTTTCAAGACTATGGAGGGTGAAACAATTAAAACTGACCACTTTTGGACTAAAAAAAGGGAAAAGAGAGTTTATATAGAATGCAAATGTGTATACTCAAAAACAGAGAGAGAGAGTGGTCTATACCTGCTGCTAAGGATACAAAAACTAGTGGGGCGGGATATCCTTTTCTTAGAGATCCCTAATAAAAAATAATATAAGAGCACTTTAAGATAATAAAGCGAAAGTGCCAAGGCTGTCATTTATTATATCACTTTAACCATGCTGCCTTTTTAACCATGCTGCCTTAATGCTTTATTTGCTAATTAATCTAAGGTTATACATAGGCCCATTACTTCTACATGTTAGCAGTCTTCGGGGGTTGGTGGGTGGCCCCTGGAGAACTGTGCAGGGACAGTGAAGCAGATAAGGCTGTCGATACATCAACTCAGTACCTTAGGTTTAAAGCACCTTATAGGGTTATTTAAATATATACGTAATACTAGAAGAGTTCTTTAGCATATAGCCGGTTAATGTTGGTTCTCTACACTACTTGTTTGCTTTCTCATGGTGTGGCTCTGACGTGACTTTAAATTTACATGATTTTGGTGCCAGGTACTGTTTATCCTAGGTTCAGTGTGCGCTAGGCACTGCTTGTGCTGGATGCTGCTTGTGCTAGGTGCTTACTGTGCTAGGTACAGTGTGTGCTAGCCTCTATCTGTACTAGGTTCAGTCTGTGCTAGACACTACTTGTGTTTGATATGGATTGTGTTGTGTACTGCTTGCGATGGGGACAGATTGTACCAGGTACCGTTTGAGCTGGGTACTGTTTGTTTTTGGTTCTGTGTGTGTTAGATACTGGGTGTACTGTGTACTGTGTGTGCTAGGTACTGTGTGTGCTAGGTACTGTTTGTGCTAGGTACTGTGTGTTCTAGGTACTGTGCGTGCTAGGTACTGTGCATGCTAGGTACTGTGCCTGCTAGGTACTGTGTGTGCTGGGTACTGTGTGTGCTGGGTACTGTGTGTGCTGGGTACTGTTTGTGCTAGGTACTGTCTGTGCTAGGTATTGTCTGTGCTAGGCACTGCTTGTGCTGGATGCTGCTTGTGCTAGGTACAGTGTGTGCTAGCCTCTATCTGTACTAGGTTCAGTCTGTGCTAGACACTACTTGTGTTTGATATGGATTGTGTTGTGTACTGCTTGCGATGGGGACAGATTGTACCAGGTACCGTTTGAGCTGGGTACTGTTTGTTTTTGGTTCTGTGTGTGTTAGATACTGGGTGTACTGTGTGTGCTAGGTACTGTCTGTGCTAGGTACTGTCTGTGCTAGGTACTGTCTGTGCTAGGTACTGTTTGTGCTAGGTACATATTTTGGTAGTATTTGTCCTTGGTACTATTTGTTGGTCCTATTTGTCCTTGGTTCTGGATGTGCTAGGCACTTTGTGGGCCGGGAGCAGAGCTTACTAGGTACTGTGTGTGCTAGTTTCAGTATATGTTAGGTACTGTTGATTCTAGGTATGGTGTATGCTAAGTACAGTTTTGAGATTATCTTGTGACCTTCCTCATATTGCTATGCATTGCTGCTTCAGTTTATATATTAATAGTTTATTGAGAGTCCATTATAATATTTACCGCTTGTATACAATCCCCTCCTGACGTACAATAGCTTTTGTTCTCAGGACCCATATTTATCTCCCATATACCTTGTGCTGGGGTTTTTTGAGGACTAAACTTTATACATATGCCCTACTCCCTCCCCCCCTCCCCACATTTAGAGACCACACCAGGGTTCAACTTAGGTGAACTATTTTCACCACAAATTCCCCTATCCTACCCATCCTTCCCCTTTTGTGTTTTAGAAGCATGAATTCCCCAATGGTCGGATCTATACTGACTTATTTGGAACAGAAAAATATGTGTCGATCTGATGTCCTCCACCTCTATGACTGTCCGAACTTTTATTTCTTGGTTTGACCTTGGGGGAGTTGGTTTAAAAGCCCCCTTCCCTCACTAAGGAAGGGTTCCCCGACTTATCAATGTCTTGACAATAACTTTAATCGGACCTGCGTGTCCGTACCATATGTATGTGTCTATAGGAGTGGGGGTCCTGCGTTTCCCCAATTGTTACTTATACTTCTAAAACTGAATAAAAACTTATATATATAAAAAAAATAATAATATAAGAGCAAAGAGAAAACTGGGATGTACCCAGCGCTTAAATATAGATATCACTATTCTTCAATAACGAAAGATATATAATACATAAGATATGTAAAAGTTGATACAGGTCAATAGCAGTGTATACACTGTTAAATGTCCGTGAAAGGCTGGAAAGTTCGTAAACTGCGATTTAGTATGTGACTAGCTTTTCTCGTAGTCATCTTCAACGGTGGCGGCTAATGGAGTCCCTATGACAAAAAAAGGTCAGCAAGCCCGCGGTGGGTGTGGCACCGCCAGGTCACAACCTAGGGACATCACCACACCCATTAGCTTGACCCACAGCCCCTTCAGGACACCAAATATTCAGGCCCCGTCCTCCCACCACAAGAGACAACCTCTATTAAATAGAGGAAAGGACTCTTGCCACCACCAGCTAAACTAATGCTAAACTAATGCAGATAAAGCATTTTTTATATTAGATATGAAATATCCCAATCCCTCATCCGTCAGATGTACCCAGTCCGGGCGATACAAATGACGCTTATCTGCAGATAAATTGTTGTGGCGTACCACGAAACTGCCTGTGACCATGACTGCCTTCCCCAGCTCCCGGTTGATCTTTTTTCGGACCCTGTAAGACGCTCTTGGGGATGGGAAAGAACGTCAGCAATATATTTGACCAACCTATTCTGATACCCGGAAGAAAAGCATTCAAACATCTCACATCCAATTTCATGATGTTGATCAAATCTAAAGCAGGAAGACACCCCATGTCGTTACCCCCCAAATGCAATAATATGACATCATGCTTGCCCCACCAATTGCACGCTTCTATCAGCACTGAAGGCAGCTTCGGCCATGTCATGCTCCATCGCTCGAGCCATCGCAACAAAACCCGGGATGGGGAGAAACCAAGCTGTGATCCTTCAGGTAAAGACCCTGAGGAAGGCCCAATGCACATGAATGCCCCACAATCCAGATTTGTGTGGGGTGACCCGAGCAGCCTGAAACAAAATAAACAACAAGTAAACCACTGTGCCAAAGAAAACAACCCCCTACTGCCAGCGCTGCAAAGCCACCTAAGTACTAACTACTGGGCGAACATAAGAGTTATATCGCTGCGACTTCCAACTACCCAATTTTTTAATAGCTTACACTGACCAACCCAGAGCAGCGGCACTAGTAGCCTCGCCTATTCTGAAGGAATGGGGGCCGATTTTTGCTGGGTCTAACCCTGCATTCACAGAAGATTTCTCTAATATCTTTCGGAATTGAAATCTAGACAAGGACGACCCATCCAGATGTACCAAAAACTGAGCTTGCCCCGCTGGAGGAGCCACCATATAAGCCCTCATCAGCCCCAATGGATACACTGCCTCATTAACTTGTGCAGACAGAGAGAGCAATGCCCCCCTTGCCTCCTGGTCAGTTTTTGACCGAGACACGAACAACATTAAGGCCTGATCTGACACCAGGACGTGCTGAAATATTAAACCCATTCCGACCTCACTCCGAGATGGAGTTACCAACTCTCCTACTCTTAGCTCCCCTAAAAAAGCTATAGCAAAGGCACACAGAAATAACGAAGCTTCAAACCTTGAACCACATATCAAGTACTGCAACTAAACTGCGTAGACGCTGCACTGTAATGGGCTCTCTCTGATCTTTTACTTTGGGTTTCAACCTACCCCAATCTTTCAATGCTTGCCTCACCAAAAATGAGCTTCCAAAGTCACGGAAACCATAAAGACGGTTAAAGAAGGTCAAGGCAGCTATACGCCCATGTGCAAGCCCAGCAAACACTCCCCGAGCATGCAGACTAAGCAGCCAATCAACTACTAATACCTGTGCACCTTCTGATGCTGACTTGTGGCGTGATTGACAAAATTCCTCCCATTCTTTCCATTGCTGACTGTAAGTCTGCTATATATTGGGAGCCAAGGATGGTCGCACCAGAGGAAGACCGATATCTGCCAAAGAGAGAACCAACATGGCAAACCATCAGCCTCAGACAATGGAACCAAGCGCCTAAACTGCTCCCACTGGAGACGCGAAAAGGCATCAGCTATGACGTTATTCACCCCTGGCACATGGCATGCATCAAACTGTAAATTGAGCTGCAGCATCTCAGCACTAGATGTATCAAGTAGGACATCACAATTGGAGAGGACGCAGACAGCCTGTTCACCACGTAGACAACACTGAGGTAATCAGACCAAAAGAGTACAGCGCGATTGCGGAGTTTCAAACCCCACAGTTCCACATCCACTACTATAGGAAACAGCTCTAGTAAAGTGAGATTCCTAAGCAGCCCTGCCACCACCCACGATGACGGCCATAGCTCTGCACTCCATGCACCCTCTAAATAGGCTCCATAACCAGATGCCCCAGCCGCATCAGTAAACAAATGTAGCGCCTGACTAGATACAAAAGGCTCCCTCAACAACAAGAATTGTTCCCAAACCGCTAGCTCTTTCCGCATCGCACCTGAAATTCTGACTCTCTTTCTAGGAGCCGACCCCCTTTTAGGAGACTCTCCAGTTATCTGTTGAACACTCTGCCCATCAGTATGACTCGACAGACAAAGTTTAGAAGGCCCAATGAGGATTGAACTTCCGTAAGCGTTAACTCAAAGCCCTGAGCTGCCCTTTTTACCGCCTCCAACAAGTGAACCACTTTGTCAAGTGGCAGCCGACATAGCCTTGCAACCATGTCGATTTTGATACCCAGAAACACTAGCTTTGTACAAGGTCCCTCAGACTTATCCTCTGCAAGCGTTACCGCAAAGTCCTGCATCATAGATAGCATAACCGACATCAACCGAGCACACTCCCCAGTCCCCCGACCATCAAGAAATCATCACGGTAGTGTGCTATAAGACCGACCCTGCTGCAGTAGCTACTGCTCAGTGCAAGAATGAACTAAACAGCTTGAAAAAGGCACACGAGATGTAGCACCCCATAGGGAGGCATTTGTCCACATAATAACCACCTTCGAAACGAAAGCCCATTAGCCGGTAAGATTCTGGATGAATGCGAAGTAGGCGAAAAGCCGACTCAATGTCAAGTGACCCACACTCCTAACCAAGGCTAGGGCCTCATCAAAGGATTGATATTTGACCAAGCTAACTGCCAGATCAATTGCATCATTAACCGACCACCCTTTAGGGTAGGACAAGTGTTAAATTAGGTGAAAATTCCCGGGCTCCTTCTTCGGCACCACACCCAAAGGGTACACCACCAAATACTGAAATGGGGGCACCCTGAATGGACACGCAATTCGCCCAAAAAGCCAGCACCATGACCAACTTATCCCTGACTACCCCAGAGAACTGGTATGCGGACTTAAGGTTCCTGTGCTTTGCTGACCCAACCACTTTCCTGGTCACTGGAATCCTATATCCCACCCTGATCCCTTCTCCCAGAATGCCCTGGATGTGGTCCCCCACAGTATAGGTAGACATGCCAAAAGAAAGAATTTGTTCCTTTATTGCACTGCCAGTCATTAAACCGCCAACATTCCCGCACTTTTTTACGAGATCCACCAGGCCCTGCCTGCCCTAGCCCTTTAGGTGCAGAACCACCCGGTACGGGTCTCTCCAGACCCAGGCTAGTCCAAAGATCCACATCTTTCATCCCAAACATCAGTATGGGATTCCTTGCCATCTTCCTACGGAACTCCGAATCGTACGTTCGCTATGCCCCCTCAGCATATTTGCTCAATTATGTCCGTATATTTCAGAACATCTAAAACTCTACTAGGACATTGCTCAATATAGTATGACGCCAACACCTTAAAACACCAACGCCACTCATCAAAGGTTTCAGGCCTCTTAACGTTCTTAGGGCCAGTTCCATTCTTGCTACGCTCTTTGTCCCTGTAAGCTTCTATGGAGAGCTCAAACATGTTAACGTACCTGCCCTCCCTGATCTTGGCTACCGTCTTTGGTTTTAAATGGGCATGCAATGAATGTACCATGCACGGGCACTGCCACCTTCCTAGCCGACACCCCTGTGTCTGTCCCTGTCGGCACCTGAACCCCGCCCCCACCCACTATCATCACCCGGGTAGAAGGCAGCGCCACCCCCAAAACTGCCACACCACTAGCCTGCCCTACGCTGGCCTGCTAACCCCCAGCCTGAAACGCAAACATGCGCTTCATCATCCTGAAGATCCTCCTCTGTCCTTTACTGTGCAGGCCTAGCGCACGCTCACCTTCTGAGTCTGAGTCGCTGCTATCTAGCCCTTGTGTGTGTGTAGGTGTGTGCACAGCTGTCTCACCTGCTCCAGAAGGCCCTGGCTGACTCCCAGGAGTCTCCGACAGTCCCAATGCCATCCTGAGGATCCCCTTGCCTGGACTAGAAATACCTTGCAAATCCATCCATGTACCTGCGAGGGTGACAAAAAGGAGATGGGAGCACCCAACGCACTGGCCCCAGTACCACTCACATGCTCACGTATCCTCATCATGCTCCCTCTCCCCGCAGCCATATCCATCATCTGAGCCCCAGCCATTAAAACTGGAGCAGAACATCCTGCACCACTTGCGCACAGGCACTGACCGCTCGCAACAACCCATGTGCCCAGACCCCTGTGGGTCCTGTCTCAGCATGCCCTGCATCCATCCTTGCTGACCCGAAAAGTCCACACAGTCTCACAGCATGCATCACTCCTGCCTGCCCTAAGAACCCCAGCTTGGGAACCACGCTCACCCCCCCATTCTTTCCCCTATGCCAATAGCTCTGCCCCTTCCCATCCCTTGTTTCCCGGACACACCCACAGCTTGCTTCCTGGCCTTTGTTCTCTACTGAGACCAGGCCCAGGCCCCCCCATGTCACCTGCTACTCTCTTTAACGAAGGGGAGCTGTGTGACCGCTCTGGAATCCTCCTTTCCCTGGCTCTGCCGCTTTGCCCCGCCCCTTCGCACGCGCCGATGTCCCGGAAATGACGTCATCAGCTGCACCGGAAGTGACCGTGCTACGAGCGATGACAGTTCCGGCCACCTCTAAGCCCTGGCTTGCAACTACGCCACTGGGCCTAACTTCCGCATTGCTTTGGGCCTCCCTTACATCCCGCACTCCACCACCGGAACTACCACTGAAGGCAGCCATTAAGGCCAGATTGTCGATGAAGGCCTTCAACAAGGTAAAGATCGCCGACAAGGCCTCCGGGGGAAGCATCCCCATTGGCCTAGCCGGGTCGCATCCCAACTCATCACCCCCACTTGACACCCCCTGTCCTTCAACGCCAGGACCGCCCACCCCTTGGCTGGTATCCCTTACCCTGGAGGGGCCTGTTTGAGCCTGAGCCACAGGAGAGGTCTAAACTCCTCCACAGCCCCTGAGCTAGCTACCCCAACCCCTGCTCCTAGCTGCCCCCCAGACAGAGGAGGGGAAAAAGAATGAGATCCCTGCCTGCCCTGCATTATAGGCCCTGACACAACCTCCTGCGTAGGAGGAATCACATCCTCATCACCCCCACTTATCTGTTCTCTTGCAGGCGTCCTACGATGAGATGCGCCCCTCGTGTCATCCCTGAACCTCAGAGGAAGTGAAGATCGCTTTGAAAGTTCCATGGCACTGGATCAGCAAAAATTGCCACAACAGTCAACCAAGGAAAAGGGAGAGAAAATGGCTGCACCAGCTTAAATAGGTAATTTTCTATTCCCACCCCCAAAACTGCAACAATGTTTCACACAAACCCCATATACACAGTTCTGCTTGTAGAGGTCAGGTCCTTAAAGGGACAGTCTAGACCAAAATAAACTTTCATGATTCAGATAGAGCATGTAATTTTAAACATTTTTCCAATTTACTTTTATCACCAATTTTGCTTGTTCTCTTGGTATTCTTAGTTGAAAGCTTAACCTAGGAGGTTCATATGCTAATTTCTTAGACCTTGAAGCCCACCTCTTTCAGATTGCATTTTAACAGTTTTTCACCACTTGAGGGTATTAGTTCACGTATTTCATATAGATAACACTGTGCTCGTGCACGAGAAGTTATCTGGGAGCAGGCACTGATTGGCTAGACTGCAAGTCTGTCAAAAGAACTGAAAAAAGGGGCAGTTTGCAGAGGCTTAGATACAAGATAATCACAGAGGTTAAAAGTATATTATTATAACTGTGTTGGTTATGCAAAACTGGGAAATGGGTAATAAAGGGATTATCTATCTTTTAAAACAATAAAAATTCTGGTTTAGACTGTCCCTTTAAGTCGCTCCAGGCTAACAAGCAGCCCTACACTTTCAAATACCTCAATCTTATGAGGTAAGGCAAGAGTGGAGGTATGTGTTCTTGCTTGTATGCTTTCCTTTAGCATCTAACATCCATCTGCTCCTTTTTACAATTGCGTGGCTCTCGCTAGATAATTTATCCATTTTACTTTCTTACTTTTGAATCATTATCTTTTAAGCAAATTAATTAATTTTTACATACTCTTTTTTTTCAATCAGTCAAATATATATTTTTTAAAATTAATTTATTCATCGATTCGCTTTTCTCTAATGAGAGTAATGCAATTGTATTTTATTACCAGTCTTTTAAGCTATATTGATCTGATAGTAGGGAAGAGTTCATTCATTTTTTGCCCTTGTATTCGCACACAGGTTGTGTGAATTTAAACAGCCAATCAGAGTGCGGGTATTGTAAAGGGCGGGCTAACGCCCGACTTTAAATGGCACCATTCTTACCACTTTGGCAGTATACATCTGACGAAGAAGGTTTATCATACAGTTACCTTCAAAACGCGTCAGATGATCGTGTACTAGGGCTACACGCTTTGTTGTGCCGTTATTGACTCTTTCTCTGTTCCCACACATACAGTCACGGGGACTGCAACTGGCCGGTCCAGTCTCCTGTGGTGTGCTACAGCTATACTCGTTAGCTATCAGGCGATTTTGTTACCTCATTCCATTGAGGTTATTTTTTGTAAGTGCACTTTATCTACCTTTTTATTTTCTCTCTAATAAATGGAGTTACACTATTTCTGCGTGCTTCTCTGCAGACGTGACCCAAACCCAGATGGATGTTAGATGCTAAAGGAAAGCATACAAGCAAGAACACATACCTCCGCTCTTGCCATAGCGGGTGAGGTATTAGCTCGTAAGTAGATAGCCTAGAGGGAAGCTCTGTTTGATCTCCCTGTGTATTTTATTATGATCTACTCAGAAGCTTAAAGGGACAGTCTACACCAGCATTTTTATTGTTTTAAAAGATAGATAATCCCTTTATTACCCATTTCACAGTTTTGCATAACTAAAACAGTTATAATAATATACTTTTAACCTCTGTGATTATCTTGTATCTAAGCCTCTGCAAACTGCCCCTTTTTTCAGTTCTTTTGACAGACTTGCAGTCTAGCCAATCAAGGCCTGCTCCCAGATAACTTCTCGTGCACAAGCACAGTGTTATCTATATGAAATACGTGAACTAACACCCTCTAGTGGTGAAAAACTGTTAAAATGCAATCTGAAAGAGGTGGGCTTCAAGGTCTAAGAAATTAGCATATGAACCTAGGTTAAGCTTTCAACTAAGAATACCAAGAGAACAAAGCAAAATTGGTGATAAAAGTAAATTGGAAAATTGTTTAAAATTACATGCTCTATCTGAATCATGAAAGTTTATTTTGGCCTAGACTGTCCCTTTAAGTCACATACTAAATCAGAGTTTATGAACTTTCCAGCCTTTCACAGACATTTAACAGTATATAAATAAAATTTTGTATCCCATAAGCGTATATATTTTTCGCTTACATCAGCACTTGGATGCTATGAGAAGAGACACACTTGTATATATATATTTCTAGCTATTCCAGTGATTTGTTTACTCCAACCTACTTTATGAAGTGATTCACCTGTATCAACTTTGACGTATCTTATGTATCATGTATTTTGTATTATATATATCTTTCATTATTGAAGACTAGTGATATCTATACTTAAGAGCTGGGTACGTCCCAGTTTTCTCTTTGTTCTTATGTATAAATATATATTTATGAATAAATAAAACATATTCAGCTATGTGAAGAACATTGGAATGTGAAATATGAATGTTTTCATATTGGGTTAGCGCACTTGAGAAATAGCGATCAGGTTTGAGCTCTCCATTGACTTCTCTGGGGGAATACATTAACGCGATAATGTTCTACTTTTTGCGCAACATAGGGTTAGCGCATGAGCGAAAACTTTTTACTTTCATCTTGTAATACGTGCGCCGCCTCATGCATGAAAAAAGCTTACTAGTGT
Organism: Bombina bombina; assembly: GCF_027579735.1. Lineage (NCBI taxonomy): Eukaryota > Metazoa > Chordata > Amphibia > Anura > Bombinatoridae > Bombina > Bombina bombina. The sequence continues at coordinate 570,079,614 of NC_069499.1, forward strand.
AGTTAGCACGCGAGCGGGGTCAATAAAGCGTTCCACTAGTAATCTAGCCCTCTGTAAGGTAGTGTGGAACTAGCACACAAAAGCAAGAGATGTTCTCACTCAAACACAAAAAAAGAAGGGACATACCTGATTGCCGCTTTGTGTCCCTTAATGTCTGCATCTTCTTACACATTTTAAGACTTTTGTTGCTGCTACACATTTTAAACACCTTAGATTTTTAAACATGGAAAGTCAAGAATAGAGAATTAAATCTTTCTTTATATAAGAAATGTGACTTATTCTGTCCCTGTATATGTGGGGAGTGTATGGTAGGTTGTATAAAATTGATCTCAGCATGCAGAATACAATAGAACTTTTTTTTTTTTTCAAAAGTGTTCACCTTTTATATTAAAATGCCCTGTCTCCAAATATTTGAGAGTCTTGTCAAAAGGACCAGGTGTGTGTCAATTCAACTCACTGTTGGTGATGAAAAAAATAATTCACACATTATTACTCTTCTAAATTGCAAAGTTTAGGAATTGGCATACCTCCTTGCACTTGTTTATTGGGTTATTTCTCTCAAGGTCTTTGAATTTCCAATGCTGAGGGAAAAAAATCTTATTGCCCTTAACCCCTCCCCAACTGAGCTTCTGAATTAATAGAAGGTCAATATATATTTTACAATACAATCCTTCTTCTTACACTTACTATGTATTTGCTATAAAAGAAATGTATATTATTGGTCTGCAAATGTATTTTCCACACCTTGCTGGGGTGATGACATTTTTGAAAATGAAAGCTTTAACGCTCAGAGACGGAAGCTGTTTTCTTTTCTTTCCCTCTTATACTACCCTGTGCAACATTTTCCTTTCCCTATTTGTTTATATTTCTTCAAACATTTGTTTATACATACATTTCCAAAGGGTTAACACTAAATCGGCCACTTACTTGATGCTTTAAAGAGACATTCTAAGGGAAAAAAGCAGTCTTCAGTCATTAGAAAATAATAATCTTTGGTTTTACTAACTGAAGCTTAACTCCTGCAAATGGGTTACACACAAAGGTACTGTAAAGTCCCACTCTGGAGCTTTGTAGCACCTGAACAGAACACAGCCAGTGAGCAAGCCTGCACCTCAAAGGTTCTAAATCAGCTTCATAAATGAAGCTCACAGTGTTTACTGGGTTGCAGGGGACTTAAACCTGGTCTGCTGGATGATAATTGGTTATACAGGAGGCTGCAGGGGCAATAAACCTGGTCTGCTGGATGATAATTGGTTATACAGGAGGCTGCAGGGGCAATAAACCTGGTCTGCTGGATGATAATTGGTTATACAGGAGGCTGCAGGGGCAATAAACCTGGTTTGAAGGACAAAGAGTAGCTGTAGAGGTCATTAACTGGTTATATAGCTCGCTGTATCTCAAGCTTTATGTAGCAAATAACCCATACATTTATTTCCTATGTATCTACACTGCAGCACATAGAATATAGATCTCTCGTTTGAGCAAATATGAAAATCCTGCTTATCGCATGATTTCACAAATGTCTAATAGGTCTATTAACCAACTAAAATATACAGATATCAAATATATTTTCTGTTTTCAGGAATTTGTTTTCAAAATCCAGTTTTACAAAATTTAGATATAACAAATCTTTGGAAATCTGAGAACAACAAAGAATAATGAAACACACACACACAAGCACACAACACAGTTATATAGTCCATTATGTGTATTTGGCTTTAAAAGAATACAGATTTGTCTGAATTTATGATGATTCAGATTCAGCGGCAAATGAAATGCGTTTGGTGAAACTTTTATTTTATCCCTAAACATTTACGCAAGGTCTTCAGTCACGCTAACCCAACACGTGTTGAATTAGATTGTGCTCGAGCGAGCACATTTATTTTCAACTTGTAATACGTGCACAAACTTATGCGCCCACGATATTACAATTTTGCGTGCTAACATTAGCTTGTAATCCAGCCCAAAAATAAAATGATGCATATACAAGTACTTTTATTACACACAGTTGTCTGCATCTATGGTGTCTAATTCTTACAATGGTGCTTGTCAGCAAGTAGATAGCAACAATTTGCACAAGTGTGCTTGTGTTCTCACAGTTCTGAATAGCATTCCATCCAATATGGCTGTCTGAAGTATGGAATATTGCAATCATATACATTTTCCTGCAAATACTTAATGCATTGGTGCCCTTCATTTTGAATAGTGGCTTGAATTGGATCAAGTGGATTTTGCCACAAGTTGTCAGTCTTGCTTTATTTTTGAATAAGGGACATTATATCTCACCTCTCTGTTTCTATTTTCTCTCTCCCCCCTACACTGGTTCTTCTTTACACATCAGTCCTTCCTCTTTCTGTTCTCTGCATTTTTTGTCTCTGTTTTTTGTTACTCTGTGTCCCTGTCTTGTACTACTCTTCTTTCCGAAGCCATTTCTTCCTTTCCCAATTTATGTCTTTTCTCCCTGTTCTATCACTCCTTATTTCTGCCTTCCTTCTCTCATTTTGTCAGCACATTGCATTTACTTCCTCTCTCTCTTCACACTGTCTACTTTCTGTTCATCCTCTCTATTTATTCTCCCCCTTCCCCTCTCTGTGTTTTCTTTTATCTTCTCTATATGTCTTTCCTCTGGTTTGGTTATCTTCTGGAAAACAGAAGCGGGGTCATCTGGTGTGCAGAAGAAATGCAGGCAATTACACTGCCATTGTGAAAGTATAATGCCGGGGAATAGGTTCATGAAATATCATGTTGCACACAGCTTACTGAACGCAGGAAATCAAACCTCACTGCTGCATTAAGAGAATGTGATTTATAATGTCAATAGATATAATTACCTCCCTGACTGCAGGAATGTGAACATATTTTAGTGGGGGAGAGGGATGGAGAGTGGATGGGTAAATAAATGAATACATAATCAGGCTGTGGTGTGATGTCTCTGCCTTATGGGAGGCTGAGAAAACCAACAGTGATATGTTCTCCCTTAGCAATCTGCCAACACGTAACTGCAAAGTGGTGTATCTGCAATAACTATTTGCATTAAAGGAACAGTTTACTGTCATTTTTCACTCCTTTAAAGGGACAGTCAAGTTAAAATTAAACTTGCATGATTCAGATAGGGCATGCCATTTTAAACAACTATCCAATTTACTTTTATCTTCAAATTTGCTTTGTTCTTTTGGTATTCTTTGTTAAAAGCTAAACCTAAGTAGGCTCATATGCTAATTTCTAAGTCCTTGAAGGCAGCTTCTTATCTCAGTACATTCTGATTTTTTCACAGCTAGACGCTGCTATTTTGTGTGTGCTATATAGATAACATTGTGCTCACTCCCTTGGAGTTATAAGTCAGCACTGATTGGCTAAAATGTATGTCTGTCATAAGCACTGAGATAAGGGTGTGCAGAGGCTTAGATACAAGGTAATCACAGAGGTAGAAAGTGAATTAATATAACAGTGCTGGTTTTACAAAACTGGTGAATGGGTAATAAAGGGATTATCTATCTCTTTAAACAATAAAAATGTTGGTGTAGACTGTCCCTTTAATGTGCATACAGCTTAGGTATGTGCACACGGTGCAAATGCAATTAGTTACTTATTTCACAGTCTAGAGATTGATTTCTCTGGGCAAAATTCAATAATGGGATTCTCAATAATCTCCAGTTTTACCAGCCTCTCTAGCTTAGTTCATGTGTTATTCATTGGCCGACAGTGCGGATCAGGTCCGCCAGACCTCGCTGAATACGCAGAGCAATACGCTCTCCATATTCAGCATTGCACCAGCAGCTCACAAGAGCTGCTGGTGCAACGCCGCCCCCTGCAGACTCGTGGCCAATGGGCCGCCAGCAGGGGGTGTCAATCAACTTGATCATACTCAATCGGGTTGATTTCTGGCGATGTCTGTCCACCTGCTCAGAGCAGGCGGAAAGGGTTATGGAGCAGCGGTCTTTGTGACCGCTGCTTCATAACTGCTGTTTCTGGTGAGTCTGAAGACTCGCCAGAAACACGGGCCGTCAAGCTCCTTTCAGAGCTTGATAGATAGGCCCTATGAGTCTGATTCATTAAAGAACAGAGTGGTGAGTTCAAATCAGCAGCATAGAATAATATAGTATTATTGTATTTAGTATAGTGTGTGTCTAAGTGTGTGAAGATCTGTAAGTGTTGCAAATAATACTTAGGGGCACCATTTCCCACACTCACATAACTCTTGGAAAGGTAAATACACCAGGTAAACCATTTCTTTACTTCTCCAATAGGGTCCTATTTGTCAGACAAAGTAGGCAGATATCTAGGGATACTCAGGCATCCCTTAATTTTTCAAAGCACTTATACAGTATATATGTAGTCAATACATGTATACTAGTCCATAAATCACTGATTAACATGGAAATCTAGAGGGGGACAAGAGAGGACAAAGGACCCTCTGTAGTTTTGCTATATCCAAGTGAAATCACCTAATTTAATCACTATTATTATTCCAATGAACCATCATATTTAAAATGATTTTCAGTTAATTTGTACTACTGTATCGTCTGCTGCACATGTTGCCACTGTCATAGTCTTGCTAGGAACCATTTCTGCAGACTCCCATGCTAGTCAAAAACAAGACAGATAGGCATGTGAATGTGCAATATTCTGTGTTTGGGGAATTAAGACCTTTAATGTGAATTTCTGACAAATAATGTATCTCCCAGGGTAGGTTTTACTAATACTTGTCTTAAAGGGACAATCAAGTCCAAAATAAAATGTCATGACTTAGATAGGGCATGTCATTTTAAACAACTTTCCAATGAACTTTTATCATTAATTTTCCTTTGTTCTCTTGGTATTCTTAGTCGAAAGCTAAACCTAGGTAGGCTAATATGATAATTTCTTAGTCTTTGAAGGCTGCCTCTTATCTTAATGCATTTTGACAGTTTTCACTTCTAGAGGACGTTAGTTCATGTGTGTCATATAGATAACATTGTGCTCACACATGTGGAGTTACCTAGGAGTAAGCACTGAAAAATCCAAGTCTGTCAAAAGAACTGAAATAAGGGGGCAGTTTGCAGAGGCTTAAATACAAGGTAATCAAAGAGGCAAATATAACTGTGTTGGTTATGCAAAACTGGAGAATGGGTAATAAAGGAATTATCTATCTTTTTAAACAACAAAAATTCTGGTGTTAAATGTCCCTTTAAGCTTCTTGTGTTGTTTTTTAAGTTTTTTTCTATGACAATTTGTGATATTCTAGGCTAGCTAGAGGTGTTCCAGGATAACTAGTGAATGCCGGCATGTAGAAAACAGGAACAGGAGACAATGGAGAACTGGGCAGACTGTGGCGAGCTGTAGTAATTCCACTACACAGTACTTGACTTGAGACAAAATTCACTAAAATTCATACCAGACACTGCAGCATAACCTTTTGGAATACTGTGTAGTTGAATCCATATAGAATAAAGGAATGAGCTTTAGTGAAGTAGGTGCATAGGATAACATAGGAACAATTAAAGCTGCATAGGTTAGCGAGGTAAAGCAGGAGAGCCTGAAGAGATTACTGAAATCAGCACAAGCGCTCATTCATTTCAAGAGATGAGAAAAACCCAGTAACAGGGATAAAAATATCAAAATTGAAACATGCATGGGTGCAATTCAATTCTAAATAGAAGACTTTTTCCAGTATACTTCCATTCTAATAAAACGTATTACTGTTTTGCAGCAGCATACGTACATATGCTGTGATGGCCCGTGCACCAGTATTCAAACACTACACCTTCTCAGAAAGACAACAGTGGCTTGTATGACACAAATGAAGTCTTCTCAGACCCCGCCAGCTCTCTCACCTTGAATTCTGGTACATAACATATATGTGCGTGTGTCACTGAAGAATATTAATAACTTACTAGAAGAATTTTCGCTAATGAATGTATATTGCTAATATTATTCTATTGAAAACTGAAATGCACATTTCAGTTTTAACCTTTTTATCCCTTTAAGGGTTTTTGAGGTGTGCATTCCTGGACTGCCCTGAATTCCCAAAAAAATGCCTAATAGCTGATATAAACTATACATATATAAAAAGTTAACTTTAAAACCCTTTAAACAACGACAGGAGTTCCATAGGTTGCCACCACAGCATGGCATATTATAGTCATCTCACATATGCTTCCCAGAATAAGCACTTTTAATCTCTGGTTGCAATTAAATTAATATCATTTTCTAGACATATAGATGTATACTCTTGCAAGCGGTGATATACGGAATGGTAGTTTATGCGAGCGGTTTGCAGGATGGGTAATAGGATTTGATAGGGAGAAAATTAAATACATATTCCGTATGGCATGTCACTGTGCTTCAAGTTCTATTTTGGGAATGATTGCGAGTCACCCATTTTTCATATGATAAGAGTGGGGTCTTAGGCTTAATATTCCTGGAACTGATGCTGAAGTGGAGATTGCATTTCCAGGAATGTCATAAGTAAATCTCTCTTATCATTTAAGGCCATTCTGTCCAGGGATCATCATAGAGCATACATGACCTCCAATTGCATATAATCCCACTAATAATACAGAATAGCAATCAGTAAAAAGAGGATAAACTGCAAGGTACTGTATGTCACAAATCCGAGGATAGATACTCTACTTAAACACTTTTAGTACTGCAACAAAATAAATGCATGTAGAAGAAGATTTGAGGCAAGTTAAATATTTTCTAATTAAAACAAAAATTTTGCACTTGAAATTGGGCTATGTTTTCAGAACTAGTTTTCCTTTTAACAGCCTCATGCCTACTCCAGAGGCATGCTCACATGCTCATACCTTACCCTTCTCCACAGGCAGTTTATATTGGCCCCTCTCTCCTTTCCTCTCCTTACCTTAGCTCTCAGGAACTACTTTCTATTTTAAAAAACTGCACCACCTCACAGAAATGCCCCCACTGCTATAAATCTCATTCTCACCTACTCTTACTTTCCATCTTGCTGCTATAAGCATCAGGTGACATCTCTCCAAATCCTGGGCCCACCCTCATTCCCACCATTACCCAATCACGCACTCCTTATAGTAACTTTAATAAAAGCAACACACATAACCTCATCTCCATCAAATGCATCCCATACGCACACACTCCTTTCACTTGCGCACTATGGAACTCTTGCTCTGTCTGCAATAAACTTACAACCATTCATGACCTGTTTATTTCAAATTCTTTCACCCTTTTAGCAATTACCGAAACCTGGCTATCTCCTTCCGACACAGTTTCCACTGCTGCTCTCACACATGGTGGTCTTCACTTTAGCCATACCCCTAGGCCAGGTGAGAAACGTGGCAGTGGTGTTGGGATCCTGCTCTCCCCCTCTTGCACTTATCAGTACCTACCTCCAATCCCATCTCTCTCCTTCTCTTCCTTTGAAGTCCACTGTATTCGCCTTTTCTCCCCCCTCTCCCTCAAAGTGGCAGTCATCTATCGCCCTCCCGGACCTACCTCCCATTTCCTTGACAACGTTGCCGCCTGGCTTCCTCACTTTCTCTCTACAAATATACCAACCCTAATTCTTGGGGACTTCAACATTCCCATTGACAACCCATCTGCCCCTGCTGCCTCTAAACTTCTTTCACTTACATCCTCCTTCGGTCTCTCACAATCCACCCTATTCCCTACCCACCGTGATGGACACTCCCTCGACCTGGTATTTTCCTACCTCTGTTCTATATCTGACCTCACCTGTCGCCCCTTTCCCATTTCAGACCATCACCTGGTCACCTATAATATTAATGCAACAGCTAAACCAACTCCTCCATCCCGCCCCCGCAGCTGTTGAAATCTGCATGCTGTGGATCCGCTCCAATTTTCAAAAACTATTCAAGATCTCCTCCCTCACACTTCCACTATAACTTGCCCTGATCTCGCAACATCCCACTATAACAAAACTCTCTCCTCTGCACTAGACACACTTGCCCCTCCCCAGCTATGCAAAACATCACGCCGTCAGTTGCAGCCCTGGCACTCTCAGCAATTTGCAACGCTATTTGCAAAAATGCTCCCGTACTGCTGAACGTGTCTGGAGGAAAACTCACTCTGACCCTGACTTCATACACTATAAGTTTATGCTTCATTCATACACTTGTGTCCTTCACTTAGCCAAGCAAACCTACTTCTCCTCCCTTATATCTACTCTTTCCTCAAACCCTAAATGACTCTTCTCCACATTTAACTCTCTCCTCTACCCTCCTGCTCCACCCCCCTCATCTGTCTTTAGCGCTCAAGACTTGGCAGACTACTTTTTAAACAAACACATTCTATCCGGAGCAACATTCCAACCGCAACCTGCAATACTCCATCAACAGGCCCTGCTACTCCCTCTGCCACCCTCTGCATCCTCCATCCAGCCACTGAGAATGAAGTTTCCTCCTCGCTATCTTCCTTAAGCCTCCCTACCTGCCCACTCAACCCTATTTCTTCCCATCTAATACCCTCCCTATCTTCTACCCTCACTCCTGCTCTTACACACATCTTCAACCTATGTCTTTCTACCGGCTCATTCCCATCTTCTTTCAAACATGCAATAGTCACTCCCATACTCAAAAAACCCTCCCTTGACCCTAATTTTCCTGAAAGCTACCGCCCGATATCACTGCACCCACTAACATCAAAACTCCTTGAAAAACTAGTTTACAATCGCCTAACCCACTTCCTGTCTGCCAACTCTTTGCTTGACACCCTGCAATCTGGATTCCACCCCAAACACTCAACTGAGACTGCCCTTACCAAGGTTATGAACGATCTTCTCTCTGCTAAAAATATTGGCCACTACTCCATACTCATCCTACTTGACCTTTCAGCTGCCTTCGACACAGTTGACCACCCCATCCTCATACAGACCCTTAGCTCTTTTGGCCTCTGTGGCACTGCTCTTTCCTGGTTTCACTCTTATCTGTCTCACAGGTCATTTTCTGTGTCATTTGACAATGACTCCTCCTCTCCGATGCCTCTGTCTGTTAGAGTACCTCAAGGATCTGTTCTGGGTCCTCTACTCTTCTCCATTTATACTTCTTCTCTGGGTAAACTTATCAACAGTTATGGCTTCAAATATGACCTCTATGCTGATGACACCCATATCTTCCTCTCCACCCCTGCTCTCTCTCCCTCTATCCTTTCTCATGTCAGCAACTTCTTATCTGGTATTTCTTCCTGGATGGCCTCTCACCACCTAAAGATAAACATGTCCAAGACTGAGCTCCTTCTTATCCCCCCCTCAAGCTCTACGCCGACCTGTGACTTCTCTATCCGTGTTGACTGCATCACCATTTCCCCATCGCCCCAAGTCCGCTGCCTCGGAGTTACACTTGACTCAAATCTATCCTTCACCCCCCATATCCAAACGCTTTCTACATCCTGCCGCAACTATCTACGCAACATTTCCAAGATTCGACCTTTTCTGAGCGCTGACACCACAAAGCAAATAATCCACTGCCTTGTTATTTCACGACTTGACTACTGCAATAACCTACTCGCTGGCCTTCCTCTTTCCCACCTCTCTCCCCTTCAATCCATCCTAAATGCCTCTGCCAGGCTGATCCACCTTTCCCGTCGCTCTGTATCTGCTGCACCTCTCTGCGAGTCCCTTCATTGGCTCCCCATACACAGCAGAGTTAAATTCAAAATTCTCACCCTTGCATACAAAGCGCTCACCAACTCCGCTCCCTTCTACCTATCCTCTCTAATCAACAAGTATACTCCAGCCCGCCCACTAAGATCCAACAATGACCTGCTCCTTGCTTCTGCGACTATCTCCTCCTCTCATGCTAGACTGCAGGGCTTCTGTCATGCAGCACCTACCCTCTGGAACACTCTCCCTCATGCTGTCAGGCTTTGCCCAAATCTTTCTTCCTTTAAATGCTCTCTGAAGACTTTTCTGTTCAGAGAAGCCTACCACCCTACTCAATAATATTCCTTTTACCTAACAACATTTCCCTCCTCTAACTCTGCATTAACATCTTTCTCAATCTTTCAGTCCTCACCTCCTGTTTCTCAACCTCCTACCCTTCTAGATTGTAAGTTCCCATGGGAATAGGGCCCTCGATTCCTCCTGTATGTGTTTGTAAATTCTGTCCTGTCTCTTAGTCTTAGAAGTTTTATACTATTGTTTTATTTAAATGATCTGTATCCATGGACAGCGCTGCGGAATATGATGGCGCTTCATAAATAAAGTATAATAATAATAATAATAATAATAAGGGGTTTATATGTTTTCTTATGTTTGTTTTTGTCTTACATTCCCCCTAGAAATAATTGGGATTTTCTTCATGATAAATATCCTATTTATGTTTGTCTTACACAATAGTGTAGAAAATTGCAGATAGCGCAGAGTTATAAAGAAAAATAGAGATAAGGCATTGAGATTTGTAATATGTGCCATGAGTTTTCTTGTGTGTGTGTGTGTGTGTATATATATATTTATTTATACATACCTAGTACCTACAGTGCAAGTTCAGATTCTATTTTTCATGAATAATGCCTGGCTGAGTGAACACAATTAGGTGGTATTATTAGAAGCAGAATTGAATGGTACTGCACAAAAAAACTTGTGTAGATTTGCAGTTGACAATAAATATTTTATTATAAAAAAATGGGTCAAAGGGGGACTGCTGCAAATACCAGAAGTATTTGACTGTATGTAGGTCTGAAGATGCACTTGAATGATGGTTGGTAAAATGTACTAAAAGCTATCTATATCTTTATAGCTTAACTTGACCCTGTGTTGGTATATTTAGTGAAGTACCTGGGGGAATAACATTAACTGGTGATAATGGGAAACCTAGAGAAAGTCTTAGTGAATATAATTACCTTCTGGTTTAGCAAATTGGTTTCAAAGAGTAACATAAGAATCATTAGGCATATTTATTAATGACAATGGTTAGTTTACCTCTGCTAAATTAATTCTTGCATTTAACCTGGGACTGGGAATATGGGGTGAAGCCGAGTGGTACACAATAATGGGTGGGGTTTAATATTCCGGACGTTATTTAGGTGGACTCATGTGACTGAGAAATACTAAACATACAGGAATTGAAATGTTATCAGAGAGACAGAGCAACCAGTTTGGTACAATCTGATACAATCCTGGCCTATCAGTGCTTGTTTTATTAGGGTAGATCCACAGAGCAGCAACTCACCATCTTAGAGTGATATCAGATTGAAGATCTCCCAGCTTTATGGGTGTCACATGTCACTAGCTTCTACATGTCCAGTATTTCAATAAGTTTTCAGTTTTTAATTTATTTTTTTTGTTTTGTTTCTTTTTTTCTAGTGCACTGCAATAAGGTGGGCTCTTACAGCAAGGTAGTGACAGCTTGTGTGTGGCTTTTCCTGGTCTGAGGCCGGCTTTGGCACATGGCTGACAGAGCAGTTTCAGCATCTGAGGGTCTTGTCTGATGCCGGGTTTGGCACATGGCTGACAGAGCAGTTTCAGCATCTGAGGGTCTTGTCTGATGCCGGGTTTGGCACATGGCTGACAGAGCAGTTTCAGCATCTGAGGGTCTTGTCTGAGGCCAGCTTTGGCACATCACTGACAGAGCAGTTTCAGCATCTGAGGGTCTTGTCTGAGGCCAGCTTTGGCACATCGCTGACAGAGCAGTTTCAGCATCTGAGGGTCTTGTCTGAGGCCAGCTTTGACACATGGCTGACAGGGCAGTTTCAGCATCTGAGGGTCTTGTCTGAGGCCAGCTTTGGCACATGGCTGACAGGGCAGTTTCAGCATCTGAGGGTCTTGTCTGAGGCCGGCTTTGGCACATGGCTGACAGAGCAGTTTCAGCATCTAAGGGTCTTGTCTGAGGCCGGCTTTGGCACATGGTTGACAGAGCAGTTTCAGCATCTGAGGGTCTTGTCTGAGGCCGGCTTTGGCACATGGCTGACAGAGCAGTTTCAGCATCTAAGGGTCTTGTCTGAGGCCGGCTTTTGCACATGGCTGACAGGGCAGTTTCAGCATCTGAGGGTCTTGTCTGAGGCCAGCTTTGGCACATGGCTGACAGGGCAGTTTCAGCATCTAAGGGTCTTGTCTGAGGCCGGCTTTGGCACATGGCTGACAGGGCAGTTTCAGCATCTGAGGGTCTTGTCTGATGCCGGGTTTGGCACATGGCTGACAGAGCAGTTTCAGCATCTAAGGGTCTTTTCTGAGGCCAGCTTTGGCACATGGCTGACAGGGCAGTTTCAGCATCTGAGGGTCTTATTTGAGGCCAGCTTTGGTACATGGCTGACAGGGCAGTTTCAGCATCTGAGGGTCTTGTCTGAGGCCAGCTTTGGCACATGGCTGACAGGGCAGTTTCAGCATCTGAGGGTCTTGTCTGAGGCCAGCTTTGGCACATGGCTGACAGGGCAGTTTCAGCATCTGAGGGTCTTGTCTGAGGCCAGCTTTGGCACATGGCTGACAGGGCAGTTTCAGCATCTGAGGGTCTTATCTGAGGCCAGCTTTGGCACATGGCTGACAGGGCAGTTTCAGCATCTGAGGGTCTTATCTGAGGCCAGGTTTTGGCACATGGCTGACAGGGCAGTTTCAGCATCTGAGGGTCTTATCTGAGGCCAGGTTTTGGCACATGGCTGACAGAGGGGCTGCAAGTTCTGATACAGCATATAAATGATGGTATATGGTATATGTGGTATATGGCTGACAGGCTGCAGTGCCTTGGGACTTGATTTTGGTAGTTTACTGACAGAGATGATGTAGATCTTTGGGGTTTAATATAATGTCTGATATGGGCAAATAGCTGATAGAAGAGCTGAATGGAAAAGGGTCTCATCTATGCCCTGATAAAAGCCTTGCCTATTGTATTTTATAGCAGTCTCTGTCTTAAATATATATATATATACTTATATGGCTAAAATGAGTGGGCTTTAGTGAATCAGAAGTGGCTGGATTAATCTACTGCTGAATTTTGCAGAGATAGCCAGCTACAATATAATAGTATAGGGACTACTGAAGCTAAAGTGGCTAGAGAGGTCGAAGATGTAGAAGCTGCAGGATATCAGAGCATGCTTGTGCGCTTCTGCTTACATTTTGCACAAGCCTACAATATATATATATTAAGATTCTATAAGTTGTGGCACTGCTTACTGTGCAGAACTGGATTTACATATTCTAGTTAGGCGAACAGCATAAGCAAAAGCACACGAGCGCTCTCTGCTATCCTACATTACAGCAGGTGGTACAGTTTCTGATTTCCTTTATGCCCACTGTATTATAAAAATAAACTATGCAGGTATGTTGCAATGCCGATGAAAAAATGTCTTTACTTTCCCTTTGAGAGAATGGAAAGCGCTGTGAAAATTGGCCAGTAAAGCTCACTTACTAATAATGGAGAGCTGGGAAAGCTTTAGTGAGTGGGATCCATACACATGATAATAACAATGATAAAGATAATGATTATAATAATAGATAATGATTATAGTAATAATAGAACAACAGATGAACTAGAGAGGCTGTTAGTGGGAGAGATTCTGAAAAGGTTGCCAAAAAGGCTGGTGATACTGTTAAGTAAATTTTGGCCTCTGAAATATTCTAATACTTTGACACTTTTTACTTTGTGTTTAAATCAGTTTAGACTTTTTTTGTAGTTTGTGTATAGCGGTGTGTTAAATTGTTACATTTTTGTTTTCATGTAAAAGGGATATGACTGTGTTTTTGAGGTTCTCTTGCAGCTCTCATAGTATTCTCTATCGATTTACTCCAGCAGATCTCACTGATTTATCTTGCCATTTGTATACTGGTAAGGTTGTCTATGAATTCACAACTAACATAGAAGTGAAGTAGAAGTAAAAATAAGCTGAAAATATTTCAATTTGATTTGTATTTTTTATTAAAACCTGACACTCCCCTGCTAGTTGCAACTATCCAGTAAGCTTCATTAGATAATAAGGGGCAAATCTCATAGCAACTCCTGGTTTATCTCCTTTCTTACAGATTTCAGTAAGGATTATTCATGTAAGATCTGCAAGATAAACTGCTGTGTAGTAAGAATGTGTCCCGGTCATGATTACCAAATGTGTTTGCAATTGTCATAATGCAGGATTCTCATATACTAGGAACACTGCCCTGCTGTCCCTCTCGCAGCTTCCTCTTCAGGGCAAATGTCCCAGTTTCCAGTGCAAACCCCAGGTCCACCCACAGCCCACACAATCTGTGACCCACCTCTGGTTGTGGCATTTAAAAGTCTCTCTTACCTCCCAGTCCTGGAAAGCCTCTGGGAAATTTTTGGAGGTAAACAATAGGCAACATTAACTAAAGGCTCTCTTAGCCGCTCTAATCCCTCCAGCTTCACTTGTCTCAATATTATTCTATAAAGCTTTTTAACGAAACTCACTCATCTGTCTTCAGTAGATCCTCTGAATTAAAAACATACAGCAGAGAGACCAATGAGCAGCAATGCACCATAAGACTTCTGGGCCTAATAGTTTCTAATGTGATCCAGGTCTGGGTGGCCTTTACTCATATTATTTTACCACATCTGATGAGAAATTTGTCTGGTCTATCATATAAAGTGCCGTTTAAGAAAATAACTTAGTTGTAGTGAGGAACTGGTGAAGCTATGGGGCTTCAAGAGATTAACCCAGATTAAAAAGAAAAAGAAAAATTGGGAAATTGAGCCATCTGTACACAGATCTTACTGTGCTCATGACATGGAACATGTGCTCATGTGACATGCGTTCCTGCACACCTCTGGCTCACACTGTGTCTGAATGCAGGTGCTCTGTATGTTGTATGCATTGATAGCTGAAACAGTTATAGCTTTTACTATAATAATATACCATTTTTAATGTATGGATAGTCATGTAAGCAAAAACAATTCCATGTGGCACCTTGTTTAAAAAGATTGGACAACTATGCACAAAAAAACATATACCCCACTAGTGGGACACTGTGTATGACATATTGTATCTCTCTCTAGATTTCTTGTGTTATATGTTATGCAACTATAGTACAGGCGTACACTGCACTGCATGCATACAGGTCGTATCATCCGTACTATGGAATCCAAATGTTTATCCGCCTTATAAAGAATCATCCAGAGACAACAATCTTTGTACCATATTTTATTGAATTGCATTTATATTAAATTAAAAATATATTTCTGACAGATTTGTTTAACAAAAATGCGGAACATGTTTCAAATTGTTCAGCTGGGATGATGAGGGAGGAAAGAAGCTAAAGCAAAAAAAATGACATCTTTACAAAAAGAAAAAAGAAATAACCAAAATAAAAAAAAAAGTTTATTTTTGGAGCCCAGAGCTGTTACATATTATCTGGAAGACCCAGTGAGTTCAGATTATCCCCTCACAGTTGACAATGTTTCATTCTTTTATTTGAAATTATTGGGGTCTTTGCAGCTTCATCTAGCAGTTTAATGAGTGTACAAATCTTGTGAGTTTTTTTTTTTTTAACATTGCAGGCTATAGATGGCTATAGATCCCACAATATTAACATTATGTATTCTTATTTGCATATAAAGCAAGTTATGTGAAGGATAGTAGGTTAAATTATCATACAGACCACCTTTGCTATGTTTGAGTTGGTATTTTTCTACCCAGCTTGTAAGAATGCTGCATTTTGTCTTTATTGTTTTGGTGAAATACAGCTTCTCTCTGACTATATTGTTCATGCTAAATGTATATTCTAATTTTTATTAGCAGCAAACATTTATAATCAGTTAGTTGGAAGTGGTCTATTAAACCTAATGTATTGCCTCGTTGTCCTTTTAGAAATGAACACAAAATTAAGTGTTGCAAGTTGTACCAGATACAGTAAAGACAGTTTGGGAAACTAGGTGGCGCTGTGGATTGCCTGTATGGCAATATAAAAATAATATTTTCTAGATTTTAGACCATACATGTTTTCCTTTTAAAACATGCCTTAAACGATTTAGAAGTGTGATACACATTTTAGAACTTATTTTTGGCTACTATAAATAATTTTACAATATTTTAGACTTATCTCACATTGATTTTCAAATCATAATGCATTTTATAGGGCCTTACAATAGGAGGAAATAGTATAACAATTGCACTACTGCAATGGCTGGTAGGAAATATTGTGCAAACTATGACAAACTATGACAAAAAAATATATAAAAAAAAATAAAGCAAGGTCACACAAGTGTATTGTTTTGCTTCACTATTCTATTTGGAGGAAAAAAGATTCAGATAAAGAAAATAATTATTAGAAACTAAAAATTAAATTTCGCATTAGAGCTCTGCTTAGGGGGACTAGTATGTTAATAGGTTTTTAAATATAGGACCCGCTGCGGGAATCAGGTAATCACTTGTGTTGTCCATTCCTGTTAGTGAGTTTAACTGCTTAGCTCCAGAGAGGTTAAATTATTGTGCAATGTATAACAATCCAGACATACAAAATTATAGGGGTCTGAGGCCTGAGTTGGAAGCTGATTTTGTAATTTCAGCAAACTGCATATAAATTCCTAGGTGCAAACTACTTTATTATATTCTCTAATTCGATATGTAACCCCAATAATTTGAAACATAGAATAAAAGTTGCCACTTGACAATACCTACCCGAAATAGAGCAAGGGCATTTAACCAGAAAACCATGACTTAGAAAACCATTCCAATACTGCAAGAAAAATAGAGATGGTCTTACTGGCCATCTATACTGAAGATGACCTCAGTGGGCAGCGGCCTTTGTTACCTCCAAAACTTTACAAGCCTCTCCAAATTCACCAGTTCCCTTGTTCTGCAGCTGATTTACAACTGACCATGTATCTACAAAATGTTAGTGAACTGGTTGCGCAGTTAAAAGGACATTAAGCATTGGTTTTGTGTAAACTTATGTTTGACCCTCTAGAGAAGCCAAAAAGCAAATTCTGCATTGTGCAAACCTTGGAAATCAAATAGCTGATTCAGGCAATTAGCAGTATTGAGAATAACTAGGTTACAGATTTTGCTTTTTAGCATCTCTAGGGAATGTTGGATAAAGAGACATTTTTGCACAAAAGCAAAAGGTGCTTAAAGTCCCATTGAGATCTGGGTATGCTGGAAAGGCCAATGACTGCTTACGGAGTAGGAAGTAGAAGACTTTTAACCCTTTGGCTGCTAGACAGGGTTGTGTTAAACAAATTAAGTCTTGCAACCTTATTTTGCAGTATAGATGTTAAAGCATAATACATCATATATCTGATTAAGGGCAAAAGCAGCAATGTCCCCAAATAATTGTTTTTTTTTAATTTATCTTAAAGAGGTTCCTCAATGCCCACAAAATGGTTAGGATTTCAGAATGTCATTGCTTGGACAAAGTTGGGCCATTGTTATGAAATTAACTCGCATAGGCTGAAAAAAAACCCTGAAAAAAAACTGGCCTTAGGTTTAGACACCCCCTAGGTTACC
This sequence comes from Bombina bombina, assembly GCF_027579735.1. Lineage (NCBI taxonomy): Eukaryota > Metazoa > Chordata > Amphibia > Anura > Bombinatoridae > Bombina > Bombina bombina. Next base: position 570,096,972 of record NC_069499.1, read on the forward strand.
CCCCTAGGTTACCCAAGAGTATAGTCTTATAATAGCCATGTGTGTTTGAAAAGGAGGCACAGTCAGCATACTGAATGGCTAACTCATAGCAAAGGTGCCCCTTTCTGGTCATAAATAGAGAAAACTGCCCATTATCAGACACATGTGAATTAAAACACTACACAGGAGCTCTGAGGGACTCTCCCTATCTAACATATGTTAAAAAAAGGTAAGATTAGTCGGTAACACAAGCTGAGATAAAATGCACTCACAATACATCAGCAATGGATCAAAAATCACTTGAACACGTACAACATTAATTCAAAATTACCCTCCCATAGAATTACAAGATAAATAATAGGATTTGTAGAAATAATACTCTATAATGTAGTCAACAAAACCTTTGTAACCCCTTCTCTACCACAATGATGCTTTGAGAAGCAAGTCAGTCCAGTAGAGAAGAGGTTAAACATGCTAACACATGGGAACAGTCCTTCATTTTGAAATATGCAAACAAAACAGGGATTCTGAGAAGAAGAAAAAAGTTGCTAAAAAGGGTGAGAGACCTAGTCAAAGAGAAGGCAGGGATAATGCAAGCAACAGCAAACAAATCACAAGCAATGTTTAAAAAAAAATGATCAAACATGAACATAAAATTTCCTTATACAGAAACTTAAACCCAGCAGCTGTCCACAATTATATACAAATAAACTCAGAAGAGCAGCAAAAATCCAAAGGAAGTTGTCTTGTAGATGAGAAATGCCCGCCCTTATGTACAAATTCATCTGGCTACATCTGACAATCTAGAAAAATACTATTCACATTTTCATAGTAACATACAGTTATATTTTGTTTCTCTAGGCTGTGAATGGCAGTTAGGTATGTATGCATGTTATCAACTGAAAGGCAGTTAGGTATGTATGCATGTTATCAACTGAAAGGCAGTTAGGTATGTATGCATGTTATCAACTGAAGGGCAGTTAGGTATGTATGCATGTTATCAACTGAAAGGCAGTTAGGTATGTCTGCATGTTATCAACTGAAGGGCAGTTAGGTATGTATGCATGTTATCAACTGAGGGACAGTTAGGTATGTATGCATGTTATCAACTGAAAGGCAGTTAGGTATGTATGCATGTTATCAACTGAAGGGCAGTTAGGTATGTATGCATGTTATCAACTGAAGGGCAGTTAGGTATGTATGCATGTTATCAACTGAAGGGCAGTTAGGTATGTATGCATGTTATCAACTGAAAGGCAGTTAGGTATGTATGCATGTTATCAACTGAGGGACAGTTAGGTATGTATGCATGTTATCAACTGAGGGGCAGTTAGGTATGTATGCATGTTATCAACTGAGGGACAGTTAGGTATGTATGCATGTTATCAACTGAAAGGCAGTTAGGTATGTATGCATGTTATCAACTGAGGGACAGTTAGGTATGCATGCATGTTATCAACTGAAGGGCAGTTAGGTATGTATGCATGTTATCAACTGAGGGGCAGTTAGGTATGTATGCATGTTATCAACTGAAGGGCAGTTAGGTATGTATGCATGTTATCAACTGAAGGGCAGTTAGGTATGTATGCATGTTATCAACTGAAGGGCAGTTAGGTATGTATGCATGTTATCAACTGAAAGGCAGTTAGGTATGTATGCATGTTATCAACTGAGGGACAGTTAGGTATGTATGCATGTTATCAACTGAGGGGCAGTTAGGTATGTATGCATGTTATCAACTGAGGGACAGTTAGGTATGTATGCATGTTATCAACTGAAGGGCAGTTAGGTATGTATGCATGTTATCAACTGAAGGGCAGTTAGGTATGTATGCATGTTATCAACTGAGGGACAGTTAGGTATGTATGCATGTTATCAACTGAGGGGCAGTTAGGTATGTATGCATGTTATCAACTGAAGGGCAGTTAGGTATGTATGCATGTTATCAACTGAAGGGCAGTTAGGTATGTATGCATGTTATCAACTGAAGGGCAGTTAGGTATGTATGCATGTTATCAACTAAGGGACAGTTAGGTATGTATGCATGTTATCAACTGAGGGGCAGTTAGGTATGTATGCATGTTATCAACTGAAGGGCAGTTAGGTATGTATGCATGTTATCAACTGAGGGACATTTAGGTATGTATGCATGTTATCAACTGAGGGGCAGTTAGGTATGTATGCATGTTATCAACTGAGGGGCAGTTAGGTATGTATGCATGTTATCAACTGAGGGGCAGTTAGGTATGTATGCATGTTATCAACTGAAGGGCAGTTAGGTATGTATGCATGTTATCAACTGAGGGGCAGTTAGGTATGTATGCATGTTATCAACTGAAGGGCAGTTAGGTATGTATGCATGTTATCAAATGAAGGGCAGTTAGGTATGTATGCATGTTATCAACTGAAGGGCAGTTAGGTATGTATGCATGTTATCAACTGAAGGGCAGTTAGGTATGTATGCATGTTATCAACTGAGGGGCAGTTAGGTATGTATGCATGTTATCAACTGAGGGGCAGTTAGGTATGTATGCATGTTATCAACTGAAGGGCAGTTAGGTATGTATGCATGTTATCAACTGAGGGGCAGTTAGGTATGTATGCATGTTATCAACTGAGGGGCAGTTAGGTATGTATGCATGTTATCAACTGAGGGGCAGTTAGGTATGTATGCATGTTATCAACTGAAGGGCAGTTAGGTATGTATGCATGTTATCAACTGAGGGGCAGTTAGGTATGTATGCATGTTATCAACTGAGGGACAGTTAAACAGTTTTGTTTGTTGGGTTTCTTAAGAACAAAAATAAGATTTTAAAAATGATTTACTTCCTAAAGGCCACCAAGGAAAATGGAAGTCACAACTAAACTTCCATAATTCAGACAAAGGGGTAGATTTACCAAGCAGCAGATGTGCAATCTACCCCCGATGTTTCTGGCTCACCGGAAACAAGAGTTAAGAAGCAGCGGTCATAAGAGGTGGCAGACTGCAATCATCCCAATCCGATCCGGATGATTGACACCGCCTGCTAGCGGCCAATTGGCCGCGAGTGTGCAGGAGGCGGTACAATGCTTGTGCAATTATAAATGCCGACAGTGTATGCTGACGGCATTTATCGATGTCAGGTGGACATGATTTGCTACAGTGAATCATGTCGCCCACAAGTTGATAAATCGGCCCCAAAGAATGTAAAAGATAGAAAAAATCCAGTGTACTTCTATTAGCAAATGTAACTCTATTAGTATCCTTTGTTCATTATTTCCTTTCTACAACAGCTATCTAAATAGGCTAAAAGGCGTGCATGCTCCTTGAGTACTATTTTGATACCAATGTTACAAGCATAACATAGCATATCCTGTTATAGTGCTCAAAACACGTGCACACTTCTAAGTCTAATTCAGTGTAATGTCAAGGTGATACGCTTTAAAAAAGGATAACAAGAGAGATGCATTTGATAATAAAATTAAATTGGAAATTTTTATTTTTTTTAATTGCACATACTTTGTTAATCATGGAAGTTTAGTTTTGAGCATGTCCTTTACAGATCAATAAAAGGACTTTAGCTGACCTTGATAGGGTGGAATTATGTATAGTTTAAGACATTTAACAGGGCTTTTCTTTCTTTTTCTCTGTCCTATATACAAAGGGAATCCTGCTATAAAGTGAATAACACTGAGTAAATTTTTTGGTATGAGTATTTGTTTAATCATACCGTTCAGTATTTTTTTTTTTTCATCCCCTGGCAGTGCTCTGTGCATGTATCACAGTACCAGAAGACAGACAAGCTTAGGGACATAAAAAGAACAGTTTTCTTTCATGCATTTAAAAGAACAGATTTAAAAATACTACAAATTATTTCGCTTGTTTGAAAAAGAAGTGATCTAACATTTAGAAAATGGTTTATTTTTCAATTCCACCCTCCCTTAATTTCACAAAATAATTCTGTTTTTCAAGTCAATGTACAGACATAACTTGTATATATCCAAATCTGTCATTAGGGGAAATAGGCAGCTATCTATGGGCTACATTACTGAAACGGGCACCTGCCTAGCTTTTCAAATCATGTTAAAATACACTACTTATATTCCATTGTGTATACTGGGCTGTCTATAAGAGTTAATGAGAGGTAACACCTGTGAGTTTTAAGCCTTTTAAAATATAAATACACAAACAAGGAGAAAATACTAGAATGATTCCTGCCTATGGATATTAAATATGGAACTTGATTCTGGCAACAGAAAACCCACAACAGCTCCAAAAAAATCCAAAATGCTATTTTGAGAATAATGTTCTGTGGTATTAAAGGGACAGTCTAGGCCAAAATAAACTTTTATGATTCAGATAGGGCATGTCATTTTAAACAATTTTCCAAATTACTTTTATCACCAATGTTGCTTTGTTCCATTTGTATTCTTAGTTGAAAGCTTAACCTAGGAGGTTCATATGCTAATTTCTTAGACCTTGAAGGCCACCTCTTTTCAGAATGCATTTTAACAGTTTTTCACCACTAGAGGGTGTTAGTTCACGTATTTCATATAGATAACACTGTGCTCGTGCACGTGAAGTTATCTGGGAACAGGCACTGATTGGCTAAACTGCAAGTCTGTCAAAAGAACTAAAATAAGGGGGCAGTTTGCAGAGGCTTAGATACAAGATAATCACAGAGGTTAAAAGTATATTATTATAACTGTGTTGGTTATGCAAAACTGGGGAATGGGTAATAAAGGGATTATCTATCTTTTAAAACAATAAAAATTCTGGTGTAGACTGTCCCTTTAAATGACTACATTGTACCCCACACACCATATAGGGAATGCTGTCTATATGATCCCTATCCTGTCTGCTGAGCTCTCTCCCTATGGTTGATTTAGTCCGCTGGCATCTTAAATGACTTAAAATACCAGTACAAAATTACAGCTTATGCAAGTTGACCTGCATCACTCACCGAAAAAAAACTTTGTGGGTAGGTTTTGTTGCAAGTATTTACTTTTCCACTCATAATGCCATCAATTCAATCATTTTAATTAATCAATTTGCATTCATAACAGTGTCTTAATTTGTGAAATACAAATACTGGGAGGTAGAAAACAGTTTAACTTGTAATTCATACATAGAACAAATGCCCATAGGCAGTTTATTGTTCTACATACAAAATGTGTTTTTAGGAGTAACAGTGTCTCTTTAAACTACATAAAATATAACCCCCCCTTCTGTTTCTCTTTAATGGGAGAAAGAGTAAAGCTGTTAAATCATGTATTTAAAATAATGATTTATATCAATTTATTTTAAAATATCATCATTCTCTAAGTTGTAGTGCCATTTGTGGTTTATAGCTGAATTAATCTTAGCTGCTCAGAGAAACCTGCATCAAATGTATCCAAGTTAAAATAATTATTTACTAGACTTGGCATAGGCTCTGGAGGAGGATATACTGAATAATTGATAAGATACATGTTACTACAACTTGGAAACAATTTACTTAATGCCAAGCTACAGTTTTCTCAGGGAGGTGAAAATAAAGACCATATTTCTGCACAGAAATGAAAGGTCAAAGATAAATTCACAGGTGTTTAAATATCCCCAAAAAAACTAGAAATCTAGAATATTAAAATGGTAAATCATACTAAACATTTCTTCTGTATACTTGCTGGAAATGTAATGACAAGCCTTTCTTTCTCAAGGTTTTAAACATTTGTATAAATTTAAATGTGAAACAATGCTGTGATTACATTAAAAATGATTCAATTCTACAGTCTCATTATGCATTTTTAAAAACAGCCATCAAAAGAAAAATTAATGTTTCCAAGTTTATGAATTAATCTTTGGAGAAGTGAAAATATTCTGGTAATTTTGACACATGCAACACTGTTCATTTGCAGAGCATTGTTATTAATGAAATATTTGCATATAACCCTTAAAAATAACACAAGTCTGATACATACAGTGCCAATAAAAAGTATTCATTTTAAATGTTTACATTTTAATTTCAGAAAGTTAATATTTACAAACTTTTTTTTAGCAGCTTACAGGAAAAAATGTGTATCTAATGTTTGGCTTATTTTATACCAAGTGTTTTCAGCAAATAAACGCTAAATGACAATATAATTCTATTTTTTATTCTATAGTTAAATATTAAATAAACTGGAATGTTTATTGGAGTATGTTGTTATCCCTTTTGTCTGAAACAAGATCCTAGAATCTTGCTTAGAGTTAATAAAGCATGTTACTTTTAACATGGCCATTCCTTTGTATTTGAACTTTATATAACGTGATATTTTACTTCAATGCTCTGCAGCCAGGAGAACTGAAACATTTTAGTAGCACATAAGTTAGAAAATGGCTGTTAAGCTGCCAACCACGACTAGGTCTATAGGTTTACTTAGTGGCTGTATGGCCATTTTCCATTCAACCAATGCAGATGATGCACATTCATGTGCATGGTATGCATTAGATGCCTGTATTTGTGCCATTATGTTTTTGAATTGAACAAAAATATATCTTTTTTTTTTAAAGTCACCTGTGTGCTAGAATTCATTGGAAGCCTTCAAGATGCAATGGTTGTATATCCTTCTGTTTGTCTAGGGATATTCCTACACTACCTCGTCCTTTTTGTTGAAGTGTGCATACATAAATACCTGCCCTTCTTTTACACAGCTGCTTCATGTAGTCCCTTTACTGTTGGAGTGGCTCACACCTTTTTCTGTTCTCCAGCAGAAGAGGGAGTAATAATAATCGACCCATATTACAGCAGTGCTAATAAATGCTACATTATTTCATCATACCATCAGAACCGAGGATGCATCTACCATAACAGATTCTGAAATTTACACTGTGATCATCAAGGTACAAGTCAGCTTTAAATATCCCCATTTCAACTGTTCTGTTGCCTGGAGGAAGATCATAGGTGTTTTGTCACCAGTTAGTCACAACTTGCCAAAAAATATTTACCCCAGTGTTCCTGAATGTGTATTCTTCCCATGAATGCTTTTCTGTCCATCTATATCTCTCCTGGGAATTTTCATTTTTGGCATTAAATCCTGAGCACAGCATCTTCTCTAAGAACTGATCCAATCACCCACAGTAGCCCACACATTGAGAATTTGGCAATCTCTCTCAGTCCAAAACATTCTAGAGCATGAACGGAGCGAAGCAGCTGACAGTATTTATGTAGAATACTTCTTACACAGAGATAATGAGGTTGATGACCACATTTGGTAATACAGTATTTTGTCTTTCTTGGTATGTTCATAACTTGAATACCATCCACTGTTGGAGATTACATTTTTTTCCACCCAGATGTCTGATATACTTTGACTTGCAACTTTTATACCCAACAAGTGAATGCCACTCTTTCAGTCCATACACATGATTCAAAGCTTATTTATAATCATGATGACAATGTTTGTGCAGTTTTACAATCCTTTGCAAATTCCCTTATTTATTATTTGACTGTTCCGTTACTTTATGCATAATCGATTATTGCAACCAAAACACTTGAGATATCTATCTGAATACCACATCTCCAGCGATGCATTGTAGGCCCTTGCATGATAATATAGTTGGCAGTATATTATTCGTCTGCTTAACCACAATAACCTAAATTTTATGACCACTAATCAGCAACATTGATAAGCTTATGTATTGAAATTCATAATCTAACCTGTAATACTGTAGGAAATATGTGCCTGTGTTTATCCAAACCACCTATAACTGCAAAGATGACATTATGGTTATGGCAAATACAGACAACAGAAATATACAATATTATAAATAAATTTTAAAAATATGAAACAGTATTGAGAAAATAAAAGGAAAAGTATTAAAAAGAAATTAGAGGTATTTACAAATCTGTGCTTCTCAAAAACTAGACGGTATTTCCAACAATACAAATATATGGTGTCATAAGATTTTGTTTGGGAATGACCTTATATTCTTGCACACCTAGGTAAGTGATACGTGGAAACTGTGATGGATTGAAATGCAAGCTTTTAATGATCAAATATTTGAAGGAACAGATTTTTAAAAGCTTACTTCCAGTTTTCTCTATCTGATGTGGTATCATCACTATTACACCTATCTCATCTAGATAACACAATCTCATTTCCAACCACTGCAGTTAGAAATATTTTGTCTAAGAAAAACAGACCAGATCTAGTTCTGAAATAACATCACTTTAAAAATGATGCACCTGAGTTTACAAATCATGGGCTACTGCATTTAGCTGAAGAACTAACTATATTATACCAATATGACTTTTTTATTTCTGACCCACCATTTGTTCATAGTATTGCAAGCTTGATCTGCAAGAATGCTTAAAATAACAATAAGAAATTAAATCCTCTAATAAATCACTAGTTATGAACCCTTAAGGGAAGTGTGAGTTTAGTTGTAATGTAAATAGAAGATCTGACCTTATTAGAACTCCTCCGTGGACTTCATATATAGGACATAGTACATCTACCAGTAAAAAGTAACAGTTGGACATTTAAAAGCTCTATGTAACATGAGGTTGTACTGTAAGTGAAAATTCAATTTAGTAACTGACACTGTTCATTTGCGTACATAACCTTTTCAACCACCTAGTTAGTGATTTATTTTGTTTAAACTGATAGCACTAGGAATATCTTTATAGCTTATTCTCAAGAGAACGTTATTAGATTATTTTCTTTGCAGGTAATTTCATTATTAATCATAACCACAGCCATTACAGTACATATGTTGATTCTGCTGGTTAATTCCATATTGCTTCATTCAAAATCCAATAAAAATAAAAGTAAAACAGTCAGCAACTAAAACAAAGAGAACATCTTAAGTGCAAAACTGGCTGTTGTAGACTCTTCATTTCCTGCTGCATTTAGTCTTCCAGTTTCCCTGCGGAACCCCCAAATTAGCCAACCAAAAGAGCCAGCTTTTGTAAATCTTCAACAAAACAAACCTAATGTTATTTCCATCATGATATACGGATTCCATGTTATTCCTCTGTTTGATGACTACATCCTTTTTTCCCCAACTGTGCTTGTTCCAAGAGCAGCCACACTATGTCAATAGAACTCAGGTATCAACCATGGCTAACAAGCTTTTACATTCTGATTGCTCCACTTTTCTTATGGATTATCCTAAATAAGTCTACGACATGCAACATTTTATTCCGCAAGTCTGACTTATGGAGATTTCCAACTATAGAGCCATCATGGAATTGCAATATGGCATTAATGCTAGACCTGAAACATTATAACAATTAAACATATGATGTTATTGTCACTTTCATGATTGAGCCGATACGTTTCTTTTGTTTGAATTGATGGCATTTTGAACTTCCAGGCTGATACATTACAAAAATGGAGAATGTTGGAAACATTTGTTGGTTGTAACATAATCCAAAAATAAACAGCTCTTGAGAGCCCAGAGAATGTTGTTTCATTGTAAAACAATGTGTTGCGTTGCCAAAGCAAGTTCCATAGAACTATTAGAGGTATTTCCACCCCTAGTTTGTTAAACAAATCAATCTTCTTCTAAAGGGTTGTACATTTAAACAGATTATATGGCACAATTCACATTTAAGATGTTCTTTGTCAATGTGATTAGCTCAAGCCAGTTTTTTTTTAACTTAAAGTAATAGTTGAATGCAGAACATATTTTTTTCTGTCATCAACCCTGAATAAAAAACATTTAAAATGCATTCTTCTCACTTACACACAGAAGCTGAAGAAGTGGTTCACTCAGAAGAATATACAAGATTTACTCCTGGTAACTGCGTGGGGTGTCATCAGATAAGCATCATGTCACATGATAAGAGATGATGATTAGAAACAGAATTCTGCACCAGACGGTATATAATAAGCTTTTCACTTAAGTGACTATAAGCTATGTTGCTGTACTGAGATGTGACCTTCAGTATTTAATGGTGGTACAGAACAGGAAATATTTTATCAAACACTTGTACAAAAAAAAAAATACTGAATTGAGCTGGAAAACACTGCAGATTATTAGGAAAATATTTGCAAGTGCATGGGTACTTAAAAGACGAGTCTACCATCTGCTGCATTGCATCCTTCATGCAGATTCCAGTTAGTTCTACTGGAATTTTAAGTCCTGCAATCTATAAACCCTTGTTGCTCCAGTTCACTAAAACTTGAGAAGCATTTAAGGGTTTCATTATGTGCTCTCCCTAATGACTAATAGAAAAAACTTGAACATCCTTACACCTTCTGATGGGATTGATCTCGCATGGAGAGGAAGCACACCTGAGGAAGAAAGGTGGCTAATGGGGAGGGAGGTCTTAAGTAATCCAAGAGAATTGGAAAGGGTAAATCCAAGTTTCCATAATACTGATAATTCTACACCACAGTGTTCCGATGCCTGTAGGGCGGAGGGGGCATGACAGTGCCTGGCTTCAGAGTAAACTCCGTCAGGTACTCAGGATTTTCAGCCACTACTGGCCGGATGCGTCCATTTTGCTTATAAAAATATTTTGTGCTGTATTCATGCAGATAATCTGGGTGCTGGATGGTGCTCCTAGGTGGTAGACTATGGTTCCAATATTCTGGGTTATCAAATGACTTCTTGGCTTTCTCTGGCATGGTAAGTCCATTGCTTTTTAGGTATTCTGCATTTTCCACTGGCTTAGAGAATGAGTTCAGATACAGACGCTCATTCACATATTCATCCTCAGTTTTAGGTTGTCCGCTAGGCCCATTATGGTACTCAGGGTTGTCCAGAGCTTGAACATCTCCATTTTTTCTTCGTGACACAAAAGGATTTTCTTCTACTGGACTCAAGTAGTCTGTATAACAAGATGAAATGGTTGGAGAATAGTATTATTCATGTAACAATTTCTACTTGGTAGTTAACTTTGGATCAGAAATTAACACTTTTTTACAGCTAAATCAAGTCACAAGTATAAGCTAACAAATGGTGTAGACACAAGCTTTATCAAAATATAAATGGATTACTTTGTAAACCACTAGTGGGTAATTTCTACAATGCTACATTAAAAAAAAAAAACTTTCAACACAGAAATATATATTAAAGGGACAGTTTACTCGAAAATTATCTCCCCTTTAATTTGTACTTAATGATCCACTTTACCTGCTGGGGTGTATTATATTTTTTACAAGCATTTCCTTTACCCTTATATTGCCATTTGAAATAGTTGATTTAGGCTATGGTATCCCCACCTATTCTGAAAGTTTCTGGCCAATTTTCCATTGTTCTCTCCAAGTATTGGTCTTTGGTTTACGGACAAATATAAGATAAAGAAGCATGTATAATGTTATAAAGTAATGGGATCTGATTATACCTACAAGCTCAACAAATTTTATAAGGTTGTGGCTTCAAAACACAAAATCAGCTAATATATACAAATAAACCATAAAAAGCAAATTATCATACATGTTATATTCAGCAGTTGGTAAAAAAAAAGTAATGGGAATCACATTAAGGTAAAACAATTTTACAGTATACTGTCCCTTTAAGCAATTACAATAAGCTGCAATAGGATTATTTTATTTCCTCATGTTTATTACACAACACAGCTATGAGACCTAGTGGACACAATAGGCAACATCCCTAGTTTAACATGCATATATTTACCTGTTGTGTAGTGTTTACCAGGTTTTGTTTTAACCTTTGTATGTTCTCATTAATATTGGAATATTTCTCAGTGTCAAACTCTAGTAGATAGTTTCTAGTAGATAGTTTTATACAGATAGTATCATACAGAATTATTAACAGAGCTATATTGTGATTATATGCACAGTATTTACCTGTTTTGGGCTTCTCCTTCATAGGTGTGATGTAGCCACCCTCTCCCACACATCCTCTTGGGTTGCGTTCTGCAATTAAAGTGGTTGTGGGGTCAGCGCTGTACCTCTGGAGGCTATTCTCCTCTGGTGCTCTTTCTGAGATCTGTTTGCGGAGAGTACCATTGCAACACACCTCTTCAAAGAGTTCAGCTGAGGCCCCTTGTATTGTGGGCACCTCTGGAATGGGACAAGTGTTGGTAGGCCTGTATGGCAAGGTCATTTGTTCTTGAGTGGTGTAGCCTCCATCCCTGTACACAAACTGGTTCTGTGGAGAAAAAAGTCATTATCACCTGTACCATGCAAATGCCAAATGTCTCAATAATTGTTAAAGGAGTATTGGGCAGTAACATAATACAAGTGCTATTTTTTCACCATTCAATGTCAATATATAAAACCTACTACTTCACTACTTCAAAATCTATGTTTTCAGACCATCGTTCAGATTAAAAGAAGGATTCAGTTACAAGAAAACCATGATGTTTTTCCATTGGGTGACGAACATATTTTTTTTTCCCAACCAGAAGGGGTGGTTCTAGACCACAAACTGGAAAAAATTACGATTACTAAGTTAAATTTAAATAATTCAAATTCATCTAGTACTTAGTCCTACCTTTATTTTAAACATTCCATTTTCTCTTCTTTACCTCTCTCCTTAAAGGGACATTAAACACTAAATACATGCTAGATAGCATGATGCATTCAAAGAAAAGATTAGTCCATGACTAACATGTAGATGTATTTTTTAAAGTTTCATTAGTTGTTTAAAAAGTGACAAAATAAGTGTAAAGTTTTAGTGTCTATAAAACACTGGGAGCTGCCATGTTGTAACTTGTGTTACCTTCTCTGCTGTGGCCAATTAGGTACAGTTATACATAGGTCATTAGAGTGTGCAGCCAATGGTTGTGCTGGATTTAACAGTGTTCTGCACTTCCATTTCTAACAGGAACTGAAAAGCTCGCAATTTCAGAATGGAATTACAGGCAAAGAGGACAAAATAAATAATGAAAGTATATTGCAGAGTTGTTTTATTATATACAATTTATCATTTTATGTTACCATCTCAAAGTGTTTAATGTCCCTTTAAACTGAGCACTTGATAACCCCCCCCACACACACACACACACTAATGGCCAGATTACAAGTGAATTGCTATCAGTTATGCACAAATAAAAAGGGCTTTATTGTGGGTGTTTGCACATGTCGGGTTTAGGACTCATTTTACAAGTTGAAAGTAACTGCGATCGCTTGAGCGGAATTGATGTTAATGCTTGTCGGGATAGCACATCCTCAGAGCTCTGGTTAACTGTTTCTTGAAAAGTGTCATAAAATATATCAAAAATACATTTAAAGGTACAGTTATACTCATAATAATACTATAATAATACTATCTAATAAATATTATTAAAAAATAAATATTGCACAAAAAAAAGTTAAAAGGGCTCAAAGATAGGTCTCAGGTGTTAGAAAAAAAGGCAGGCAAAGAGCTTTAACATTGAGATACAAACATACACAAACACATAAATACATATGTGCACACATATAGACATACAGTATATATAAGTGCATTGGAGTCTTTTGCAGCCAAGTAGATGTAAAAGTATATTTATGCAATATTCATATTTAATAAAGTGTTACACAGTAAATATTTTACATTCCAATGTTCTGCACATAAAGGAATATGTTCTAAGTATTTATAAACAGATATTCCTGTATATATCTGTACCTATATAGAATCATGTATATACAGTATATATAGGTATACATATATATACTGTGTGTATATAATATAATATATATATATATATATATATATATATATATATATATTATATTATATATATATAATATATATATATATATCAGTGCTCAAAATTTCCACTCACCCACTAGCCATTGGCGAATAGAAATTGCTTTGCGGCAAGTAGTTAAAGATAGTGAGTGAATGTTACATTACCTTCAATACACTGCCAAATGGATATATTTTTAATAATTGTATGAAAATGTTCTTATTTTGTTATGGTTTAAAATAACAAATATTAAAAATTACTATACAATGTGGTGTTTCACAATGGCTAAACACATGCAAAGAGGTTCCCGGGGTAGTAGGTTTGGTGTGGGCAAGTGATAGGTGGGATAAGTGGCGAGTAACATTTTGGCTTGGCTATTAGCTTAGGACTTAAAATTTTGATATATATATATATATATATATATATATATATATATATATATATTATGTATTGATGAATAAATAGAACATATTCTGCTATGTGAAGAGAAGAACATTGGAATGTGAAATATTAATATCTTCATGTCATGTTAGCGCACTTGAGAATCCCAGTAAAAATATTTTATTAAGATGTTCCTTGACCCATATATGTAATATTAGTGGTAGCTTGGATGAGATAATGCAAAGTGTATTTTCCTCATGCCTGTTTTAGGCTCTTACACATATATAATTATGGGTAACCTAAAAATTGTATCATGTCATCTTACGACTGATCTAACACCAAAACCAACAAAGAAACTTAGCAAGAAGATGTTTACAAAGGAAAAAGCCCAAGGATGTATGCAGAAGTAAAAAGAAGAAAAATACACAGCAATGTAAATTATTAGTAAGATAATGTAGGATACATTTCTTGATAAATAACCAATAGGAAATTGTTAGGATACTGATCCTTGATCTGAAACATGTAGAAATTTGAGAAATAGGAGGTTATGGTTGAAATGTACTCAGTAAAAGTACAAGCAGAGTTGCTATTAGTGATAATGATGGCCTATAAGCAGGGCCGACACTAGAAATTATGGGGCCCCTGACTTAACCATTGATCAGGGCCCCCCCTCCTTTGACATGTGCAATTTTTGACCAAGTGACTAAAATGTATGCACTTTATTCTTAAGTGTCTATTTAAACTTGGAAATGTTGTAAAGGTAGTAACATACAAACACACAGATACACTCATACACTGAAACACTCACACATAAAGATTCACATATAGACACTCTAGCAGACATGCAAAAAAACACACTCAGACAAAAACACCCAAACAGACACTCAGTACTTGTTTACATTGACCTGAAAAGTAATGAGGTAAACTACAGTTTTGGAAAAAAAGGAGATTTAGAAAACTAAATATGGGGTTCTGATTATCTTTTTTTAAAGGAAGATGGCAACTAAATGATGACAACAGCATGCAGTGGCTGAAAGGAAGGGCCCTGGACTGCCTAAACAATAATTTAAAGGTTAAATGGTGGATTGGTGACTTCCGGAAAGGTCTCATTAGTCTCAAAGTATGTAGAAAGATGTGAATAATCAGTAGTAAGGTCAAAATGTCCAAAAAAGGAACAGACAATGGACACACACACACAAACTAAAACTTGCACATACACCCAAGGAAACACTGACAGAGACAGCCTCAGAAAACACACAAAGACATATACACACACACAGAGAGAGACACCCACAGAAAACACACAAAGACATACACACACAGAGAGACAACCACATAAAACACAGAAAGACATACATACACACACCCTCACTGAGACATCCACAGAAAACACACAAAGACATATACACACCCTCACAGACACACCCACAGAAAACACACACCCTCACAAAGACATCCACAGAAAACACAGACATACACACACCCTCACAGAGACACCCACAGAAAACACAGACATACATACACACACACACACATCCTCACAGATACATCCACAGAAAACACAGACATACACATACACCCTCACAGAGGCATCCAGAGAAAATACACAAAGACAAACATACACACACCCTCACAGAGACACCCATAGAAAAAGCTCAAATACATATGCACACACCCTCACAGACATCCACAGAAAATTCACAAAGACATACACACCCATCCTCACAGAGAGACCCACAGAAAAAAAAATACATACACACTCATATAGACACAAACCAAAGCACAAAGACATAAACACAGACACCCACAGAAACACTCACAGGAGGAAATATTTATGCACCTTGCATCCCCTAAATCAACAGTGTGTGACATGCATGATAAAAAAAATTGCAGAAATTAAGAGATCACTTTTTAAAGAATCATATTTGTAAATGTGTTAACAAAAAAAATTCTGTGAATTCAAAATTGTACATTAATGATCTGGGTAGATGACTAGATGAAGAAAAGTACTTTTAAAAGGTTGACATATGTTTGTTTGATTTTTCCCCAACCAAGAGCACCACTTCAAATATAGTGTACAAATGTTCCCATCTGTCAGCTGTACTTATTGATTTTGAAAATGCTGTACTCTATATGGTCTTGGTGGAACCATAAGCTGTGGTACTCATACCATTAGATCTGGTTAAATGCAGGATTTAGGCTTGTTGGTATGTATTTCAAAATTAAGTCAGCTGTAGTGTAAACTGAACAGTTTTAAGTTAACCTGGCTCATTTCAAACACTGAGCATTCTTAGTCTGAGAGTATAACATGCTATGCAGATGTAAAAATCTTAGATAAAATGCCTCCTTGCATCTGGAAAGTCCTTGCATAAAGGGGCAGTAATCTGGAAAGTTATATATATATATATATATATATATATATATATATATATATATATATATATATATATATATATATATATATATATATATATATATATATATATATAAAGCATATCTGCCAAAAGAGCACCTACCATTTGTGTATTGAGGAGGAAACATTTCTACATGGTTTTAAATATAGAATTTCTACAGCATTGTCAAATAATCATAAATACACTGCTGCTAAAAAAAAAGTGTTTTTATGGACCCCTGGTCCCACCATACAAAAACTACTACACTGAAGTTACAATCTGAAATTGCACAAAGAAATAAAAAACATTTGCTAAGTAAGTCCTACCTCCTCTGCAAATGAAAGTGATCTGCTGTCTGACTCAGGCACACACTGTACAAACAAAGTGCCAAGTCTGTCTCACACTGCATAGTGATTTAGTGCACACTCAGATATCCTCTCAAATGCTAATACTTTACTCTTTGTAATAACATTTCCCATTCTCAATTAGCACTCTGCTGTAGTACCCACTGGTGGCTGCCAAAATTTAATTTTTTTTTTTTTTTTTTTTTAGTTCTTGCCTCATGGGGCCCCCCTGGCCCATTGGGCCCCTGACAGGAGTCACCCCTGTCACCCCCTGATGGCGGCCCTGCCTATAAGTGTACAGTGTAAAGGTATGATTATATGCAAATGCTTTAATATTTCCATATATGAACCCAAATTTTTTCTTTCTTGATTCAGATAGAGCATGCATTTTTAAGCAACTTTCCAATTTACTTCTATTATCAAATTTTCTTCATTCTCTTGGTATCTTTATTTGAAAAGCAGGAATGTAAGTTTAGTTGACGGACCATTTTTGGTGAACAACCTGGGTTGTTCTTGCTGATTGGTGGATAAATTCAACAACCAATAAACAAGTGCTCTCCAGAGTTCTGAACCCAAAAAAAAATGCTTAGATGCCTTCTTTTTCAAATAAAGATAGCAAGAGAACGGAGAAAAATTGATAATAGGAGTAAATTAGAAAGTTGCTTAAAATTGCACGCACTATCTGAATCAAGAAAGAAAAATATTTGGGTTCAGTGTCCCTTTAAATGATCTTCTTTATAGGCACCCTAATGCTTATATTTTGTGCAAACTATTTTTATTCCAATTTAATTATAAAGTAAAACTGAATGCCAATAACTTTTGTGATATCATATGGACTAGACTGCTGCAGCTTTACAAAACTGAACCTGCAGAAGTTTGTGTTACCTTTGCAAAAGGAGGGTAAGCATGGGAATATACAAGTTATTATGATTGCAGGAAATCCACTATAGAAATAGATTATAAAGAGAGTGGGCTGTCTGCATCTGAATGCACATGGTTATTCTTACACTCAGCCCAACTAGACCAAGGGGCCAATTTAACAAGGGCCGAATGGCCCTGAATGTAACTGTTTCCGCGCAAGCCTTCAGGCTCCCCGCAAACCGGAGCTAAGAAGCAGCAGTCTTAAGACCGCTGATCTTAACTCGTACACCTCCTCTGAGGCGCGCGGACATCAATCAGGCTGATCCCATACCATCAGATTTATTGACACCCGTTGCTGTCGGCATTTATCGATGTGCGGCAGACATGACCTGCTATAGCGAACCATGTCCGCTCGCACTTTGTTAAATCAGTCCCCTAGGCTTAGGGGGGCAGGTTAGAATGGAGAACACATATTTAACTTGAACTAAGTTTTATTACTCTAAAGAGAAAATAATTATCCTAAATCTACTTAGACTTCAAATCCACACTGATCACCAGAATTTTATTACTTAATGGACTAAGAACCAAATAATTTGATGGAATATGTGATGCAGGACAGAGAGATTATAAATGAAAAAGAGCAGCATAAAATCTATTACCAGTACTTTGTGGACCTACGTTTATGCAAACAGTCCAGTTTTTCTAGATATGGTGGCACCTATTTCCTGTTTTTAATAAACATAAAAAGTATAATATTACTAGACACTTGGGTATTCTGTAATAGACTAACCCACAAGAAATAGACATATTTATTAAACTAAAATAACAGATTAGAAACGAACATATAGGGGCCTATATATATATATATATATATATATATATATATATATATATATATATATATATATATATATATATATAGGGGATCATGTCCGCTGCACATCAATAAATGCAGACAGCATACGCTGTCAGCATTGATCATTGCACTAGCAGTTCTTGTGAACTGCTGGTGCAATGCCGCCCCCTGCAGATTCACAGCCAATCAGTCGCTAACAGGGGGTGTCAATCAACCCAATCGTATTTGATCGGGTTGATTTCTGTTCATTTTTGTCCGCCGCTTCAAACCAGGCGGACAGGTTATGGAGCAGCAGTCTTTAGACCGCTGCTTTATAACTTCTGTTTCCGGCGAGCCTTCACGGGGCATCAAGTTCCATAGGGATCTTGATAAATATGCCCCATAAACGCTACCAATGTTTAAAATCCAAAGGGAAAATAAATAAAATAACAGGGTCATATAAGCATGACATACTATGTTTTTTATATTAGTTTGGACACATGGGTCAATACACGTTGGAAAAAAGAAAACACAAACGTTTTCCTCTTTAAAAAAAAGACAAGATTGCTATTTTAATATGTATTATGTATTTTGAACTTGTTTACATCAAAATTTTATTTGGAATGTCAATATTTACAATGTTTTCAATAGAAAATTGTAGGAAATATCCCCAAAAATAGATTATATACTGTGTATATCACATGTTCAACCCAGGTGATATCAGATTTTAGCCACATAAAATGATGAATTATTTTCTTATTTTTGGCTAATTAAATTGCACTGCCATGTTTTTTTATTCATGACATAAAATATATTTTTTGTTATTGATCAGTTGACAATTTAAACATATAATATTAAAAAGGTTGTATAAGGTGAAAATAAATAAGGCTTCTCTGGGCAGGAGACTGACACATTGATGAAGACGAGATGAAAAGAAGACAGTATACAAAATAATTACAGCAACGACACATTGACAGAGAGGGAAGAGATAAAATAGATAATTTATGTTCTTTACCAGATATATATATTGTTTAAGATATACCCCGTATTGTTCCTATAGGCCGCACCCTTGAAGTTTGGTGCCATTTCGAAGAAATTACATTTTTATGTAAAGGAGAAACAGATTACAACATAATGCTCAGAAAAAGCCCCCAAAGATTTTGCACGATAATCAGTACCATGGTGAGTGGTAATTATTCTACTGCAGCTGTACTCAGTAATTTAATCGCACTTTTTAGCAAACTGCATTCTGCCTCATTCCCTTTTTAGGCACATAACTTATTTCCATATTTTCCCTGCAAGATACAGACCGCTCGCACACAGCACATTGCACTATAACCACTATCAAAGGAATAGCACATAGCACTTAAACCTCATATCCTTTTAGGCACATGACTTATTTACATATTTCCCCTGCAAGATACAGACCACTACCATGCAGCACATTACACTATAACCACTATCAAACGAATAGGACGCAGCACTTAAAACCTCAAATCCTTTTAGGCACATGACTTATTTACATATTTCCCCTGCAAGGTACAGACCGCTCACACACAGCACATTACACTATAACCACTATAAAACGAATAGTACGCAGCACTTAAAACCTCATATCCTTTTAGGCACATAACTTATTTACATATTTCCCCTGCAAGATACAGACCACTACCATGCAGCACATTACACTATAACCACTATCAAACGAATAGGACGCAGCACTTAAAACCTCAAATCCTTTTAGGCACATAACTTATTTACATATTTCCCCTGCAAGGTACAGACCGCTCACACACAGCACATTACACTATAACAACTATCAAACGAATAGGACGCAGCACTTAAAACCTCATATCCTTTTAGGCACATAACTTATTTACATATTTCCCCTGCAAAGTACAGACCGCTCGCACACAGCACATTACATGATAACTACTATCAAACGAATAGGACGCAGCACTTAAAACGGCAAATTACCTGCAAAGAGCTGCTCCTTGGTTATTGTCCATAGCGCTGGCGCGTATCACCCACCTACAAACTAACTTCCTACCCAACCCTGGCAGACTACAACACCCATAAGGCCACAGGGTGCACCGGAAGTTTAGCTGTACTGCGCAAGTACGATATTGCTGAAAGCACCCGATTATAGGCCGCGCTCCGCATATAGGCTGCACCACAAATTTAAAGCTACAAATCAATGGAAAAAAGTGCGGCCTATATGCGGAACAATACGGTATATGGTCTCTACATAGGCTAACAGCTAGTTTGTCACACACGGCTGTACATGGTCAGTATGACAAGTGACAATGTTAAAAGATATAATATTAGGAGGGGCACACCATAATGTAATACTATGTGATTAATATATCTATCTATCGTCTGCCAATCTAGCTATATATCTCTCCTGTGATCCCTATTTGTAAGGCTGAATTAAAATCTACTTATGTTTGCACAGATCACCACATTACACACAACATATTGTCCTGCTGTAACAGCTAGAAACAGTTCATTTTTGTTCATCTTTCCAAGCGGAACTAATTGCTGAACATCTGTATAGTTGAAGTCTACATATTCCCAGTATTATATCACAGGCTCAAGTGTATTGCTTGCTGTTTGGACAGAAGTTAAAGGGCCACTAAACCCAAAATCTTTCTTTCATGATTCAGATAGAGAATAGAAATTTAAACAGCATTACAATTTACTTCTATTATTTATTTTGCTTAATTTTTTTGATATCCTTAGTTGAAGAAAAAGCAATGCACATGGTGAGCCAATCACACAAGGCTTCTATGTGCAGCAACCAATCAGCAGCTACTGAGCATATCTAGATATGCTTTTCAGCAAAGAATATCAAGAGAATAAAACAAATTAGATAATAGAAGTAAATTAGAAAGATGTTTAAAATTGCATTCTCTTTCTAAATCATGAAAGAAAAAATGTGGGTCTCATGTCCCTTGCACCGGTGGCGTATTTAGGTTTTGTGCTGCTCTAGGCACTCAGAATTTTGCTGCCCCCCTGTTTTAGGCCATTTTTGGCCATAATATTTTTTACTCAGGAAGCAACATGTTTTTTTTTTTCATGGCATTTTTAAAGTAAACGTTCACCAGGGCATGCAAAACACTTGCACACACAGACACATACACATTCACAGACACCCACACAGTTATGCACATACACACTGTA
This sequence comes from Bombina bombina, assembly GCF_027579735.1. NCBI lineage: Eukaryota > Metazoa > Chordata > Amphibia > Anura > Bombinatoridae > Bombina > Bombina bombina. The sequence continues at coordinate 570,118,537 of NC_069499.1, forward strand.
ACGCACATGCACACACTCCCAAACACATATCAGTATCTATTGCTGCAATATATATATATATATATATATATATATATATATATATATATATATATATATATATAAACAACAGATTTCATGAAGGTATTAGAACATTTCATTATTGCCATATTGCTTACATACAAATATGTGTTTAACCACTCCAAGTTAAAGTGAGCTCCAGAGCACCAATGCACTTAAGTGTCTTAGCTAGTGAGCCAATGACAAAAGGCATGTGCAGCCACCAATCCCCAGCTAACGCTCAGTAGATTATTGCTGCTCCGGAGCCTACCTAGGTATGCTCTTCAAAGAAGGATACAATAATAGGAACAATAATAACAGAAGTAAAATGAAAGGTTTCTTATAACTTCCATGCTCTTAAAGTTTAATGTTGACTTTCATGTCCCTTTAAATGACCTTATTTTCATTAGCGTTTAATACATAGCAATGGTTGTGCTCAGATATGATGATATATAAATCATGTTCCATAAGATAGACTGCATGCCCATTACATGAGGTACGAAAGCCTATAGTTACATTGCTCTACGTCTACAGGAATGTAAATAAGCGTACCATATCCTGTATTGCTTTAGCTATAATCATGATCTACCAGTGGACTGGACGCCCAAGTTAAACTACAGCTGCAGCCAATCTCACTCATTCCCCGACACCTGTAGTTCCCGTTCACTCTCCCGAGGACGCCACGTCCCCTCACATGCTGTGCTTACCTGTCACCTCGCTCAGTAATTTTGATCTCTTCCCCCACGTGTTTCACCAGCCTGGATGCCTCTTGTCCTTCTTACTCCATGTATCTCTCGCCCTCTCTTGTATATCCGACATTTCCTAGCTGTCTTGTCGCGGCTACCACCTGTCACACCTGCTGAAGCCTCACGCAGCGTGACTGGGTGATTATTTTCAGCACCCCCAGTGCTCACTATGCAGTCGGCCACAGAGCCCATGTGACCAGTCACAGACTGACTACACGAAAGTGCCACCACACTTCCGCTATCTGCCACCATGCCACGTCCCCCCTAATTGCCGCCCCCTCCTATCTGCTGCCCTAGGCACGGGCCTTGTCGGCGTATCCCTTCATACGCCCCTGCAATGCACCACTCTTCTGTCTGCACAGCTCTACACTAAGAGGTTTCAGCAGGATTTTTGACAGGAAAGTCATATTTGTACTTTCAAAACTTGCCGTGTCTGAGTTATACACAGCAATTATACAGCCTGAACAGAAATAGTGCAACATTTTATCATAAAATGTAGCATCCTGTCTTCTGTAGCACTCCTGGGTGTTTCACTACTGGATCAGTTAAAGTAAAATGTTGTGTAATGTCTGAGCTGGAAAAAAGGGTTGCCAGCAATGTATTGTAATGAGGTGCAGGCCTCTCTGACAGACAAGGGGTTAAAACAGAGTTAGGCATATGATAGAAATGGAGATTAAATAAAAAATGGACAGACATTCAAATAAATCCAAATAATAATAAGATTCCAAAACAAATATGTTTTAGGTCTTTATCACTAAGTTAAATTCCTTAATGCGCCCTTCAGAAAGTCAGAAAGTCATTATCTAAAAATATGTGTGTGTGTTTGTCCCAAAGACATTTAGACTTGATATACATTAATGGATTATCTCCTGATTTAGCAGAACACTATTAACCATTGTTGTTTTCATCTTTTACACTGTTTATAAAACAATGAGCTATTATAAACAAAACAGCAAATTTTATGCTTAACCACTTGGTTGCTATAGAGCACAGTACCCTCTTGTGACCAAAGAGTTAACCCTTTTGCTAAAGAAGATACAAAGCAAACAGAGTCTTCTACCTTTCCAGCGCATACAGTGTTAAAGACTGCAGCATTGTCCTGTAGAGCAGTAATTAGTGAATTTGCCACAGCTTCTGATGACTTGCTGACCTACAGCCTGGGCCCAGCAGCAGAAAACAAATGACTGATTGATTCAATTACCGAGCTGTCTACTTATTCACTGGCCCCTCAATGATGGTGTTGGACAGCTAGTATTAATGATGTTCAGGGCCAGTCCTTTTCCTCTTCACATAATGAACTATCTGCCATCTAATTTCATTTGAACTCTATTTATAAAGACACCCAAGTGTAAGGATGCAACAGTAATCATGTGAAAAACTTCACTAATTAACATTTCCTACATTTCCCAAGATCCTAATCTGTTGTTTTTCTCCATCTCTGCATCACAAAATCTTAAGATCTGTGTAATATTCTTGTAAAACTTTAGATTCAAATAATATCTGTATCAAATGAGATGTCATATAAAATATACTATTAGTCAGTGATCATTACACATTGTTACCTGCACTATAGCAGATACATTCTACAACTGCAACGACTTAAGTTTAGTACCATATAATCATGGTGTCAATCACAAACCTACAGTTTATCAAATGATTTATCTATAAAAATCCACACAGACTTTAAATTTACAATTTTAAAAAAGTTTCCAATTTATTTCTTTCATCAAATTTGCTTCATTCCCATGGTATTCTGTGCTGAAGAGATACCTAGGTAGGCGTCTAGCGCACTACATGACAGGGAATAGTGCTGCCATATAGTGCTCTTGCAAATGGATAACATTATTGAAAAACGGCTGCCATATAGTGCTCCACAAATGGGCTGGCTCCCATGTGTCCCTGCTTTTCAAGAAAAGATACCATGAGAACAAAAAATGATAATAGATGTAAATTAGAAAGTTGTTTAGAATTGCATGCTCTATCTGTATCAGGAAAAAAAATATTTGTGTTTCATATCCCTTTGATGGTGCATTTCTGTAGAAAATCATTAGATATGTGTTTCTAAAAGATTGTGATTGACCTCCAAGTTAGGAGGTTACTCTAAATAGACGGCCATCTTGGTTGCCACTATTAGTAACAACTAGGAAAGAACGTTGTTTGCTCCTTGAAAGTGCTGAAAATAAATATTTTTTTTAAGATTTAAGATTTTCTTGCCTGTTACTCAGTTATTATAACATATTCCCAACAATTCTGTTAAAGGGACATTAAAAGGTAATTACAACTTGCTTTGACCTGTATTGATTTTATGCTCTTGATAAAGGCTTGTTTGCCGAAACGCGTTGAGCTATATTTTAATAAACCCTGAAGCTGCATCTGAAGACACCATTGTGATGGTTTTTAATAAAAGGCTGATTTAAATTGATATCTTGTGAGTATAACCTGTGTGTGCGCCTACCATACTGCTTGAAAGGTGCTACACCATTGTGAGCTTTTTATTTTGGAGGCAGAAGAAGCCAGGTTCTCAGAGGAAAAGAGCAGCTTGTATTCCCAGGGGTGACACAGCGCTGCCACGTTCGATATTTCTTGTTTCTGGATACGGTTTGGGAGAACCGGGGATGGCAGCGAGCATCTGAAGGGAAGTGCTAACATAGCTTCATACTTTACTGCTATCTATTAAAAGGTAATGAAAGGTTTCTTGCTTATTGTGTGAAAAGTGTGCTTATCCTTTACCACCTAGGAGGCCGAAATCACATTCTGTAACCTGAACATGCTGCAAATGACATGGCGGTTTATGCAGTTTGCAGCATTTTTAAAACTTAGGTTACAGATTTTGCTTTTTGGCCTCTTTAGGGAGCATCGTAAAAGTAATATTTTTACAAGTTGGTCTGAGAAAGAGGAATAAGTACCTGAAAAAAATGCCCCAAACTGTATAGTAGCAAACTGCCTGCTAGTACCTAAGATGGTAGTGATGAGGATGGTGTGGGGGGAGAGCAGTTTGGGAGGGATCAGGTTGGAGAGTAATCCCTACATTACCAGCTAACTAATTAACCCCATGCACTGCCAGGAATATTAAAAGCTTGGTGCAATTAGCAGCCTTCTCATTACCAAAAATCAATGCTAAAGCCATATATGTCTGCTATTTCGAAACAAATAAACCAAAAGTTTGTGAAAAAGTTAACAATTTTTTTTATATGATCACATTTCTCAGTGACATGGTGGCATGAAATATACCACAATAGGCCTAGATCAATACCTTGGGTTGTCTTCTTAAAATAAATATATTGTTTTGATAGGTAATTAAAAAAAAGTCCCTATTTCTGTTTAAATGGAGTGATAGCAAAAATGCTAAAAATTCTCTGGTCCTTTGAGCAAGTTTTTCCTCTAAAATTCCCGGTACTGAAGGGGTTAAAAAACAGTAGACTTCAGTTTAAAAAAATAATAACAATAAAAACTGAGTAAATCAAGTAAAGCAAATAATAGAGGCAAGAGTATTGTAAAAATCTAAGATTATATTTGTATATAGCACCACACTGACATGTTTATCAATGGATATCATATGTGAGATAAACACAAATTTATATTGCCTTGTTATAACTGTCAGTCTTAAATAGAAAGTATTCCAGCAAAATTTACTCTCACTATAATAGGATAAGGCCAGTGAGTCAGCCAACGCTTTTATTTCAAAGAATATCTTTAACGATTATAAGCATTTTTGTTTTTTTAAAAGCCAATCCAAAAAATAACCCCAATCAGTTCAATATAATGGAGAGCACATCACTTTAGCCAACAACAAAGCATGCTGGGATCTTATGAATGCAGACAGGACACAGCAGGAATCCTGACCATTGACCATAATGTTTTTACAAGAACTGGAATAAGGTAACCAGGATATTCACACTACATGAGACAAAAGAAGGATTAAATGATTGTAAAGGTTATTAATACTAATAGGTAAATGGATACCATAACTACGTCTATTCTTTATACTACTCATTTTTTATGACATAATCAAGACCTCCTCCTTAGGAGATACCATAAAAGAAAATCTAAGGGTAAGTGAGCTAAAGACAAGGGAAGGTTGGATGGTTGAAGACTGATTTAGATACTTACTCCTGACATAGGGGTGTAGGCAGGAGGTGGGCTGTGTCCAATTTCACTCTGATAGGAAAGAAAAATGGAATGATGCAAATAAGAATGAAAGAATTCATGAGATGCCTGAACTAATAAGAAAAAAAACATGCATCAAAACTAGGAATTTCAATGGGATTAGTTGGGGCATTTTATGGTAAGACATATATACTGCTGCCATACCTAATCAATAGCCCTTAAAGGGATAGTAAACCCACATTTTTTTCTTTCATGATTCAGATAGAGCATGTGATTTTAAGCAACTTTCTAATTTACTCCTATTATCAAATTTTCTTTGTTCTCTTGCTGTCTTTATTTAAATAGCAGGAATGTAAAGCTTAGAAACTGGATAGCGCTTGCTTATTGGTGGGCAACATTTAGTCACCAATAAGCAAGCATAACCCAGGTTCTGAACAAAAAAATGGGCTGGCTGCTAAGCTTTGAATTCCTGCTTTTTAAATAAAGATAGCAAGAAAATAAAGAAACATTGATAATAGGAGTAAATTAGAAAGTTGCTTAAAATTGCATGCTCTATCTGAATCATTAAAGAAAAAATATGCGTTTAGTATCCCTTTAACCTTATTTAGAGGGCAGCATCAGTTAATTTAAAGCCCTTTGTAAAGTTTTTTTTCTCCAGTTGTTGCAGCAGTAAAGTGAAACATTGTGTATTGTCTCCATTATCACAGAACATGTCATCACAATAATGGTGTTCTATGCCCAGCACCATCCTGGATAAAGTTATATGAGCTAAAATAAGTGATATTAAAGTGAAAGTAAATCCTACCATTTTACAAACGCTAGGATTGACTATTGAAACAAATAAAGGGGACTTTCATTCATGAAGTATAAAATACTTCATGTAGAAAGCTCCTTTATTTGATTCAATCGATCGCCGTTTTTAGCTGCTTCGGCAGCCCACGACTAAAATTTTTTTTGGCTAAGAGGTGATGTTTTCACCTCTTAGCCAATAGCCGTGTGGTAAATCTGGCTTGGCACCCATGGGAGCCGGGTTTACCGCATGGCTATTGACTAAGAGGTGAAAACGTGAATTTTTTTTTTAGCCGTGCTCTGCTGTAAGAGCTAAGAGCGGTTACGATTGAATCAAATAAAGGAGCTTTCTACATGAAGTATCTTATACTTCATGATTGAAAGTGCTCTTTATTTGCTTCAATGGTAAATCCTAGCGTTTGTAAAACGCTAGGATTTACTTTCACTTTAAGCAATTTTCTATCATATACATGAAAAAACATCAACAAAAAATGTTATACATAAATATATATTTATAGTTGCATGAATAAGAAGTAATTAAAGCTAATTAAATTGATGTTGAACCACAACATGCATGTTTGCATATAGCGAATCCATAGGGATTGTTCACTGTCTGATAATACACAACTCCACCAACATGAAAAATCATAGTAGGAAACATTAAAAACAGGAACTTCTAATGTTCAAAAAACAAAATAAGCCCCCATAAGCTGCAACAAAGACAAATTGTACTTTAAAGGGACATACAAGTTCAAAATATACTTTCATGGTTCAGAAAGGGCAGCCATTTTATAATTCTTCTCAATTTACTTACTGTAATTGCTGTACTTAGTAGCCTTTGTTTAAAAGTATACCAAGGCAGGTCAGGATCATCAATACATTACTGAGAGCTAGATGGTGATTAGTGACCACACACAAATGCCTCATGTCATTTGCTCACCAGATGTGCTCAGCTAGGCCCCAGTAGGGCTTTGCTGCTCTTCAGTTAAAATTAGCTATGTGTTGCAGGGGTTAAACACAGATGTATAATAGCAGCAGTGCAATAATAAAATAATATAATATATCCAAGCATTATCTTTGTATACTTGTATATCCCTTTAATTTCCCTTTAACATATTAAAATGTCCCTGGAACAAAATGTTGATAGCATCTTTCTAGTTAGAGCAACTAGTAAGAAGACATCTTCTCCTGCCATTTTTAAAGGGACATTAAACACTAAATACATGCTAGATAGAAAGATGCATTCAAAGAAAAGATTTAGTCCATGACTAACATGTAGATGTATTTTTTAAAGTTTCATTAGTTGTTTAAAAAGTGACAAAATAAGTGTAAAGTTTTAATGTCTATAAAACACTGGGAGCTGCCATGTTGTAACTTGTGTTACCTTCTCTGCTGTGGCCAATTAGGGACCATTATAAATAGGTCACTAGAGTGTGCAGCCAATGGTTGTGCTGGATTTAACAGTGTTCTGCACTTCCATTTCTAACAGGAACTGAAAAGCTCACAATTTCAGAATGGAATTACAGGCAAAGAGGACAAAATAAATAATGAAAGTATATTGCAGAGTTGTTTTATTATATACAATTTATCATTTTATATTACCATCTCAAAGTGTTTAATGTCCCTTTAATACTTTTTATGCCTTTGCTAAAAAGATATATATATTATGGGAAACTGCAATTAAATCAAATGTGTTACCACATGAACATTTTACCTGACTCATTTTTTACTCAAACACAAAAATAATTCATCCATACAATTAGACCTTTCAATGAAACAAAAACAATGCACATTTAGGCTATTAAGATTAAGGTATGTGATATTTTTATGTCTGAGAAAATAAATCTACAATATTTTCTATATTCACAAACAACCACCTGCAACAGTGGTGGAAATAAAACGATTATACACTATATATAGATGTTTATTGAAACTGTTTGTATACTTCAAAGAGGACTTGTGCTTTCCAAAGTATATCACTGATTTAGCAATTAACCCCCTTCCTGGAGCTATGGGATTCTCATTCTGGGCAGATCTATCATACATGTTTTTATTTGAATAATTCAGTTTGTTCTGACAGGGTAAGCAAAGGAAGCAATGGCTAGCTGTAGTCATCTCCTGATTGCCTCCGCTGACAGGGTTTGAAAGCAGTAACCTGTATCAACTTATACTGCAGCAAACATGACAGTAATAGACGTTTCCCTTGGTTTGACATTAAAAGCTGGGAATACTAAGCGCTGCTCCATTCAAATCTAATTTACTGCTTTCTCAGATGGGTGTTTTGCATTTCTTTTAATGCTTTCATGTCAAAATGTAGGTCTGGTGTTTCAGTACACAGAGGAGGGTTGGATAGTAGGTTGTATGCATAATGGATTTTAACATGCATATTACGATATGTATCTGATATTATAAAAGTTCTCTGAAATTGCAAAGACAAATCCAGGGACTCATGGGATTTCTAGTTCTCTTTGTCTAGATGTCTCTGTCTCTTTTATGTTTCTATAATATGTATTAGATGACTAAATACCTACAGTGTGTTTGAATAGGATTGTTATCCTGTAGTAGAAAATTTCAAATTCTATATGCCCAATGTGGTGTTGCCAAGATCACCAAATACATGAGATTATATTTGTCAATGTAACTTCTCTGTTTGTTAATAATCCTGCAGGTTAATCAAAAACAACTCATTTAAAGGGGCATTAAAGGCATCATCAAAAGCTTGTGTTCTACATAAAATATGCTTTAGAATGTATTATAGCATCTTGTTGTATTTAAAAAAATTATAGTACTTAAATAAAAAACAAAAGTGGCAGCAGAGTATCAAAACTTTTTGTACACAATTAATTACGCATTTCTTGTTAGTTTGAGTTTAAATTTAAACAGCTTTTGCTTAAACTTTTAAAGCATATAATGTTAGCGTGTGTGATATAATAATATTGCAGGTGCGTTAATCTGCGCTCATATTACAAGTTGAAAATAAACGCTTTTGCTCGGGCGCAATTCAATGTAATGCGTTTTAGGTTAGTGCAACTGAAGACCTTTCGTAAAGGGTTAGGGAAAAAAATAAACGTGGCACCAAACACAACATAAATATATTGAAATAAACTGTTACACTCATATAAACACTATCTGATAAAAATGAGTCATATAAATATTAATAAAACATGTTTAAGGGTTCAAATGGTATATGGTCATGTATTTGACTGCAAATGGCTATATTATATATATATATACACGCAGTATATATACACTCACCAGACACTTTTTTAGGTACACCTGTTCAATTGCTAATCAGCCAATCACATGGCAGCAACTCAACAAATTTAGGCATCTAGACGTGGTGAAGACGACTTGCTGAAGTTCAAACCGAGCATCAGAATTGGGGAAAAAAGGGGATTTAAGTAACTTTGAACGTGGCATGGTTGTTGGTGCCAGGCTTGCTGATCTGAGTATTTCAAAAACTGCTGATCTACTGGGATTTTCACTCACATTCATCTCTAGGGTTTGGTCCAAAAAAGAGAAAATATCCAGTGAGTGGCAGTTTTGTGGACGAAACTTCCTTTTTGATGTCAAAGGTCAGAGGAGAATGGGCAGACTGGTTTCGAGATGATAGAATGGCAACAGGTTCTCAAATAACAAAGGTGTTACAACCAAGGTATGCAGAATACCATCTCTGAACACACAACATGTTGAACCTTTAAGCAGATGGGCTACAGCAGCAGAAGACCGCACTGGGTGCCACTCCTGTCAGCTAAGAACAGGAAACTGAGGCTACAAGTCACACAGGCTCACCAAAATTGGACAAAAGAAGATTAGAAAAACGTTGCCGGGTCTGATGAGTCTTGATTTCAGCTGGGACATTCAGATGGTAGGATCAAAATTTGGCGTAAACAACATGAAAGCATGGATCCATCCTGCCTTGTATCAACGGTTCAGGCTGGTGGTGGTGGTGTAATGGTGTGGGGGATAATTTCTTGGCCCACTTTGGGCCCTTTAGTACTAATTGAGCATAGTTTAAATGCCACGGCCTACCTAAGTATTGTTGCTGACCATGTCCATCCCTTTATGACTACAGTGTACCCATCTTCTGATGGCTACTTTCCGCAGGATAATGCACCATGTCACAAAGATCAAATCATCACAAACTGGTTTCTTGAACATGACAATGAGTTCACTGTACTCCAATGGCCTCCACAGTCACCAGATCTCAATCTGGGATGTGGTGGAACGGGAGATTCAAATCATGGATGTGCAGCAGACAAATCTGCAGCAACTGTGTGATGCTATTATGCCAATATGGACCAAAATGTTTCCAACACTTTGTTGAATCTATGCCATGAAGAATTAAGGCAGTTCTGAAGGCAAAAGGGGGTCCAACCCGGTACTAGCAAGGTTACCTAATAAATTGGCCGGTGAGTGTATATATATATATATATATATATATATAATCAGTGACGTGCAGTGAGGTCAGAGGCTAGTGAGGCACTGGCTATGATACGCCTGAGAAACACACATATGAACCTGACAGAGGCAGCTTAAATTCACAAATAAATTGGCAGGTTGCAGGTCCAATCTACTGCTATTATTAAATTTACTCCATTCTCTTGCTATCCTTTGTTGAAGCAATGCACTACTGGGGGCTAACTAAACACATTAAATGAGCCAATGACAAGAGGCATATATGGGCAGTCACCAATCAGCAGCTAGCTCCAAGTAGTATGTTGCTTCTACTGAGCCTACATTAGGTATTCTTTCCAAAGGATACCAAAAGAAAAAGGCAAATTAGATAACAGAAGTAAAATGTAAAGTTGTTTAATATTGTATGTTCTATCTGAAACATGAAGTAAACATTTTGTGTTGAATGCTCCTTTAACGTTTTTAAAACAAATTAACATCCTTTTTACTGCAGCTATTCTCCAGTAGTCAAACTGCACTCACCCTTTGCCTTATTTTGAGAAACCAATCTGGGCTTTATTTTTCAGACAACATGGCTAGCCACTGTCATTGAGGTAGTATAAAGTGTTTTGCAGCTGTCATTCACTAAAGCCAATTAGAGACATATATGTAGCAGGTTTAGCCTTGAGAAGTCAGCAAGGTGCATTACATGTTCTGATAATTAGAAATTTCTTAATATTCAGTGGGAAAGGGGGCAAAATAAATAATAAAAATATATTGTAAAGTTGTTTCAGGAATGCTTTTGCTTAGCTTTATAAAGAATATCACACATGAGGTAAGGGGCAGTCAGGGTGTCACTGAATAAGTGACATGAAACAGTAATACAGTGTGATTGAGCACAGCTACTGGAATATAAACATATGGTCTACAATTTATTTTACTATAACAGGTTTCACATCACTTTGGCTTCTGTTGCCCAGAAGAAATAGATTATTAAATAGTGAGCAGACATACAGGATTATACTTAGGGTCTAATAGTGAAAAACTTGCCATGGAGAGAAATCTTGCAAAATCTTAGTTTTTTTTTTTATTTGAGGTTTATATTGCAATGTGTTTCTCCTTCACATCCAGAAGCTGCATATCAAGATTAACAGCTCTCAAGCTAAAAATTGATTTTCTAATATTCTTTGAGGGACCGCACAGTACTGACTAGTAGAAAAGCTTTAGCTCATCAGGGGCGCGATCCGATATATGGCGTAGTTTGCGGCACAAGCGAGGGAACCCGCGTCGCCCGAAGTTTCAGCTCGCATCTCGAGCTATCCAATATACGGCGCCGTCAGTTGTTAAAGTGCCGTAAGTCGGATAAACCAGCGATGTCCAGAAATCTGCGCAAGTACAAATTTCTGGCGTCGCCAGTGACTTACGCCACGTTAGAAACTGCCGGCGCCTACAAAACCTGGCTAAAGTATGAAATCACCCGCACTGTCTAACATGCCTCCCTAACATAGCCCGACACGTCTAACCCTCTATCCGCTATCCCCCCTCACTATCCTAACAATAAAATATGTATTAACCCCTAAACCGCCGCTCCCGGACCCGCAGCTACCTAATAAAGTTATTAACCCCTAAACCGCCGCTCCCGGACCCAGCCACCAGCTATATTAAATCTATAACCCCCTAAAGTGAGCCCCTACCCCGCCGACATCTACCTTACCTACCCCCTAAAGTGAGCCTCTACCCCTCCGCCATCTATTTTAAAATTATTAACCCCTAATTTAATCCCCCTACCCCGCCGCCATCTATATTAAATTATTTAACCCCTAAAATACTAAACTATCCCTACCACTAAACCTAAGTCTAACCCTACAAATAGCCCTGAAAAGGGCTTTTTGCGTGGCATTGCCCCAAAGTAACAGCTCTTTTGTCAGCCCTTAAAAGGGCTTTTTGCGGGGCATGCCCCAAAGAATTCAGCTCTTTTACCAGCCGTTAAAAGGGCTTTTGGCGGGGCTTTGTCACAAAGTAAACTGCTCTTTTGCCTACAATCTACATCCCCCTACACCGCAGCCACCTATAATAAATGTATTAACCCCTAATCGAATCCCCCTACACCGCCGCCGCCTATATTAAACACATTAACCCCTAATCTAATCCCCCTACACCACCACCAGCTATATTAACTATATTAACCCTAATTATATTAGGGTTAATATAGTTAATATAGTTATTATATTATATATATTAACTATATTAACCCTAATTATAATAGGGTTAATATAGTTAATATCGTTGTTATATTATATATATATTAAGTATAATAACCCTATCTAACTCTAACATTCCTAACTAAACTCTTATTAAGATAAATCTAATATTAATATTATTAATTAAAATATTCCTATTTAAATCTAAATACTTACCTATAAAATAAACCCTAAGATAGCTACAATATAATTAATAATTACATTATAGCTATGTTAGGGTTTATATTTATTTTACAGGTAAATTGTTAATTATTTTAACTAGGTATAATAGCTATTAAATAGTTATTAACTATTTAATAGCTACCTAGTTCAAATAATTACCCAATTACCTGTAAAATAAATCCTAACCTAAGTTACAAATACACCTACACTATCAATAAATTAAATAAACTACAAATATCTATCTAAAAATACAATTAAATAAACTAAACTAAATTACAAAAAAAACAAACATTAAATTACAAAAAATAAAAAAATTACAAGATTTTTAAGCTAATTACACCTATTCTAAGCCCCCTAATAAAATAATAAACCCCCCCAAAATAAAAAAAATTCCCTACCCTATTCTAAATTAAAAAAAGTTCAAAGCTCTTTTACCTTACCAGCCCTTAAAAGGGCCTTTTGCGGGGCATGCCCCAAAGAAAACTGCTCTTTTGCCTGAAAAAAAAAACACAATACCACCCCCCAACATTACAACCGGATTGGAACAGCCAATAGAATGCGAGCTCAATCTGATTGGCTGATTGGTTCAGCCAATCGGATTGAACTTGAATCTGATTGGCTGATTCAATCAGATTTTTCTACCTTAATTCCGATTGGCTGATAGAATCCTATCAGCCAATCGGAATTGGACGGACGCCATCTTGGATGACGTCATTTAAAGGTACCTCATTCATTGTTCAATCTTCGGCCGGGATGGATGCTCCGCGTCGGTGGAGCGAAGAAAGAAGATTGAAGATGCCGCTTGATGGAAGATGCTGCCGGATGGAAGAAGACTTTGCTGCCGCTTGGATAAAGATATCGCCGGGATGAAGACTTCTTCTTTGCCGCTTGGATAGACATCGCCCGGATCGGATGAGGAGTTCGGCCCGGCGTGGTGAAGATAAGGTAGGGAGATCTTCAGGGGGGTAGTGTTAGGTTTATTTAAGGGGGGTTTGGGTTAGATTAGGGGTATGTGGGTGGTGGGTTGTAATGTTGGGGGGTGGTATTGTGTTTTTTTTTTCAGGCAAAAGAGCAGTTTTCTTTGGGGCATGCCCCGCAAAAGGCCCTTTTAAGGGCTGGTAAGGTAAAAGAGCTTTGAACTTTTTTTAATTTAGAATAGGGTAGGGAAATTTTTTTATTTTGGGGGGCTTTATTATTTTATTAGGGTGCTTAGAATAGGTGTAATTAGCTTAAAAATCTTGTAATCTTTTTTTTATTTTTTGTAATTTAGTGTTTGTTTGTTTTTGTAATTTAGTTTAGTTTATTTAATTGTATTTTTAGATAGATATTTGTAGTTTATTTAATTTATTGATAGTGTAGGTGTATTTGTAACTTAGGTTAGGATTTATTTTACAGGTAATTGGGTAATTATTTTAACTAGGTAGCTATCAAATAGTTAATAACTATTTAATAGCTATTATACCTAGTTAAAATAATTAACAATTTACCTGTAAAATAAATATAAACCCTAACATAGCTACAATGTAATTATTAATTATATTGTAGCTATCTTAGGGTTTATTTTATAGGTAAGTATTTAGATTTAAATAGGAATATTTTAGTTTATAATATGAATTAGATTTATTTAATAAGAATTTAGTTAGGGGTGTTAGGGTTAGATAGAGTTAATATAGTTAATATAAATACTATAGTAACTATATTAACCCTAATATACTTAGGGTTAATATAGATAATATAGCTGGCGGCGGGGTAGGTAGATTAAATTAGGGGTTAATAATTTTAATATAGATGGCGGCGGTGTAAGGGACTTACATTAGGGGTTAATACTATTAATATAGGTGGCGGCGGTGTAGGGAGGGCAGGTTATAGGGCAAAAGAGCTGTTTACTTTGGGGCAAAGCCCCGCAAAAGGCCCTTTTAAGGGCTGGTAATAGAGATAATTATTTTAGGGGGATTAGATTAGGGGTTAATAATATTAATATAGCTGGCGGCGGTATAGGGGGATTACATTATGGGGTTAATAATTTTTATATAGGTGGCGGCGGTGTAAGGGGTCAGATTAGGGGATAGATAAGGTAGATGGCAGCGGTGTAAGGGGTTCACATTAGGGGATAGATCAGGTAGATGGCGGCGGTTTTAGGGGTTCACATTAGGGGATAGATCAGTTAGATGGTGGCGGTTTTAGGGGCTCACAGTAGGGGGTTAGTTTATGTAGATGGCGGCGGTTTAGGGGTTAAATACTTTATTAGGGATTGCGGCGGGGGATCGCGGTTGACAGGTAGATAGACATTGCGCATGCGTTAGGTGTTAGGTTTTATTTAGCAGATCACGGTTGACAGGTAGATAGACATTGCGCATGCGTTAGGTGTTAGGTTTATTTAGCAGCTAGTTTAGGGAGTTACGGGGCTCCAATAGTCAGCGTAAGGCTTCTTACGGCTGCTTTTTGTGGCGAGGTGAAAATGGAGTAAGATTTCTCCATTTTCGCCATGTAAGTCCTTACGCTGTATATTGGATACCAAACTGCGCTGGTTTGGTATACCTGCCTATGGCCCAAAAAACTACGGGCGACGGTAGAAATATACGCGCGTAACTTCTAGGTTACACCGTATATGTGATACCAAACCAGCGCAAATATTGGCGTCGCCGGCTTTTGCGGGCGACGATTTTTATCGAATCGAGCCCCAGGCCCTTAGTCACACACATACAGACTGTGATACACACACAGTGTGACACTAAGATAGATATGCAAAGGGACACACACACAGGGTAACCTTTACAACTAGAACACACTGGGTTATCTTCTCACACATGGTTCAAATACACACATATCCAGGGTCACATCTATACTCAGCATTGCTTTTCACATTATCACATTTAAACAAATTGACACAGGGGACACATACATAGGATCATAATTACTGGGGCACACCAAGGATAATATTTAAATATGTCAACACTTCTACGCACACATTTATGTTAACTTACAAGGACATACACAAATTATCACGTATACAAAGGGACACATATAACAGGTACAATTTACACTGATAGACTCTCTCATGCAATCATACGTACAAACAGGGTCCTAATTACCTTAAAAAAATAAATTACATTTACACATGGGGATGCATACACATTACACAATCATATTTACACACAAAAGTAACATTGCATGCAGGGACACAGCTCCACACACCATGTAATATGTAAAAGGAACACACAAAGATGCACACATAATATTTACAGTGATACCAAAGTACATTATATATATATAAGTTTATCTGATAGTAGCATGTTAGGCTTGTCTAATGGTTACAACCTAATGAGTCTTGACAACTATTATATCTCCAAGTATTAGGACAACAAACACTTTAGCCTGGAGTTTCAGATATATAACAGCAGTAACAAAAAGAGCAGGCTAACACATAGGCAGTGCTAATATTCACAAACATTCTGAAAGGGCACTAGTAGAGCACTGAAAGGTAACCCCAATAGCATCCTGAAAAGCCTTTCACATAGAGTTGCACCTTGCTGCAGCCCATACAACGATAAGGCTGGGAACCCTCAATTATAGCTGAGGAGCAATCGCTACAACTTGAGAGGGAGAAAGTCTGTGAGTAAATTGCAGCTTAGTACCCTATTAAACATTCAGAGCAGAGCAGTGAGACCCAAGTGCTGCAGCTACTTCCTGGACTACTGATACAGGCGGCCCCGCCCACTGACTTGCTGAGGTTCCTCCGGTGCTAGAAATACTATTACAAGCAGAGACACTGCACAGCAGATCAGACAGGCTTGGGCTTGAGGTTTTTTTCAAGCATATATTTCAGCATATAGTGATTACTTTATGCTGTTATCCCACCCAGAGATGCAGCCTATTATGAGACACTCTGATCTATGCACAGGGCTGCATCCTCTGTGCCCCTGTACCAACCCTCATTGCACCAGAGAAAATTGCCCCCAGCCCATTCTGCTCCCCCTCCTGATGCCCATGGAGGTACCTGCATGGGAACAGACATGACTCCTGCTCAGAAGCAGACAGCTCATTGCAAGAATTAAAACGCTGCACAAGTTGGGGAGTGTGTGAGTAGCCATAATTCCTTGCAATGAGCTGTCTGCTGAGCAGGAGTCATGTCCGTTCCCATGCAGGTACCTCAGCTATTCTTATGTTAGTTCCTTCAAAAAACGTGTTTCAAGCTGTGCCACTACCTTCTCCTGCAGTAGTTACACAGCACCAGTACTAAGTTGTTTTTAATGAGCAAAGGAACATCCTTACCTTGCTTTCAGTTTTTCCTTCCACTCTGAGATTCTTCCTCTGCCGCTCTCAGCTGCTCCGCCTCTTCCAGTCGGAATACAACAGCATAACGGCGGTAAAAGGTTAAAATAAGGGATCTTGGGTTTTTTTAGGCCTTTTTAGTGGGCTGTTATATGTGCCTAGAGACCCCCTCATTAATAAAAAGTGTTTTGTTTTTTTGTTGATTTTTTAAATGTGTGTACACTATATGCCTCCAAGTTACCCGCAGGTGATTGCCTTTCAAACAGTGGGTCTTGGGGGTTTCTGGGGCTTTAAAAAAAATTATACCCAAATGCCGAAGCACAAGTGATGCAGCATAGCTGACTAGAAAATATCAGCTTAACATCTTTGTGTATAAAGAAAAGATATTTTACCTCAAAATTTCCCCAGTAGCCACACCCTATTGTAAATGGATTTTCAGCTGCCTATAAAGATCTAGCCTCGGGAAGGAGTATGTATCTGGTATGTGCAGGCACATTCATGTTATTTCCCTTTTTAAAGGGACATTAAACGCAAAAATGTTCTTTCATGATTCAGATAGAGAATGCAATTTTAAACAAGATTCCAATTTACTTCTATTATCTAATTTGCTTAATTCTTTAGATATCCTTTGTTGAAAAAAATAGCAACGCACAAGATTGAGCCAATCACACGAGGCATGTATGTGCAGCCACCAATGGTAGGGGGAGCGAGCTACATTCAGTTTAATGGCGCGATCGGGCCGGCTGTGACTAGACAGCTTGCCCGCGATGCGCTTAGGAAAAGAAAGACCCGCTCAGTAGAGCCAGGAGTGGCGTGTAGAAAAATCTAATTTTTAAATAAAATGTATCTGAAATCCTTTGAGTTGGCGCTAAGCTAATGTTATATAATTCTGCACATAGTGCAGAATTTTATAACATTGTTTTGTAGGTTTACTGACCTTTTAAGCTCCTTCAAGCTTTTCCTAGTTTCCAGGTGTTGATGTCACCAGCATTGCTGGATTGCCAAGGCGATGCTGAAACCTCAGCCACCTCATACGGGCCTGTAACCCCCAAAGGACAGCACATGGTTGTCATCTGCAGTTGAGGCACTGAGCTGATGACGATCATGTGTCATCGTCAGCAGTTAAAAGGTTAAGCAAAATAACTGTTTTAAACCTGATCCTACTGATTAAAGGGACAGTCAAGTCCAAAAAAAACTTTCATGTTTTAAATAGGAAATGCAATTTTAAACAACTTCCCAATTTACTTTTATCACCTATTTTGCTTTGTTCTCTTGGTATTCTTAGTTGAAAGCTAAAACTAGGAGGTTCATATGCTAATTTCTTAGACCTTGAAGACTGCCTCTAATCTGAATACATTTTTACCACTAGAGGGCATTAGTTCACATGTTTCATATAGATAACATTGAGCTCATGCACGTAAAGTGACCTAGGACTGAGCACTGATTGGCTAAAACGCATGTCTGTCAAAAGAACTGAAATAAGGGGGCAGTCAGCATAAGCTTAGATACAAGATAATTACAGAGGTAAAACGTGTTTTATTATAACTGTGTTGGTTATGCAAAACTGGGGAATGGGTAATAAAGGGATTATCTTTCTTTTTAAACAACAAAAATTCTGGTGTTGACTGTGCCTTTAAGTGAAACCCTGTGTCAAACACATTAAAGGGCCATAATACCCAAATGTTTAAACACTTGAAAGTGATGCAGTATAGCTGTAAAAAGCTGACTAGAAAATATCTCCTGAACATCTCTATGTAAAAAAGAAAGATATTTTACCTCAAAAGTTCCTCAGTAGCCACCTCCCATTGTAAAGGATTTCTAAGCAGCATTTTAGTGTGTCTGTCCTAGGACAGCTTAGGGGATGAGCCTCATGAACTTTCATATTATTTCACCAATCAGGTAAAGGAAGCTTACTATGAAATCTCATGAGAGTTAAGTCAAATCTCATGAGATCACAGTAAGAGTTCATGAACTCAGCACTGCTGATGCTGATTGGCTGATGTTCATTTCTTCATTTTTTTTATTTTTACCTGCAACTGGGAGCAGGTGAAGTATAACTTTTTACAAACAACTTACTCTGCTGAGCTGAGGAGATTGTGAGGTAAAATATCTTCCTTTTTTACATAGAGATGCTCAGGTGATATTTTCCTGTCAGCTTTTTACAGTTATACTGCATCAGTTTCAAGTGATTTAGCATATGAGTATTATGTCCCTTTAAGCAGTCATCATCAATAAAGAACAATTTAGCTGCCATGTTTTACAGTTTCTCTGGCTACATATACTTTGTTTCCATGTGAGAAAGAAACACTATAAAGCCCCATCCTTGAAAAGTCTTTCTTATGGGTTTTCTTTTCTGCATGTTTACCTAATCCAAGTATTTAAAAACAAAAACAGATTTCCCTGTTACACTGCATTTGTAATTTGGGCAACAGAACTAAATAGACATGAAATTCAAAATTAAAATTGAATGTGTCACATAGTGCACACAGATTTAAGAGACTGTTTAGTTTTCTTCTTTTGTTTGCTCAGTATACTTTGTTGAAAAGCATACCTAGGTAGGCTCAGGGACAGTAATATATTATTGGGAGCTAGCTGCTGATTGGTAGCTACGCACATATGCCTCTTCAGACATATGTCGCTTCAGATAACTCTCAGTAGTGCATTGCTGACCTGGAGATGATTTTAACCTTTACAGGGGTTATCACATATTATATGCATGCAATAGTGCAATAATAAAATGCTCTAACATATTATAGAATTTTAATTTTTGCACTTTTATGGTAAATCTATTCAATTTTTGTTGACAATGCTTCTAGGAATTCGAATTTCAAAGAAAAGAGGGCCAAACACAGTTTTGAATTGAATATAAAGTTTTTGCATGGAAATTTTAATTAATTTAAATATTGGCCAGTGACAACATGGGATGAAAACAGGAGGAGAAGTAAGGATAAGGTAACTAAAGTGTGGGAGGAAAAAAGAATCCTGTGAAATTGTAATGCCCTGTGACCACAGAAATTTTACCTCTAACAGGCCCATTTATCAAAGTACTTGCGGACCTGATTCAAGACCTCACTAAATGCGGAGAGCAATACGCTCTCCGCATTTAACATTGCACCAGCAGCTCACAAGAGCTGCTGGTGCAACGCCGCCCCCTGCTGACTCGCGGCCAATCGGCCGCCAGCAGGGGGGTGTCAATCAGCCCGATCGTATTCGATCGGTTGATTTCCGGCGATTCCTGTCCGCCTGCTCTGAGCATGTGGACAGGGTTATGGAGCAGCGGTCTTTAGACCGCTGCTTCATAAGTTGTGTTTCTGGCGAGTCTGAAGACTCGCCAGAAACACGGCCCTTCAAGCTCCGTACGGAGCTTGATAAATGGGCCTGTAAGAGTTCAAGGTGAATTAATGCTTCTGTGATTACATTGTAACTCAAGCAGGCAAATAAAACTATAGTCTAGTATTTTGATAATCATAAGAAATTATTTACAAAAATAAATAGAAGATACATTAAATAACCTCATTGCCACATTGTGTATAAGATATAATATAAATGTATGTGTGTATTCATATATATATATATACACCGTATATATATATGAATCCCAAAAAGAAAGCACTCACCGGGTCTTCATATGGTATGGTATGAAGACAGAGATAATATCTCCGAAACATTACTATTTTGTCTAAATAAATTGTGAAATGTTGTGATTGAAGACCCGGTGAGTGCTTTATTTTTGGGATTCATGTATTGTATTTAAATGCACCCTGGGCAGCTGCAGGCGGACTAGAGTGTGTGCAGAGCCCTATGGAGGAATTGATATATATATATATATATATATATATATATATATGTGTGTGTGTGTGTGTGTGTGTGTTAAGAGAAAAATATTTTAAATGCACCAGTTAATTTCAGTTACAATAAATATAACAGCAAATTATATTTCTTCCTCAAAAATCAAACAAACACAATTATAAAATATAGTATAATTTTTACCTCAGAAATATTACTTTCTAACTCTATACATCCTCCCTTGGAAAACTTATAGCCTTCTTTTGGCTTCCAGTACTACTTATATGCTGATGATACCCAAATCTATCTTTCCTTTCATGATATCTCTTCCGCCTTAATCAACCAGATTTCTGACTGCCTCTCTGCAATTTCCTCTTGTGTCTTCACACTACCTCCAACTCAATCTGTCCAAAACTGAGCTGCTTCTTATTCCCCACTCTTCGAGACATCCAACACCTAACATTTCTCTGACGGTCGGAGACTCTATTCTCAACACCTCACCACAGGCCCGCTGTCTTAGGGTTACACTTGACTCAGAACTCACATTCAACCCACATATACAAGCGCTTACCAAATCCTGCCGTGCACACCTACGCAACATTTCCAGAATTCGTCCAATCCTTACTCAAAAAACTACAAAAATACTTATTAATTCCCTCATTTTGTCACACATTGATTATTGCAATCTACTCTTAAATGGCCTTCCAAATCATCACCTCCCCTTCCTCCAATCTATTATGAATGCTTCTGCTAGACTCATCCACCTAAGTCGCCTATCTACATCAGCTGCTCCACTCGGCCAGTCTCTACACTGGCTCCCTATACACTCCAGAATACAATTTAAAGTATTAAACCTAACTTACAAAGCACTCAACAGTCTTACTCCCAACTGCATTTCCTCGCTCATCTCCAAACATTTTCCATCCCGTCCTCTTCGATCAACCTCTGACCTACGTCTCTCTAATCTTGTTATCTCTATATCCCACTCCCATCTCCAAGACTTCTCACGTGCTGTTCCTGTCCTCTGGAACTCTGTACCCTGCTCCATAAGACTGTCTACAACCTTGTACAGCTTAAGACGCTCCTTGAAAAGATACCTATTCAGAGAGGCTTACTATCTCTCCTCCATCTCTCATCATAACCAAAATAATTATTAAACTGCCTGACTGACTGCGGCAGCTACAATTCATGTGACAAAAGCTACCCCATACCTTATGTCTCTGCACCCTCAACTTGTAGACTGTGAGCTCTCCAGAGCAGGGTGCTCTTCCTCCTGTACTAGATTTGTTTAGTTTGTTTTGTTTTTTATCACAAATCCTTGTCATTGTATACCCCTATCTTTGTACCCAGTGCTACGGAATTTCGTGGCGTTATACAAATAAATGATAATAATAATAATACTACAATGCATTTCTAATTTTTAATTATCTACTTTTTAGGGGTTGAGAATTAATTGGGATGGCATAAGATACAGTAACACAGCTGATGTATGGTAACAGACATCTTTTTTCTTCATCATCACTATGTAAACTTTATTGTGTTTCTCACTAGATATTTGCTTATTCTGTAAACATTTGAATGCCAAGGAAATGCCAGCAGATATCACCTTACTAGTGCCACAAACAAAGTTTGCGTTCATAACTTTAAGGTAAATAACAGCACTAGATTTCCGCCTGAGGTTACTGCTAAAATTTTGCAGCTGTGTGATTTTTTTTTTTTTTTTTATTATTGACCTTCAAGGTTTTTTGAATTTGATATTTTCTTTGCGCTGTTGTTGCTTTGAGTTTTGTGCATGGTTGAGTAGCCACATGATTTTTTTTTACACAGAGAAAGATGTACCCATGAGAAGTGGAGAAGAAAACAGATATAAGCATCTCAGGAAAAAAAGATAACAATATGCTCTGCTTTGTATTAAACAATAAAATCTGTGGTGCAAACCCAGCCCATCTAAACACAAGTTAATGGATCATCTGTTTAGATGTAAGCAGGAAAAAGAGAGGGGATGGAATCATACAAATACTCTGATATATTAAAAAAGACTAGAATAGGGTTAATACTTTATTATTCTGGACTGCATTACATTTTATTATTTAAGGATATGTTTTTATTGATCATTAAAAGTGTTATATACTGTGTGGGGATAGTTTTAAATTTGATTTGTGAATTGCAATTTAAATAATTGGGCTAGATTCTCTTTGTGAAGATGATATCATAATTGAAAATCATTGACAATCACTTCAACTATATTTTCTACAGATTGGTTAGTCGACGCTTTCGGTCAGTAACATCTATTGATACATTAAGTGCCCAATACATGTAATACTGCGTGTGAAGTAAGAGCCTATTGATAATTAGTTAAATAATTATAACCACAACAACTATGGGAATAAGCTTGAAACACGGTTATGCCTATAAGTTGTGTTTTTTTATATATAGAAAACACTCTCACTGGGTAGAATGCAAGGTGTCTCATGGACTTTCAAAATTCAAGAGTCTTGACCATGGGTTTCCTTGGGGCATTGCTGGGACCAACTAGACCAACATCAAGCATGCATAATTCATAACGATTCTATTGCTCCTATGACATATGTCACTTTGCGGTCAGGTACTGCCATTAAAAAGTTTCCTGATATTTTTTTCTTTATTATTTTCTTTTTCATTTACTTTTTTTCCAAGTTATCCTTGCATGTGCTAAAGTTGACTGCTTTATTGAAGGTGTTTTTTTCCTGTTTTAATTCATTTGTTCTGTAGTGTTTTGAAGATGTTTTTGTTTTGTTGGGCTCCTTCACAGTGGAACTTGTTCTATGCGCTCAGGAAGTTAACAAGGAAGATGCTGCTCCATGGAATAAAATGGAGGGTCAATCAAAACTTGCCAATGAGACTAGGGGCGGGTACCAATCTCTTTACGAGTTGCAATGTTGTGGTATGGGGTTTTTTTTTTCCCATGAGATATTAGTTTTACAAAGAGGCTTTATTGATTCTAGGACATTGATTGAATAGAAGGTCACAAAATTTCACTGAACAAGAAATAAATCACATCCCTTTAAATGGACATGAAAAACTGAGATTATAATATAAAATGTTGAATTATGCATATTAAAAAAAAATGCAATATATGTTAATTCATTATTTCTGTCTATTTTCAAGTAATTTAATTGGAAAATTGCAGGTTTTCCAGTTCTGAAATTTGAATTACAAACTGCAGACTGTACAAGACTAAACCTGTTACATATCTGTCCCTAACTGGCATCAACAGAGGTGATAAGAAAAGATGCAGAAAAACAAAACAAGTTGTGGTAACAAAATGACAGTAGCAAACAGTAACAAGTCCAGCCCAGGTTGTATTGACTCCTCCAGATAAAACAGGAGGTGGAGTAAATGTTTAACCATTTAAAAAGCTATTGCAGCAAACAAAGTGTAAATGTAATGTTTTTACACATGGTAAGCAGGTTAATTGTATAATTACAGTAAGGTTTTGAAACTACAAAGTGTTTTACATTTATATTTTGTTGGCCAGTTACAGCATCAGAGAGCAAAAATATTGTAGAGAGTTTATATAGTCTGATATAGAAATATTAGTTTCTAATGACACAAGATATTATAATATTTTTTTGTAATGATCATACCTTATAAAAGCAAACCAATATGGATAAAAGAAAAAACAACAATTAGCATCAGGTTTGTAAATAATTAAGAGTCTAGGGAAAGGGCTAGATTAAGCTAGGGTCTCTGTTAAGAATTCACTTTAAAAAATCTGGGTGGGATGCCAGGTTGTCCTGGGGTAATTAAGAGTGACATGCACCCTGTTAACCAAAAATGTTATGTTTTTTTTTTCTTTTTGAAGAACAGAGTATCTGTATTTTGTTACAAAATGATGTACTTTTTATTCTTACATTTTTAAACTAGAAAGGAATAAAATGATAGACCAGGTTGATAAAACAGATATGGCCAATCTTGATTTTAGCACCTGGCACTGTCCCTCACAATACATTAATTCATAGGGGCCCAGTTATCAAGCTCCAGCATTTACCATTGTGCAGCCGCAGTAATGCTCTCGAGCAACCAACTGGCAAGTATTTCTGGTCTGATCTGGACAGGATCATATAAGGTTAAGTAGCAGAGGTCATACGCCTGTTGCAAGCTTGCATCTACTGCTTCATTAAAGGGATGTTAAAAAGTCTGTTGTAATAAAAAAGCATAAAGCAGTTGCTTATACTTAATAGAAAGCGTTGCAATATGCATTATTCATCTATTTAAATGGATTTTACCTTTTTATTTCTTTTGTTACACTACATTTGTGCTTCCTGTCACAGCCCTACAAGGAGGCGGCGGCCTTTGCAGGAAGTTTTATTTTAGCCTGATGTCATAAAACTTCTAGACTAGTGAATAGACTAAATAACAGGGAGTCAGATTTGCTCATACCCAGAATTGACAGAAGAAAACTTACATTTTGAAAATTCTCTGCTCTTATCACAGTGGGGGCAGGGCAACACTGAGAAGTGCTAATTTTGCAAGAAAACAAGTAGGTTATTTCTGTTGGAGTTTTAACAAACATAATGATAACATTATGTTTCATTTAACCCATTGGATGCCAGAGAGGATTACTAAACATTGCGTGGCGGTCCCCTTTGGTAGCCTTCTCTGAATACATTTATTTCTTTATTTATTTTAAACTCTTCGTGCTGTTAGGACGTTCTATGCCGCCCTAACAGCGCTGGGCTTTAATGCCATTAGGATAGCATGGAACGGCCTACCTTATATGGTGTCCTGCAGCCTCCTCCTTTCTGGGAATGAAAAATCGAACCTGGGGGTGTGCCTAGAGGCATAGGCAGTTCCCCTTGATCCAATCTTGGCCTTAAAATAACATGATCGCATCGAAGATCTCGCAATTTTCCTTTCTCAAGCAAATGTTTACATCTGAACTTTGTTCCGATATTAAACATTTGCCCCCGGCATGAAGAGGTTAAACAGTGTAAGCAAAAGAGTTCAGCTTGTGAAGCTAAAAAATAGTTAACTAAGTTATATTTTATGAGAATACTCTTTTACAGAATATGTGGTTAATAGCCTTCCAATAGCTGCAATAGCAAAATACTGTGAAAGAAATAATAAATGCCAGCCATATGTTTCTGATTAATTAGTTGTGAGCTTCTCAGGCAGATATAATAATGTGCATAGACTATGTGAGCTTATCAGTTCTTATCTGCTATTCGGATCTATCTTTTTATAAGTCAGGCAATGGTTCTCTTGGGAATTGCAGTATTAGTATAATGCAGATATTGTTGCAGAATATATCAAATACTTTCCTGTGTCAATTATTTTTGTACAATAAGAACACTTTTGTGGGACAAATTGCTGT
The DNA here is from genome assembly GCF_027579735.1 of Bombina bombina. Taxonomy (NCBI): domain Eukaryota; kingdom Metazoa; phylum Chordata; class Amphibia; order Anura; family Bombinatoridae; genus Bombina; species Bombina bombina. The sequence continues at coordinate 570,144,450 of NC_069499.1, forward strand.
CATTGACAACGTGAAAGAGAAGTAATAGGCTGTCTATTATTTTTGACAAAATCAAAAAAAGATCTAACTGAGACAGAAGCAAACTGGAATTATATTTCAGACATTATTTAGTGCATGCGTGGGGCTCTGTTATTTGCGATAGATTAGGTTTAAAGGGACAGTCTACACCAGAATTTTTATTGTTTTAAAAGATAGATAATCCCTTTATTACCCATTCCCCAGTTTTGCAAAACCAACACAGTTATATTAATATACTTTTAACCTCTGTGATTATCTTGTATCTAACCCTCTGCAGACTGCCCTCAGCTCTTTTGACAGACTTGCAGTTTAACCAATCAGTGCCTGCTCCCAGATTACTTTACGTGCACGAGCACAGTGTTATCTATATGAAATACGTGAACTAACACCCTCTAGTGAGGAAAAACTGTTAAAATGCATTCTGAAAAGATGTGATCTTCAAGGTCTAAGAACTTAGCATATGAACCTCCCAGGTAAAGCTTTCAACTAAGAATACCAAGAGAACAAAGCAAAATTGGTGATAAAAGTAAATTGGAAAATTGTTACAAATTACATGCTCTATCTGAATCATAAGTTTATTTTGGCCTAGACTGGAAGGACGGCACTGTCACAATCTAAATAAATTTATCATCATTCTTTTCCAATTGAGGAGATTTGAAAGGGGTAAAAATATTTATATCACAGTATAGTCTGAGTCTGTGTCATGTCTTTCAAACCCTGCAAAAGGGGATGGTTCTGTGTATATATCATACCCTAGAAACAGAAGCCATATAGGCGTAAAACTCAAAGCACTTAGCTATAAGCATACTGTAAAAATCATGAAGCTGTATCTGCAGGGGCAAATTCTGCACATGTCACGTGGAAGAATAAATGAAAGGCAAGAAATGAACAGAGACATTAAAAGGAGAAACTTCTCTAAAATGTCTGGCATGTATCCAATGCCCCACAATGCTGCTATCGAACTGTCTGTGCATATGTGCAGGAATTCATGATACATGACGGGTAAATGTTTGTATTTTAATTATGTATTATTTCTCAGTGCACATGTGGCCATTTGGGTTCATATGGGTTTATAGTGAGGCTGTTTAAATTTGGCTTGGTGATGTGTGTATTTGCACAGTAGTTACAGCTATTTTTATATATTTACTCCAAATATTTTGGGACTTTCTTAAGGAGAGCACAGGTTACTTCAAGCTGTGTGTTTAACCTTGCCAAGGAGGGCTGCCACACATTGGCAGTCTACGGGGTGAAAGATTTGAGTCTGTTTTTACTGGTGTGCGTAGTTTGGCGCAAGCGAGGGAACCCGCGTCGCCCGCAGTTTCAGCTCGCAACTTGAGCTATCCCATATACGGCGCCGTCAGATGCTAACGTGCCGTAAGTCAGATAAACCAGCGATGTCCAGAAATCTGCGCAAGTACAAATTTCTGGCGTCGCCAGTGACTTGCGCCACGTTAGAAACTGCTGGCGCCTACAAAACCTGACTAAAGTCTAAATCACCCGCACTGTCTAACAAGCCTCCCTAACATAGCCCGACACGTCTAACCCTCTATCCGCTATCCCCCCTCACTATCCTAACAATAAAATATGTATTAACCCCTAAACCGCCGCTACCTAATAAAGTTATTAACCCCTAAACCGCCGCCAGCTATATTAAATCTATAACCCCCAAAAGTGAGCCCCTAACACCGCCGCCATCTACCTTACCTACCCCCTAAAGTGAGCCCCTACCCAGCCGCTATCTATTTTAAAATTATTAACCCCTAATCTAATCCCCCTATACCGCCGCCAGCTATATTAACTATATTAACCCTAATTATATTAGGGTTAATATAGTTAATATAGTTATTATATTATATATATTAACTATATTAACCCTAATTATATTAGGGTTAATATAGTTAATATCGTTATTATATTATATATATATACAGGTGGCCCTCGTTTTACAACGGTTCAATTTACACCGTTTCAGAATAACAACCTTTTTTTCCAGTCATGTGACTGCTATTGAAAAGCATTGAGAACCAGTGCATTTATTAAAACAGCCAGTAGGTGGAGCTGTCCGCTTGTGTTGCAGCAAAGCCAAGCAAGCTGAAATTAATCAGTTTATCCAAACCTGAGCTATCGAGCATATTTCAAAGGAACAAGATCTTCCTGTCTATAAATCAGTCCAGATTGCAATGCATAGAAAGAACTGTTTGCAGAAAAATGAAAGTGAAGTTTGTGTTGTGTTATTATTTTATTAGGTTTATAATGCTGTTTAGCAAATGTTTTTGTTCATTTAACTTAGTTTAATTATATATTCTGTGTTGTGTGATTATTTTATTAGGTTTATAATGCTGTTTAGCATTTAAAGTCTTCATTTCAAAGCTTTTTAAAATAATGTATTAGGTGTTACTTATGACAATTTTGAGAGGGGCCTTGAACCTATCTCCCTCACTTCCCATTGACTTACATTATAAACTGGGTTTCAATTTAAAACGGTTTTGATTTACAACCATTCCTTCTGGAACCTAACCCCGACGTAAACTGAGGGCTACCTGTATATATATATATATATTAAGTATAATAACCCTATCTAACTCTAACATCCTAACTAAACTCTTATTAAAATAAATCTAATATTAATATTATTAATTAAAATATTCCTATTTAAATCTAAATACTTACCTATAAAATAAACCCTAAGATAGCTACAATATAATTAATAATTACACTGTAGCTATGTTAGGGTTTATATTTATTTTACAGGTAAATTGTTAATTATTTTAACTAGGTATAATAGCTATTAAATAGTTATTACCTATTTAATAGCTACCTAGTTAAAATAATTACCCAATTACCTGTAAAATAAATCCTAACCTAAGTTACAAATACACCTACACTATCAATAAATTAAATAAACTACAAATATCTATCTAAAAATACAATTAAATAAACTAAACTAAATTACAAAAAAAAAACACTAAATTACAAAAAATAAAAAAAAAGATTACAAGATTTTTAAGCTAATTACACCTATTCTAAGCCCCCTAATAAAATAATAAACCCCCAAAATAAAAAAAAATCCCTACCCTATTCTAAATTAAAAATAGTTCAAAGCTCTTTTACCTTACCAGCCCTTAAAAGGGCCTTTTGTGGGGGCATGCCCCAAAGAAAACTGCTCTTTTGCCTGAAAAAAAAACACAATACCACCCCCCAACATTACAACCCACCACCCACATACCCCTAATCTAACCCAAACCCCCCTTAAATAAACCTAACACTACCCCCCTGAAGATCTCCCTACCTTGTATTCACCCCGCCGGGCAGAACTCTTTATCTGATCCGGGCGATGTCCAATCAAGCGGCAAAGAAGAATTCTTCATCCCGGCATTGTCTTTCTCCTAGCGGCAGCAAAGTCTTCTTCCATCGGGCAGCATCTTCCATCAAGATTCAAGTTCAATCTGATTGGCTGAACCAATCAGCCAATCAGATTGAACTTGAATCTGATTGGTTGATTCAATCAGCCAATCAGATTTTTCTACCTTAATTCCGATTGGCTGATAGAATCCTATCAGCCAATCGGAATTCGACGGACGCCATCTTGGATGACGTCATTTAAAGGTACCTCATTCGTCGGCCGGGATGGATGCTCCGCGTTGGAGGAGCGAAGAATGAAGATTGAAGATGCCACTTGATGGAGGATGCTGCCCGATGGAAGAAGACTTTGCTGCCGCTTGGAGAAAGACATCGCCGGGATGAAGAATTCTTCTTTGCCGCTTGATTGGACATCGCCCGGATCGGATGAAGAGTTCTGCCCGGCGGGGTGAATGCAAGGTAGGGAGATCTTCAGGGGGGTAGTGTTAGGTTTATTTAAGGGGGGTTTGGGTTAGATTAGGGGTATGTGGGTGGTGGTTTGTAATGTTGGGGGGTGGTATTGTGGGTTTTTTTCAGGCAAAAGAGCAGTTTTCTTTGGGGCATGCCCCCACAAAAGGCCCTTTTAAGGGCTGGTAAGGTAAAAGAGCTTTGAACTATTTTTAATTTAGAATAGGGTAGGGAATTTTTTTTATTTTGGGGGTTTATTATTTTATTAGGGGGCTTAGAATAGGTGTAATTAGCTTAAATATCTTGTAATCTTTTTTTTATTTTTTGTAATTTAGTGTTTGTTTTTTTTGTAATTTAGTTTAGTTTATTTAATTGTATTTTTAGATAGATATTTGTAGTTTATTTAATTTATTGATAGTGTAGGTGTATTTGTAACTTAGGTTAGGATTTATTTTACAGGTAATTGGGTAATTATTTTAACTAGGTAGCTATTAAATAGGTAATAACTATTTAATAGATATTATACCTAGTTAAAATAATTAACAATTTACCTGTAAAATAAATATAAACCCTAACATAGCTACAATGTAATTATTAATTATATTGTAGCTATCTTAGGGTTTATTTTATAGGTAAGTATTTAGATTTAAATAGGAATATTTTAGTTTATAATATAAATTAGATTTATTTAATAAGAATTTAGTTAGGGGTGTTAGGGTTAGATAGAGTTAATATAGTTAATATAAATACTATAGTAACTATATTAACTATATTAACCCTAATATAATTAGGGTTAATATAGTTAATATATATAATGTAATAACTATATTAACTATAATATACTTAGGGTTAATATAGATAATATAGCTGGCAGCGGGGTAGGTAGATTAAATTAGGGGTTAATAATTTTAATATAGATGGCGGCGGTGTAAGGGGTTATTTCTGTTGGAGTTTTAACAAACATAATGATAACATTATGTTTCATTTAACCCATTGGATGCCAGAGAGGATTACTAAACATTGCGTGGCGGTCCCCTTTGGTAGCCTTCTCTGAATACATTTATTTCTTTATTTATTTTAAACTCTTCGTGCTGTTAGGACGTTCTATGCCGCCCTAACAGCGCTGGGCTTTAATGCCATTAGGATAGCATGGAACGGCCTACCTTATATGGTGTCCTGCAGCCTCCTCCTTTCTGGGAATGAAAAATCGAACCTGGGGGTGTGCCTAGAGGCATAGGCAGTTCCCCTTGATCCAATCTTGGCCTTAAAATAACATGATCGCATCGAAGATCTCGCAATTTTCCTTTCTCAAGCAAATGTTTACATCTGAACTTTGTTCCGATATTAAACATTTGCCCCCGGCATGAAGAGGTTAAACAGTGTAAGCAAAAGAGTTCAGCTTGTGAAGCTAAAAAATAGTTAACTAAGTTATATTTTATGAGAATACTCTTTTACAGAATATGTGGTTAATAGCCTTCCAATAGCTGCAATAGCAAAATACTGTGAAAGAAATAATAAATGCCAGCCATATGTTTCTGATTAATTAGTTGTGAGCTTCTCAGGCAGATATAATAATGTGCATAGACTATGTGAGCTTATCAGTTCTTATCTGCTATTCGGATCTATCTTTTTATAAGTCAGGCAATGGTTCTCTTGGGAATTGCAGTATTAGTATAATGCAGATATTGTTGCAGAATATATCAAATACTTTCCTGTGTCAATTATTTTTGTACAATAAGAACACTTTTGTGGGACAAATTGCTGTCATTGACAACGTGAAAGAGAAGTAATAGGCTGTCTATTATTTTTGACAAAATCAAAAAAAGATCTAACTGAGACAGAAGCAAACTGGAATTATATTTCAGACATTATTTAGTGCATGCGTGGGGCTCTGTTATTTGCGATAGATTAGGTTTAAAGGGACAGTCTACACCAGAATTTTTATTGTTTTAAAAGATAGATAATCCCTTTATTACCCATTCCCCAGTTTTGCAAAACCAACACAGTTATATTAATATACTTTTAACCTCTGTGATTATCTTGTATCTAACCCTCTGCAGACTGCCCTCAGCTCTTTTGACAGACTTGCAGTTTAACCAATCAGTGCCTGCTCCCAGATTACTTTACGTGCACGAGCACAGTGTTATCTATATGAAATACGTGAACTAACACCCTCTAGTGAGGAAAAACTGTTAAAATGCATTCTGAAAAGATGTGATCTTCAAGGTCTAAGAACTTAGCATATGAACCTCCCAGGTAAAGCTTTCAACTAAGAATACCAAGAGAACAAAGCAAAATTGGTGATAAAAGTAAATTGGAAAATTGTTACAAATTACATGCTCTATCTGAATCATAAGTTTATTTTGGCCTAGACTGGAAGGACGGCACTGTCACAATCTAAATAAATTTATCATCATTCTTTTCCAATTGAGGAGATTTGAAAGGGGTAAAAATATTTATATCACAGTATAGTCTGAGTCTGTGTCATGTCTTTCAAACCCTGCAAAAGGGGATGGTTCTGTGTATATATCATACCCTAGAAACAGAAGCCATATAGGCGTAAAACTCAAAGCACTTAGCTATAAGCATACTGTAAAAATCATGAAGCTGTATCTGCAGGGGCAAATTCTGCACATGTCACGTGGAAGAATAAATGAAAGGCAAGAAATGAACAGAGACATTAAAAGGAGAAACTTCTCTAAAATGTCTGGCATGTATCCAATGCCCCACAATGCTGCTATCGAACTGTCTGTGCATATGTGCAGGAATTCATGATACATGACGGGTAAATGTTTGTATTTTAATTATGTATTATTTCTCAGTGCACATGTGGCCATTTGGGTTCATATGGGTTTATAGTGAGGCTGTTTAAATTTGGCTTGGTGATGTGTGTATTTGCACAGTAGTTACAGCTATTTTTATATATTTACTCCAAATATTTTGGGACTTTCTTAAGGAGAGCACAGGTTACTTCAAGCTGTGTGTTTAACCTTGCCAAGGAGGGCTGCCACACATTGGCAGTCTACGGGGTGAAAGATTTGAGTCTGTTTTTACTGGTGTGCGTAGTTTGGCGCAAGCGAGGGAACCCGCGTCGCCCGCAGTTTCAGCTCGCAACTTGAGCTATCCCATATACGGCGCCGTCAGATGCTAACGTGCCGTAAGTCAGATAAACCAGCGATGTCCAGAAATCTGCGCAAGTACAAATTTCTGGCGTCGCCAGTGACTTGCGCCACGTTAGAAACTGCTGGCGCCTACAAAACCTGACTAAAGTCTAAATCACCCGCACTGTCTAACAAGCCTCCCTAACATAGCCCGACACGTCTAACCCTCTATCCGCTATCCCCCCTCACTATCCTAACAATAAAATATGTATTAACCCCTAAACCGCCGCTACCTAATAAAGTTATTAACCCCTAAACCGCCGCCAGCTATATTAAATCTATAACCCCCAAAAGTGAGCCCCTAACACCGCCGCCATCTACCTTACCTACCCCCTAAAGTGAGCCCCTACCCAGCCGCTATCTATTTTAAAATTATTAACCCCTAATCTAATCCCCCTATACCGCCGCCAGCTATATTAACTATATTAACCCTAATTATATTAGGGTTAATATAGTTAATATAGTTATTATATTATATATATTAACTATATTAACCCTAATTATATTAGGGTTAATATAGTTAATATCGTTATTATATTATATATATATACAGGTGGCCCTCGTTTTACAACGGTTCAATTTACACCGTTTCAGAATAACAACCTTTTTTTCCAGTCATGTGACTGCTATTGAAAAGCATTGAGAACCAGTGCATTTATTAAAACAGCCAGTAGGTGGAGCTGTCCGCTTGTGTTGCAGCAAAGCCAAGCAAGCTGAAATTAATCAGTTTATCCAAACCTGAGCTATCGAGCATATTTCAAAGGAACAAGATCTTCCTGTCTATAAATCAGTCCAGATTGCAATGCATAGAAAGAACTGTTTGCAGAAAAATGAAAGTGAAGTTTGTGTTGTGTTATTATTTTATTAGGTTTATAATGCTGTTTAGCAAATGTTTTTGTTCATTTAACTTAGTTTAATTATATATTCTGTGTTGTGTGATTATTTTATTAGGTTTATAATGCTGTTTAGCATTTAAAGTCTTCATTTCAAAGCTTTTTAAAATAATGTATTAGGTGTTACTTATGACAATTTTGAGAGGGGCCTTGAACCTATCTCCCTCACTTCCCATTGACTTACATTATAAACTGGGTTTCAATTTAAAACGGTTTTGATTTACAACCATTCCTTCTGGAACCTAACCCCGACGTAAACTGAGGGCTACCTGTATATATATATATATATTAAGTATAATAACCCTATCTAACTCTAACATCCTAACTAAACTCTTATTAAAATAAATCTAATATTAATATTATTAATTAAAATATTCCTATTTAAATCTAAATACTTACCTATAAAATAAACCCTAAGATAGCTACAATATAATTAATAATTACACTGTAGCTATGTTAGGGTTTATATTTATTTTACAGGTAAATTGTTAATTATTTTAACTAGGTATAATAGCTATTAAATAGTTATTACCTATTTAATAGCTACCTAGTTAAAATAATTACCCAATTACCTGTAAAATAAATCCTAACCTAAGTTACAAATACACCTACACTATCAATAAATTAAATAAACTACAAATATCTATCTAAAAATACAATTAAATAAACTAAACTAAATTACAAAAAAAAAACACTAAATTACAAAAAATAAAAAAAAAGATTACAAGATTTTTAAGCTAATTACACCTATTCTAAGCCCCCTAATAAAATAATAAACCCCCAAAATAAAAAAAAATCCCTACCCTATTCTAAATTAAAAATAGTTCAAAGCTCTTTTACCTTACCAGCCCTTAAAAGGGCCTTTTGTGGGGGCATGCCCCAAAGAAAACTGCTCTTTTGCCTGAAAAAAAAACACAATACCACCCCCCAACATTACAACCCACCACCCACATACCCCTAATCTAACCCAAACCCCCCTTAAATAAACCTAACACTACCCCCCTGAAGATCTCCCTACCTTGTATTCACCCCGCCGGGCAGAACTCTTTATCTGATCCGGGCGATGTCCAATCAAGCGGCAAAGAAGAATTCTTCATCCCGGCATTGTCTTTCTCCTAGCGGCAGCAAAGTCTTCTTCCATCGGGCAGCATCTTCCATCAAGATTCAAGTTCAATCTGATTGGCTGAACCAATCAGCCAATCAGATTGAACTTGAATCTGATTGGTTGATTCAATCAGCCAATCAGATTTTTCTACCTTAATTCCGATTGGCTGATAGAATCCTATCAGCCAATCGGAATTCGACGGACGCCATCTTGGATGACGTCATTTAAAGGTACCTCATTCGTCGGCCGGGATGGATGCTCCGCGTTGGAGGAGCGAAGAATGAAGATTGAAGATGCCACTTGATGGAGGATGCTGCCCGATGGAAGAAGACTTTGCTGCCGCTTGGAGAAAGACATCGCCGGGATGAAGAATTCTTCTTTGCCGCTTGATTGGACATCGCCCGGATCGGATGAAGAGTTCTGCCCGGCGGGGTGAATGCAAGGTAGGGAGATCTTCAGGGGGGTAGTGTTAGGTTTATTTAAGGGGGGTTTGGGTTAGATTAGGGGTATGTGGGTGGTGGTTTGTAATGTTGGGGGGTGGTATTGTGGGTTTTTTTCAGGCAAAAGAGCAGTTTTCTTTGGGGCATGCCCCCACAAAAGGCCCTTTTAAGGGCTGGTAAGGTAAAAGAGCTTTGAACTATTTTTAATTTAGAATAGGGTAGGGAATTTTTTTTATTTTGGGGGTTTATTATTTTATTAGGGGGCTTAGAATAGGTGTAATTAGCTTAAATATCTTGTAATCTTTTTTTTATTTTTTGTAATTTAGTGTTTGTTTTTTTTGTAATTTAGTTTAGTTTATTTAATTGTATTTTTAGATAGATATTTGTAGTTTATTTAATTTATTGATAGTGTAGGTGTATTTGTAACTTAGGTTAGGATTTATTTTACAGGTAATTGGGTAATTATTTTAACTAGGTAGCTATTAAATAGGTAATAACTATTTAATAGATATTATACCTAGTTAAAATAATTAACAATTTACCTGTAAAATAAATATAAACCCTAACATAGCTACAATGTAATTATTAATTATATTGTAGCTATCTTAGGGTTTATTTTATAGGTAAGTATTTAGATTTAAATAGGAATATTTTAGTTTATAATATAAATTAGATTTATTTAATAAGAATTTAGTTAGGGGTGTTAGGGTTAGATAGAGTTAATATAGTTAATATAAATACTATAGTAACTATATTAACTATATTAACCCTAATATAATTAGGGTTAATATAGTTAATATATATAATGTAATAACTATATTAACTATAATATACTTAGGGTTAATATAGATAATATAGCTGGCAGCGGGGTAGGTAGATTAAATTAGGGGTTAATAATTTTAATATAGATGGCGGCGGTGTAAGGGGCTTATATTAGGGGTTAATACCATTAATATAGGTGCGGCGGTGTAGGGAGGGCAGGTTATAGGGCAAAAGAGCTGTTAACTTTGGGGCAAAGCCCCGCAAAAGGCCCTTTTAAGGGCTGGTAATAGAGTTTATTACTTTATGGATATTAGATTAGGTGTTAATAATATTAATATAGCTGGCGGCGGTGTAAGGGGTCAGATTAGGGGATAGATCAGGTAGATGGCGGCGGTTTTAGGGGCTCACAGTAGGGGGTTAGTTTATGTAGATGGCAGCGGTTTAGGGGTTAAATACTTTATTAGGGATTGCGGTGGGGGATCGCGGTTGACAGGTAGATAGACATTGCGCATGCGTTAGGTGTTAGGTTTTATTTAGCAGATCGCGGTTGACAGTTAGATAGACATTGCGCATGCGTTAGGTGTTAGGTTTTATTTAGCAGATCGCGGTTGACAGTTAGATAGACATTGCGCATGCGTTAGGTGTTAGGTTTATTTAGCAGCTAGTTTAGAGAGTTACGAGGCTCCAATAGTCAGCGTAAGGCTTCTTACGGCTGCTTTTTGTGGCAAGGTGAAAATGGAGTAAGATTTCTCCATCTTCGCCACGTAAGTCCTTACGCTGTATATTGGATACCAAACTGCGCGGGTTTGGTATACCTGCCTACGGCCCAAAAAACTACGAGCGACGGCAGAAATATACGCGCGTAACTTCTAGGTTACGCCGTATATAGGATACCAAACCCGCGCAAATATTGGCGTCGCCAGCTTTTGCGGGCGACGATTTTTATCGGATCGACCCCTTTATTTGAAAAAGAAGGCATCTAAGCAATTTTTTTTGTTCAGACCATGGAAAGCACTTGTTTATTGGTAGGCAAATTTACCCACCAATCAGCAAGAACAACACAGTGTTTTCACCAAAAACGGGCCGGTATCTAAACTTACATTCTTGAATTTCAAATAAAGATACCAAGAGAATGAAAAGAATTTGATAATAGGAGTAAATTAGAAAGTTGCTTAAAATTGCATGCTCTATCTGAATCCCGATATACATTTTTTGGGTTCAAAAGAAAGAGAAAGTACACTGTAAAATTGTATTTCCATTAATGTATTTTCAGTGACTTGTAATACCAGCTGCAGAGTATAAAATGTATGAGAAATTGCCTTTTCAGGTTTGTGTATATTAATTAGCTTGTTTTGTGCTTTGAAACCACTGCCTATTACAATGGATTGAGGTTGCAGGTAATATCAGATCTGAATATGTTATCACTTTATGTACACAAACTTACTTCCTTATCTTTTATTTGTCTGTAAACCTAACCTCAATAACTATAGAGAGAACAATAGAAAATTTACATTTTTTTACTCAACTTTTCTGCACCCCGCTGAGAGTGTAATTTATTTTGCTGGCTGTATTTACTTAGGCTTGTCAGTAGCCTTGTCTCCAGTATAGAAACTTTCAGTATAGGTGGGGATACCACAGGCTAAATCAGCTATTTCAAATGCCAAAATAGGGGTAAAGGAGGTACTTGTAATCAATTTAATACACTTCAGCAGGTAAAATGTATAATTGGGAACAATTTAAAGGAGAGAACATTTTAAGGTAAAGTGCTCCTTTAAACATCCCTCAAGAATATTTTGGGGTTGTGGAAAACCTAAAAATATTTACTGCTGATCTGTACCAAAACCACTTATTAGATATTGTGTCCCCTCAATATATCTGCAATATGCAGGCCTTTCTTTCCTTGTTACACATACCTTTGTATTTTTTTAAATGGCTATGTATTATATTTACTTATTAAACTATGCTAAACCAATATCTCTTTTTCTTCTATATATATTTATATCCATCTGAGGAAGGGGATTCGGTCCCCGAAACGTTACAAATAAAACTGTATATGTAAAGGACCAGAGAGTGCTGCCTTTCATTCATTATTATATCCATCATAATATGCTATGATCTAATGCTATTGAGACAGCATATGCTACTATATATTTTTTTTTAGCAAATACGCATGTTATGTTCAATATTTTATAATACATTCTCATTTCCATTTTGATTGTGTGTAAAGCAGCAGCGATACACTTTAAACTGTGTCATAATATTTTTTTAGTAGCTTATATTTTATATCTGATTGACAACAGAATGACTGAAAAGTCACTAGCCTTTGACAGGCCATATAATTAATTGCCCATTGACCCAGCCAATGGAGTCATATAACAAACACAGATCCATTTCTATTGAAAAAATAATCTTACACTGGGTGGAAGAATGTAAGTGTGTAATCAATAAATACATGCAGATAACAAGCCATAAATACATCAAGTCACAGTGTAATTCTGAGGAATTAAATGCCGCTTCAAACACTGTACAGAAACTCTAATTTTTCAAACAAATTTTCATGTCACAGAACAGGAAATCTAATGGTGACCCTATCAAATGCGAGTCACCCAAGGATGAAAGTTATTAAATATTCGATGCAGCTGACTCAGATCTGAAGAGATGAGCTGAACATATATCTGTGAAAGGTAATCTGATTTATGGCAGAAACTACATTCTTTTTGCATTGCCAGAGCCCTGAACTGAATATTCCATAAGAAAGACCAATCTATGGCATACTTGTGGGGGACAAAAAGCTCATAATTCAGAGTTAACCAAGTGCCGGAACGTTTAATCATATCTCCAGGAAAACATAAATAAAGTTGCAATTGTTCAAAAATGCTATTAAAATTGTGTCAATGTCTAGATAATACAATTATACAGAACTTTAACAGGAATAAATTATGGAAGAGTCAAGGTTGAAGAATATGGAAATGTCCACACAATACAAAGTAGGGAGCAAAATGCCATTGGGTAGTATATTAAAGTAGTTCTAGAACAAGTCGCATGCTGAAAACTAGAGGATGGGAGTTGGCCTGTGATTACATAAGGAAGTATGGCTCCCTGCAACATCGATAAATGCAATAAATACCTAAATTGTTGTGATTACTGTATGGAAGATTAATGGCCTTAAAGGAACATTAAAGTTAAAACTGAACTTCCATGATTTGGATAGAGCGTTCCAATTATAACAAATTCCAATTTACTTATTTTTTTTAATTTGCTTCCTTCTGAACCGAATATTCCTATTTTCATTGCAGCACTTACCAGATGATTTTGCAAAAGCTACATTTTAATGAAGACCCCAGTCATGAATACATTTACGTCTGATTTGCATACTTGCTCCAGACACTGGATATTTGTATTTGCCCATCAATGAAAAATAATTCACTTGTATGAGCAAGCCAATGAGTGATGATACAGCTGTATAGGTCAGCCAATATGTTATTTCATAGCAGTATGAATCATCTAATAAAAATACTAGCTCAACTGAATGAGAATGCCAGATGCAAGAAATACAGATACAGGAGTCAATCCATGTCATTCATAAAGTGTAATGAAGGAGCAAACAAAACTTCAATGTCACTGAATCAGTCAGCTAGTAAGTTCTAATACAATTGAATGTGTCACCCAAAGAGAACTTAAACCTGTAGGATATGATCCCTTAGATCTGGAATGGCCTCTCCCATCTGTATGTTATTCTATGCAATCTTTCAGTAAAGATCCCTCATCATCAACACGCTACATTGAAAATTGTGATATACACATCTATTACTAGCTCTACGCTCAGATCATAGGGAAACTCTAGCTTATTTATATTTACTAGGGATGGGTGAATGTTTCTAAAAATTCGAAATATAAAATGAATTTTAATACATTCGTTCAAATTGAATTTTGAATGTTTATATAACATTCTAACATTCTATTTTCAAATTTTCGTTTTTGAATTTTTCAATAAAAGTTGAAAATATTTGTTCGAATAATAGAATGTTTAGCTATGCATTCATTCAATTTCGAAATGTAATATTCGAATTCGAATGTGACATTCAAATTCGAAATAGTATTTCTAGTCTACAACTGTGTTTAATAAATGTAATATTCGAATTTGAATGCTACATTCGAATGTCACATTCGAATTTGAAATAGTATTTCTAGTCTAATACTGTGTTTTTAAAATGTAATATTCGAATATGACATTCGAATGTCACATTCCAATTTGAAATAATATTTCTAGTCTAATACTGTGTTTTTTAAATGTAATATTCGAATTCGAAATAGTATTTCTAGTTTACAACTGTGTTTAATAAATGTGATATTCGATTCGAATGTGACATTCGAATTCGAATGTGACATTCGAATTCGAAATAGTATTTCTAGTTTAATACTGTGTTTTATAAATGTAATATTCAAATTCAAATGTGGTATTCGATTTGAATGTGACATTCAAATTCAAAATAGTGTTATTAGTCTACAATTGTATTTTTTTTTATATATGTAATATCCGAATTCGAAAGTGACATTCGAATTCAAATGTGACATTCGAAAACTGTAAATAACATTCGAAAATCGAATTTTTAAGAATATTCGTTCTTATCAACATTCTATTATGTAAATCGAATTTCTACAATAACATTCGTTCTAACATTCGAATTCGAATATAAACACATTCGCCCATCCCTAATATTTACCATACATGCTGTTATTGCACAAGGAGAGAGAGTGCAATATGGGAGTGTTGCCATTATTAAAGGGATATTAAACACTAAATAAATGCTAGATAGAATGATGCATTCAAAGGAAAGATTAATCTGAGAATAACACGTAGATATATTTTTTAAAGTTTTATTAGCTGTTTAAATATTGACAAAATAAGTGTAAAGTTTTAGTGTCTATAAAACAATGGAAGCTACCATGTTGTCACTTAGGTTATCTTCTCTGCTGTGGCCAATTAGGGACAGTTATAAATAGGTCATTAGAGTGCGGCCAATAGCTGTGTGGAATATAACAGTGTTCTGCACTTCCATTTCTAACAGGAACTGAAAAGCTCACAATTTCAGAATGGAATTACAGGAAGAGGGGACAAAATAAATAATGAAAGTATATTGCAGAGTTTTTTTTTTATATATACAATTTATCATTTTATATTATCATCTCAAAGTGTTTAATGTCCCTTTAAGATGGTGTTGGGGGATAGGCAGAGGTAAGCAAATGTCATAGGTAAGCAATGCCATAGAGCATGACAGTAAAAAGTATTAGAATTGGGCAAATTGTATTACATTTAAGTATAGTATATGTACAGTACCCTCTGGAGGAGGTAAACAAAAATACACAATTATACTAACTAAATTACAGGAAAGTTGGCAAATATATTTTTATTTGGCATTTAATGTTCTTTTGAAATGATCATTCCAAATATTAGTAACCTGGCAAGACACACTAAAAACAGTCCTAAAATAACTGCTATGCAGCACATTGAACTTCTCTTCAAGCCAAGGGATGAAGTGAGTGTAGTGTGTTTGTGATTATGACTCTGTATGGAAAATCATATTATTTATACAATAAAATTACTGGGATCTAACTGTGTAGAAGCCAGTATCACAGCTGCACACTCTTCTGTCACAAAATCTGACCTCACAACCACACTGAAAAGTGGCACAAATACAGAAACGACAATAAACAGTCTGGGAGATGGGGAGAGAGAAAAGAAAAGAACGGATGAGAGGCTGGTGAGTACTTTCTGCTACATCAGCTTTTTCATACTCCAGCACAAAGATCTAATCAAGGCACATTCTATACTTCTCAAAGAGAATCATTGAGGGTAAAAAGGGGTTCCTTCTGGTTCAGGCAGTGAATTCAACATGCTGGAAACTAAGGATTCTTTCACTTTCTAAAGTTGAATAGCAGCCTGATGATAATTTCACTCACTTTCCTGCTCTTCTCAGATGTTTCATAGTGCAGCCGGCAGTAATTTGGCTCCTTGTATGAGTTTTGAATGTGACTGATGAATATTGGGAACGTTGAGTTGGCCTGGAAGCCTCAAACATACAGACCACTTTCTTCTCCAGCCCAGCTGTGACCATCACACATACACAGAAATCACTACAACAATAAGCCATATGTACAAAGGGGATACAGAGAGTATGTTTTTAAATCAGAGCTACTGATATTTTCTAAGGACTGATTACTACTTTACCACTAAATATAATTTTATTAACAAACGGCACATCTCTGAGGAAAAAAAACCTAAATTTATTATAGTATGATTTTAGGAAAATCTCGGGGCTAAATTGCAGATGCAGAAACCAAACCAATCACATTTCAGGTTCCAATGGGTCATACTTTGTCATTTTCATTCACCTAGCCCCTGCCAATAGTATACAACTCATTATGCCAGGGTGTTAAACCCATTATTATAGGACAGCATGGTATTTTAGTACTTTGGTCAGTTCACAAAATATGGCTAAGAAAAATAGATTCTCTAAAAATTGTTCCTTGATCATATGCTTTTATTTTCTTTGGGACACCCTCTGCTTGTTTCTAGAATATATTTGACATCCCTGATGCCTTTGATGTAACAAGGGGTCCACTAAAATAATTCTATAAAACACTAAATATTGCAGGATAAAGAGATTTTACAATATCAAGGATTGTTTAAATCTCAGTCCTCAGTGACACTTTAAGCAGAGGGTTGCAGAAAGTCTAGAATAAATTAACATGGCATTTGAGAATCACTTCTCTAGAAAGTACCCAGCAGTTCCCTTTAAATTAAAGGGGCAGTCATTCAACATACTATGTGAGTGTGACATTGTTTAGAATGCATTAATACTTTTCTGCAATAGTTAATACCCAAAATCAGCCCACCGCTTGCCTTATATGGAGGAGCCAATCTCATCTGAAGAATTGAAGTACACTAGGCTTGTCATTGTCATTTTTCTTTTGACACATTTTGTTTTACAGTTCCTTCTCAGATCAACCCTGCTGAGGTCAATTAGGTATGTAGATGTGGCAGGTTTAGTTTTGAGAAGCCCCCCACAATTTTCAGATGTAAATTACAGGAAAAAGGAGCTTTACAGTTTTAAAAAAAGTTTCCTTTTTATGTCTTTTATCAAATGTACTTCATTCTCATGGCACTCTTTGTTTCAGAGCATACTTAGGTAGGTAGCATGTACATGCAGGGAGCACTATATGTCAGCTGTTTGTGCAAACACTGCTTCCATCTATTGCTCCTGCAAATGTAGAACGTTGCTAAAATTGTTCTTGTGAAACTCCTGTCATATAGTGCTTCAGACACATGCACAGGCGTAAACCTAATTAACTGCTATTTAACAAAAGATACCAAGAGAATGAAGTACATTTGATAATAGAAATAAATCGGAAAGTTGTTTTTTTCCTAAGATTTGACACTCAACTTGAAACATGAAAGAAACATTTTGGGTTTCACGACCCTTTAAACATTTTACATTATAGTATCACAACTTTCATCCACTATTCTCATCTTTTATCTTGTCACTCTAGAGACACATTATCTCTTAGGTATATGTCAGCTGCTTAACAGTAGCAAACTTACCCTGTTGGAATCAATTCTTGTCCTGGAGGTGTAGATAGGGGGAGGGATACTGAATGCCTGAGGAACAAGATACTCTTCTGCATCCATCATATTATCAAGGTCACCATCATCCAGAAGGTTTTGGAAGAACTTGCTGTCGCTGGGGCTGGGAAGTTTCATACGGTCATCCCCCTAGGAGAGAAGAGGTTCATCTTATAAACCAACCAATATCTTATTGAGTTTATCCCAATATAAGGGCATCTTTGCACTGTACTATGCTGAATGGATTGCCAAGAATGTGGTAAACTAAAGAATTATTATCAGGAAGTAAAATCTTTTCAGTTCAAGACAAACAAAAAGGTTATGCAAGTCCATCACAATCTCCATAGAGCATCACCAAAGGAATATAACTCAAGACTGCATAATGTGATTTATTTCAGGGACATATTGACCGAATCAGAAAAGCTTTGAATCAAATGAGCCTATCCACATTACTGCTTTTTATGTTATCTCTCCTTTTCTCTCTATCTCCTTTTCTAACAGAATCAATTTCTGGACAGCGTTTGACAAGGTCTGGTGATTCCTTGTGTGAATTTTTTGGACTGTTACAGCTTGACGTAGAATAAAAATGGAGCAGCTGAAACATTTCACCTTCAAACATTGAATTACTCAGAGAAAATAAATTCCGAACCACATTACCAGTCACTCTCAGACCCAAAAAGCATGATTAAACTATATATATATATATATATATATATATATATATATATATATATATATATATATGTATGTGTGTGTGTATACATACACAGATTTTGGGATTTTAAGGGCACTATTTTCACTTTATTTATGTTAAAATTATGTAAAATCTTAAAACATTCTAGCATAAAATTAAAATGTTTTTTTTCATTAGAGCATTTTTTTTTAAAAAAAAATAATTCTTCTTTTATTTATTTTATATAATTTATACAAAATGAAAACTGATTGGAGATAGCACCTTGTAAGGGCACTAGTCAAAGAATATTTTTTCCAGCAACCAAGAATTGGAAAATCCATCCATAGTCATGCACAGCAAATGCACTCCAGGTTTTTACACATTTTGGGGCCTATTTATGATGGTGCGAGCGGACATGATCCAATATAGCGGATCATGTCCGCTGCACATCGATAAATGCCGACAGCATACGTTCTCTGCATTTATCATTGCACCAGCAGTTCTTGTAAACTGCTGGTGCAATATCGCCCCCTGCAGATTTGGCCGCTAGCAGGGGGTGTCAATCAACCTGATTGTATTCGATCGGATTGATTTCTGTCGATTTCTGTCCGCCACCTCAGAGCAGGCAGACAGGTTATGGAGCAGCGGTCTTTAGACCGCTGCTTCATAACTTCTGTTTCCGGCGAGCCGTCAGGAGCTTGATAAATATGCCCCCTAGAGTCTGATTTTTAAGTATAGAAAGTTAAAAAGCTTATTTTGTTGCACCCTACAGGGACACGAGGCCCCTCTTTTGAAATTAAATCCAGGGATAAGATATATAAAAGTCACCAGGACATGTTAGCCTATGTTAATATTATTATGGAACTTTTTTTGTCCTGTAGGAAAGTTCCTGCAGACATCCATGAGCTAAACTCTTTTCTAAAGTTTGAGAACATAAAAATGGTTGTGATAATAAAGGCTACAAGAAATGCAGCAGTCAGCTGCTGGTGTTAAAGAGTACTTTTCTGTTTAAAAGTACAAACCTTTTAGTATTATTATTCTATCAGCCTTTTTAAATGAATAAAGGGAGTTTCTGTTTTATTTGCGTTGGTGTTAAGAAATATAATGATTTTTTTATATATAATTATATGAAATGCATTAAAGGGCCAGATTACGAGTGGCGCGCTAACAAATACACAAAAAGCAATGTCTGGTTTATAACGGCTTTTTGCATGCATCAGATGTAGTGCTTGTATAACAAGTTGAAAGTAAACACGATCACTTGAGCGCAATTAAATTTAAAGCGGGGCAGGATAACACGTCCTCAGAGCTCTGGTTTTGTGGAACAAAAAAAGTTACAAAAAAAATCAAGAATACATTTAAAAGTACACTCAAAATAACACAATCTATTAAAATTAAAATAAATAAAGCACAATAAAGTTATAAGGGCTCAAAGAAAGAAGGTCTAAAATGATAGAAAAAAAGGCTGCAGAGGGCTTTAACATAGCGATACATACATGCACGTCTAAATATGTATATGTATGTATTTATATATGTATATATGTGTGTACAGAAAATAACATAAATACTAGGGATGGGCGAATGTTTCGCAACATTCGAAAAATGAAACAAATTTTAACACATTCGTTTGAATCGAATTTCGAATGTTTACATAACATTCTAACATTCGATTTTCGAAAGTTCAGTTTCAAAATTTACGATTACATTCGAAAATATTAATTTAGAAAAATTTGAATTTATATTTGCAATAGTATTTCTTATGCTTTCTTTAAATGTAATATTCGAAAAATTCGAATTTATATGTTTGTTATAGTATTTCTAATGCTTTCTTTTAATGTAATATTCAAATTATGCAATATTTTATATAGAAACATTCAAAATGATATATTTGTATCTATTATGTATCAATTTACTAGATTCCCTCCCTACCCTATGAACTATTGAACTTCTGGATAGTATTTGTTAAATAGAATGTTAAATTCGAAATTTCAAATGTGGACATTCAATATAATTATAAACATTCGAATTTGAAAGTGACATTCGAAAACTGTAAATAGCATTCGATTATAGAATTTGTAAGAAAATTCGTTCTTATCAACATTCATATTTATAATTTGAATTTCGGTAATAACATTCGTTCTAACATTCGAATTCGGTAATTTACACATTCGTCCATCCCTAATAAATACATATGTGCACGTATATAGACTTATATATAAGTGCATTGGAACCCTTTGCAGTCTAGTAGATGAAAACATGTTAAATAATATTTATGCAATATTCATATTTAATAAAGTGTTATAATGTGTATTTACTGTAAATATTTCACATTCCAATGTTCTACACATAGCAGAATATGTTCTATGTATTTATAAATAGATATTCCTAAATAGATCTGTATATATCAATACCTATATCTAGTCATCTATATATTTAGGTATAGATATATATTGTACCAAAATACCATCAGATATATGTAGAAATATGTATTTATGAATAGTTAGAACATATTCTTCTATGTGAAGAACATTGGTATGTGAAATTGTAATATTTCATGTCGGGTTAGCGCACCTGAGGATATGCGGGATCGATAAATACTGCTCCACTGGCAATCTGGCCCTAAACCAGCCTGTGAAATCAACCTCTACTTATTAGTACAGAAGTTTAAAAAAATTCTCTTTCAACAACCATCAGGTTGTTAGCTCTGCAGTAATGTCATTTTCAATGAAGCACAGTAAAAGCATGACAGGAAGACATTGTATGTCTAGGCGTGCTTATCTTATGCAGAACATAAATGCATAAACAGAGTCTATGGGACAATGGAGATATTTCAGTAAACAGTGACAGCATTGTGAGCAAAATAATAACAAGATGAATGCAATTATGCAGAAGGAGAATAAAACAAACAAGTATAAATATCGTAGTGCCTGTTCAACAAGTGAGCTTACAATCTATTTTGTCATAGAACTAGAGCAGGTTAAACACATCCATAGTGTATAGAGTGCTGTGCCCACACTGGCAATGAACACAAACATAAAAAGTATCATCCAAAAGCATGTTTCATATGCACTGTCAATCACTGCTATATTATAACTGTGTTTTCTGGTTGCCCCCACCCCCTTTAAGTTATTGGTAAATAAGCAGCATATTGTAGATATTTTGTGTAACTGTATCACAATGGCACACAGTAGTGTAATAGCAGCACTTTATGACACTCAACATAACAAGCGGCCACAAAATCCTCACTTATATTCTTGACATCTGTTACTTTCATATTTGTAGGTTTTGGAGCTTGTTTATCAAATTGACAATTGTAATTAGTAATTTTAAATAGCTTTAACGTAAAGACTTTTTTCATAAAAAGTCTATACAAGTATCAAAGGTGATCTGTCATAATTGGTCATCCCGTAATTAACCTAAAGAACCTCAAGCTCGACCTAACAGTGCTACTGCATAAGAACCATCAGCTACAAATTGGATGATCTGTTTTGGTACTTCTTCAATAAATATGTAAATCAGGGTATTTGTGAAGAGGCTTTAGCCAGCTTCAGTGTTAGAGCACCTAAATACAAGCTTCAGAGTCAAGTCTTTCAATAAGCCATGAAAGTACCACATGGATTTTGGTAAAGTCTACTGGGCAGTATCAGTGAAACTCTAGACAGTGATCTTCTACTGCAGACAATAACCTATTAAAACTTCAGCAGGGACATAGAGGATTAACAGATTATTTCTGTTTATGCTCTTAACTTGCAGGATGGGAGAACACTTGCAGGTTACCAGGTGTTTTATTACCAGTGAGTAGCAAAGAGCCAAGCATCTAACAGGCCCTAGTACTGTTAAATAGTGTTGGTAGAGATCCAGTTTGCACCACACAAAATAGTGCTTTTTTAAAAAAAAAAAAAAATCTTTAAAAAGGAGTATTTCCAAGAGGAATAAACCCTCAAGAAACAGTAGTTCAACCAACTCGGCGATGTTGGGGTGCGGGGGAATAGGGGTTAATAATTTTATTATAGTGGCGGCGATGTCAGGGAGCGGCAGAATAGGGGTTAATACCTTTTATTAGTGGTGGCGATGTCGGGAGCGGCAGATTAGGGGTTAATAACTTTATTTCGGTGTCGGCAATGTCGGGGGCGGCAGATTAGGGGTGTTTACACTTGGGGTTTATTTTAGGGTGTTAGGTTTAAACGTAACTTTTTTTTCCCCATAGACAGCAATGGGGTTGCATTACGGTGATCGTCATTCCGCGGTTCAGGTGTTAGTTTTTTTGATGGCTATGGGGAAAGCGTGCACGAGCACGTCAAAGCAGCCCTTGTATTTTGTGCGGTATGGAGCTCATCGCCACCATATCGCAAGCACAAGGTGGCTTTTTAGAAACTTATAATGGCAGTGCTATTGAGGGTGAAATAACGCATCTTTTGTTGTTGTACACAAGTACAGGAGGTATTGAAAAGAATCACCACCCTTGAAAATAATCACATTTTGTTGCTTTGCAGCCTGAAATAAAGACAGACACAGTTTTTGTTTATCCAGTTGTAATTACTCAGTGCAACTTATAACATCCAAGTGAAAGATATAACACAAACATGTCAGGCAAAAATAAAGACAATTCAAAAACAGAATCAATGTGTTGCAAAAAGGATCACCCCCTTGTGTCAGTATTTTGTTGAACCACCTTTTGCTTTAATTACAGCCTTTAGTCTGTTAGGATATGCATCTACAAACTTTTCACATCTAGAATGTGCAATATATGCCCACTCTTCTTTGCAGAACTGCTCCAGTTCCATTACGTTTGATGGTGAAAGCTTGTTAACTGCAGTCTTCAAGTCATGCCACAAATATTCAATGGGGTTTAAGTGTGGGCTCTGACTAGGCCATGCAAATACATTCACATGTTTCTCATTCAACCACTTTGTGGTAATTTTTGCTGTGTGCTTTGGGGCATTGTCATGTTGGAAGGTAAACTTTCTTCTCATTGACAACTTCCTGGCAGAGGGCAGCAGATTTTCCTCAAGAATTTGTATTGGTATTTTGACCCATCCATTATTCCTTCTATCCTGACAAGTGTTTCAGTGCCTGCTGCAGAGAAACACCCCCATAACAGGATATTACCACCCCCATGCTTTACTGTAGGTATGGTGTTATTTGGATGGTGAGCTGTATTGGATTTCCTCCAGACATATTGTTTGCTGTTGAGGCCAAATAATTCAATTTTAGTCTCATCTGAACATAACATATTTTTCCTTGTGGCCTCAGAATCTCCTAGGTGTGTTATGGCAAAGCTAAGTCATGACTGCATGTAACCTTTCTTGAGGAATTGCTTTTTTTCTTGCAATTCTCCCATACAAGTCACATTTGTGGAAGTTTTTGGGATATTGTTGTCACATGCACACAATGACCACTCTTTGTCATAAATCTCTGCAACTGCTTCAGAGTTGCTGTGGGCCCTTTGGTAGCCTCTCGTACCAGTTTCCTCCTGGCTCTTTCATCCATTTTGGAGTGATGTCCTGATCCAGAGGGGGTCTGTGTAGTACTAAATACCTTTCACTTCTTAATAATAGACTTCACTGTGCTGCTAGGCATTGCTAAAGCCTTTGATATTTTCTTGTATCCATCGTCTGTCCACAACATTATCCCGGAGACCTTTTGAAAGTGCCTTGCCACTCATAGTTGTTTGTTTGCTTCAGTTGCACTACCAGGGACTGAGATGCTCCAGGAATCTCTTTTCATGCTGAGCTAATCAATATGCCCACAGTTGCCGTTGAGAAGGTGATTAGCTACACCTGATTGAGTTTACAAGTAAATTATTTTTGCCTGACATGTTTGTGTTATATCTTTCACTTGGATGTTATAAGTTGCACTGAATAATTACAACTGGATAAACAAAAACGGTGTCTGTCTTTATTTCAGGCTTGCATGATCTGAATCATTACATTTTAATTGTGACTTTACTTTCCCTCTAACTTTTTATTACCAAGTAGTAAACTGTAAAGTTGGGACAGAATCCAAGCTTACATGTGTAGTAGTATGAAAATCACATTGTGGTATAGTGGGAGTTATTACAGTATAATAGCATCACAACTGGGGTGTGCTGTATTGTTAACAGCAGCGCATTACTGTCTCGCAATATAATAGTATCCTATTGTGGGAGCTGTAGTTGCACATGATGGGTGTAATATCAATACATTTATATTGAGTAATGTGAAAAGTTTGTATAATAATTTAATTGTAACATCCCTAAAGCATGAGATATTGATATGTATTTTTGTGTTGTTGAGGCTGGAGTGTGCTGGGTATGCTTGATATAAGGACTGTGCATATGTATGTATTTCAGCAGCAAGACTGGGTTCAAAAGGTCATAGTGGAGATAACTGAACTGACTATGAATAACATATGCTTGGAAAATAACAACATATAGGCTGAATGCTTAGCTGGTTGCTGTAAATTCCCAAGGCAACAAAGCTATCACTTTCCTTGACACTTTATCACAGCACTATACAATTTCCATATTTGTAATAAAAAATGGTAAAAGAAAACATATCACCTTTACAGAGAGAGACCCAACTGGAAGCTTCAACTGGCAGATTCAATAAGAGCAGAACATAAGCTGAAGAATGGAGGATGAGAACAAAAATACACAAGGAAAGAATGGAAACACAGCAGATTCAGAGAGCTGTATAGCAACAGACATAATAGTCTATTGTAACAAGGATAATCATAGTTAATGTGTTGAGAACATAGTGGATTGGAGAAGAAGTGATATAATGATGACAGATTGAACAAAACAGCAGGTGCAGAACAGCCGATAAGTGCAGTTAAGCTAATATGTAAAGGATGCCACAGGTACTAAGCATATTGAATACAAATAATATAAAATATATTATACATAGGTTCTGAATAGAAAAAAATAAAATAGACACACCCAGCTGAGAATGAAAAAAGGCTGGAAAATGTTGTGCTTGTTAAAATAGGCCAATGCCAACTGGTCTCTTTTAGCTCACTAGGCCTTTTACAGAGAAGACATTTCCTGTAGTATATCAGGCTGATCCTGCCAAAGAGCTGGAACAATGCCAGGAAGTTCTCCACTGAACCAGGAAAAGTAGAAAACCCAGATGTACATTTGAAGTTTTAGCTCACTATGGTCCTGATGATTAGAAACTCACTGCCATGGAGAGAAATCACACATCATCTTTTGGATTTTTTTAGACCTTATATTGTAATATAGAAATCTTTTTCACATACAGAAAACCCTGTATAGTAAAATAAACATCTCTCAAGGTAAAATTTGTGTTTCTTAAATTCTTTGAGAGATTTTGCCATACTGACGAGATGTCATTTAGATCTTCAGGCCCTATGTCCTTCACAGAAATGTTCTGTACTAAATACTGAAGCACTGACTAATTTGTAGGCTGTTTATTCTCAGCTAATTGTGTTTCTCCATTTTCTTTTTACATTGAGTTTGAATTCAGATAATCAATTTGTCAGAAGAGGCTCTGTTTAGTCATATTTATAGTATAATCTGATTTACTTCCCAGGCAATCTACTGTCACCCTTGCTAGAAGGCTTTTCCGCACATATAACCTGTTTTCTGTCAATTGTACTTATTTTTTTGCAAACTAGTCTTAACCTTCACTTCAGGATTACTCTTTTTTCTCTACAAATTATAGTCACTGTCATATCACCCCCTCTATCTTCTCTACTTGTATATGTAAGACCATGTTACCTTTTTTAAGTTGTTCTGGACATTTAATTTATTATTCTTCCTTAAATAAGTTGAATTGGGTCACCTGTTTTCTGTGGCCGAGCAATGATGCTTTGTTTAATCTGGGCTGTAACTTACCTGTATAACTAGGTATCGCTGAGGGTCTCGGGCCATCCTGGAGAATTCTGCAGCCAGCTCTTTAAATTTGGGTCGGCTGTCAGCATCAATCATCCAGCCTGGGTGGAAGAATAAAAAGTTACTGGCAATAACTGGATATCATCTTTTTACCACGTTTATCACTAAAAAGACATAGTTCATATATTTGTATTACAGATTAAAATGACCATGCAGTAAAAATTAGACTATTTTTCTATTAAATTGTTTTGATAAGCTGTTAAAAATGAATAAGCCAATCCGCTTATCCTGTCTTTCAATTGACATCAGCCTAAAATCTTAAACATAATTATCTAAATAACAAGTCTCTACAGGCAATGGTCACTATTAAAGGGACATGTAACCCAATTTTTTGGGCATGCAATTTTAAACACCTTTCTAATTTACTTCTATTATCTAATTTGTTTCATTATCGTGATATCCTTTGCTAAAAATCATATCTAGATAGGCTCAGTAGCTGCTGATTGGTGGCTGCACATAGATGCCTCATGTGATTGGCTCACCCATGTGCATTGCTACTTCTTCCACAAAGGATATCTAAAGAATTAAGCAAATTAGATAATAGAGGTAAATTGGAATGTTGTTTAAAATTGTATTGTTTACCTGAATCATGATATAAAAAACTTTGGCTTATTGTCCCTTTAATTACACATCACTGGTATTTTCCATTTTATTTATGCTTATATTTATTATTCATTTTACTTTCAAGCTCCCACTGTGCATGGTTTTCTGGGATCTGAAATGGCTGCACATAGTAAGGTTATTGTAATACAGACTGGCTTGGATGCAGAAGCAATAGATAGTCACAGAGATAATGTTTTCTTTGACTTTTCAGAGCAAAACACATCAGAATTATTAGGCTCCGTTCATGTGTAAACATATTTTAAATGTATTTTTCAATAAGGCAGCTTTTTTAATCTTTCTCCACCTGTGGAGTCCAACTTACTTTGTTTTTACAGTTTTTAACAGATACTTCCATCAGAATATTACAAGGTTAATTCACTGAAGCAGCAAGAGCTAAAAAATCAGAATGAGAGCCAAATAAATATTACTTTAGCAAGGAAAGTGATGGCATCTAGGTCTAGATTAGAATGGGCCTCTGGCCTCTCTGGCAGTGAAAGGGTAAGGTAGATTAAAGAAGGTTTGTGACCTCTCTGGCACAGCTAGTGTAAATTATATTATATGGGATTACTGGCCTTTTTGTTAACAACAGAGTAGGCTATATTGGAAATGCTTCCTAAGCCCTCAGGCAGAAATAGGATTAGTTATATAGAAGAGATTCCAAGTCTCTCATAGAGCAACAGGACATGTTATTTGAAGGTTTACTGGCCTCTCTGGAAGCAATAGGACACATTTTATTAGAAGGGGTTTCTCGCCTTTCTGGCAACAGAGCAGTTGGTTATTTGTGCCAAGGTGAAATAGGTGTCTCTCTGCAGAACAAAGCATTACTGAGCTCGGTATATATCATCTCTTCCTCCACTCTCTTCTTAGGCCCTGCTTACTGAAGCAAGTCCGCTCTGTGCTTACACCCAAAAGATAAAGTGCAGAGAATTGTAAAGCATTGCAGTCACAGCGCACAGCTTTAACCCCTTCACAGATAGCTCCTCGCTGCTACTAGCTGTTTCATTTAATGCTCTAGTTTTGGGGAGGTAATCAGCAGCAGATGGCCCATTGCATTTATTAAGAGATATGAATCTGTAGGTGAAAATGGGTGCACAGTAATATGATTGGGTGATATGATTGTATGGAAGGAAACACAGTACTTTCTGTAATACAGTTAAATGAAAAGGTTCATAATATTACATATGTACAATTAAATGATTTAATATCAGCCTCTTTTATATTAAATGGTTCATAGATGAGCTGTTTTGTTTATTTAAATATATATATATATATATACATATTATTAATAGTAATAATAATCATAATTGAGCTGTGTATGTGTAATAGTTTTAGACAGGTAAGTGTTGTGGTTCATAAGACCATGGCTTACTATTTAGCAGCTTGAACAACTCTCATTGCCTTAAATCTCAAAGCATTGAAATGGCCTGTGTCACTGTGTAGATCATGCATTGCATGCAGGGAAAACACTGCAGCTGATCCTGGTGATATAAAAGTATGGGACTAAAGGGCCAGAGTATAATCAGATATGTGTATATGGCTAGAATGCAGCTACAGGACTGACAGTGGGGCTGCAAGACCAGGGTTCTGATTTGATGTGGGATTTGTCAGAAGAGGGGATGCAGTGCATCTGATCTGAGAAATGATGACATTATTACAGGTGCTGTAGGGATGAGACATTTATCAGAGGTCTGATGTAGTTATAGGGATGCAAGGTCAGAGTTTGATGTGTATATGGAGCTGCATGGCCAGGTGTCTGATCTGAGGTCTGATGTAGTTATAGGGCTGCAAGGTCAGGGTTTGATGTGTATATGGAGCTGCAGGGCCAGATGTCTGATCTGAAGTCTGATGTAGTTATAGGGCTGCAAGGTCAGAGTTTGATGTGTATATGGAGCTGCAGGGCCAGGTGTCTGATCTGAGGTCTGATGTAGTTATAGGGCTGCAAGGTCAGGGTTTGATGTGTATATGGAGCTGCAGGGCCAGGTGTCTGATCTGAGGTCTGATGTAGTTATAGGGCTGCAAGGTCAGAGTTTGATGTGTATATGGAGCTGAAGGGCCAGGTGTCTGATCTGAGGTCTGATGTTGGCAGAATGCTAACATTGGGACAGCAAAGCTATGGTTCTGAGATCTGTCAAAGGAGTCCCAGGGTCAGGCAATGTGCCTGACAGATGCTGTAGGTCCAGGAGTTCTTAGCCCAAGAAGCAACTTAGAGGGACAGTCTAGTATAAATTAAACTTTCGTTATTCAGATAGGACTTTTAATTTTAATCAACTTTTCAATTTAATTTTATCATCAAATTTTCTTTTTTCTCTTGGTATTCTTAGTTTAAACTAAACATAGGTAGGCTCGTATGCTAATTTCTAAGCCTTTGAGGGCTGCCTCTTATCACATGCTTTTTAAATCTCTTTTCAACACAAAGAGACAGAAAGTACACGTGGGCCATATAGATAACACTGTGTTCAGGCACAAAATGTTATTTAAGATTTAGCACAAAACAATGCTAAAGTTAAGACAATAGATAATAAACAGTCACAGTCATGTGATCAGGGGGCTGGAAGAAGGTTCCTAGATACAAGGTAATCACAGAGGTAAAAAGTATATTAATAACTGTGTTGGTTATGCAAAATTTAGAAATGGGTAATAAAGGCATTATCTATCTTTTAAAACAATAACAATTCTATGGTAGACTGTCCCTTTAAAAGCAATAATACCTTGAGGCAAAACTAGCATCCATTTAAATAAACTTCCTCTATTGGATACCTTGCTAATGCTTAGGTAAAAGATATGCAAAAGTGAACAGGGTGCTAAAACAATGCAAAGGAGATGTACTCAAATTTACATAGTGATCAAATTATGCTGTTTTCAGCTCAATTTACCCTGCATTGGGTTCTAGTTTTGCAAACATGCCTTTCTAATAGTAGGACTTATTTAGGTTTAACGTTACTTTTTTTTAAATTATTTTAATAAACTCCCACACAGCTTGTAATGAATGGTAAGTGCCCTTTAGAAGGTAACAGTCTGAGGCAGCAGGGGGCAGTACTACATGCAGTATTGCTGTCATGAGAACAGGGAAAACATCCAAAGTCTCATTAATAAAAGCATTTTTTTCTTTGTCATAGGATTTTTTCGTATAGTGCAGTGGCCTTTTCAGCATATACCAAAGAGGGAATAGGGACGTCACTCAAGGAGGGAGCAGTTAATCACTCCTAAATGAAATCAGAAGCTCCAGGGAGACCAGACTTGTAATGAGAAGAATGGTTTGAAGAGACGCACTTCAAGAAACAAGTTATTCGCGCTTATGTAATTACAACATGAGCCTCTCATATATCTCCATCTTGTGTTTTTACACCGACTGCTTTTGTCCTGTCATACACAGTGAGCTCAGTGCTTATCTAATAAATGTACCCTGTGCTGGACTGGGTTCCTTGTGCAGCCCGCTGATTAGGTCCAGTAATGCTGTGTGTGTGACAAAAACGCACTATTAAACAATCACATGGTTTAATAGTGGTGACCTCTCAATACTGTCTTTAATTTTGCTTATGGCAACCTGTCTGGAGATGACATTCATTTAAGGGATATTGAGTGAAGCATTATTATCATATCCATTTTGATACAGTAAAAATTTTATTTTTTGCATGTTTTATCTTGGCCAAAATATAAAGTTCTAAGAATAAAATAAAATTTAAAAAATCTATATTTAATCTATAGTCATGCCACCTCTTTTCCATCATATTTTTATGTAAATTAGACAAAACGAAACAGCCAACAAGCTGGTTTATCTCATGTGCAAACAATCATAAGGGTAATCTCTTTTAGATAGTTATATTATTATTGTCATATCAAAGTCATTATTTGCACAATTTATGTTTTTACATGTTTTTGCCTGTTTTATATCTGTACTTAATTTCCCTAAGCAGAGATAAGGGAAATCCTAAATTCCAAAATGGTGGCACCCATTACTTTATAAAAACTTAGTGGAATTGTAAAACCCACAGTGAAATTTTATATTGCAAGCTCATACTGGCGACCAGATTACATGTGGCACACTATATAGCGCTTTCGCTCGCACGCAAACACTACCAGAAGTAAAATTTTAAAGCGTATCTATTGAAGTTGAAAGTAAAATGTTTGCACACTAATTTGAGGACTTCAGATATTGCAACCCCACTTACATTTTCTCCCCATAGATCTCAAAAGAGTGCACAAAATGAAAAAACAAAAAACAAAAAAAAACAACTAACACTCACTCGCTAATCCGAGGTAGTTATGAATATTTTACATTCCAATGTTCTTCACATAGTAGAAAACATTCTATTCATTTTTAAACATATATTTCAATATATATCTGATGTATTTTTGTAAAATATTTATATACCTATATGTGGCCTTAATTGCTCACATACACAATGTATAGATAAAATTACTTTGATATCAATTCAACTTGCTTTTCTTAGTAATAACTAAAAACAAAGCCTAGGAATCTGGAATCTAGGTGAATACACACATGTGTGAATCATAGCTAGTTTCCTTGCA
This sequence comes from Bombina bombina, assembly GCF_027579735.1. Classification (NCBI taxonomy): domain Eukaryota; kingdom Metazoa; phylum Chordata; class Amphibia; order Anura; family Bombinatoridae; genus Bombina; species Bombina bombina. The sequence goes on from NC_069499.1 coordinate 570,175,960, forward strand.
TAAATACAACCTGCGTTTTGTATATAGGCCTAAATGAGATGTGTAGAGGTATTTTTCTCATGATCTGTGATTCTGCCCACGTGTTTATGTGTGTAAAGTTCACATTTTGATAACTTAAAACTGGATTCAAGATTGGGCCAGAGCTTAACAAATACTTACATTTCACCATAACCATGTAGACATCAATGGTGCATACAGGAGGCTGAGGAAGCCTCTCTCCTTTCTCTAGAAGATCAGGGATTTCTCGTGTTGGAATGCTATCATAGGGTTTTCCACCAAAGGTCATCAGTTCCCAAATGGTTACTCCTATAAAACATGGTTCATTAAACTTTGGGGCATAAATAAAACTAATTATAGCTCAATGGAAATTCATAACATTCTAAGAACTAATAAATCTTGGTGTATACTTTTTGAAAACAATTTTATTGCTACTATTTTTCAATAGAAATCATATGATTACACTATAACAGTGGTTCTCAACTCCAGTGACCTCTAGGCCCAGTAACTTTTAGCAGGATGTGTCCAGGGCTCGGTAGTCATCGGGAGGGGGAGGGGGGGAGTAGTTGAATATATATATGTTCGTGCACAGTGGCACTCTGATAGGCCCACAGCTCCATACATATGGAATTCTGGGTGGTGATCAGTTCATAGCAAAGGGGCAGCAAAAATGTATGTTGAATCATGGCCCAGTACTTGGCCACGGCACAGTTGTTGAGAAACCCTGCACTATAAGCAACCTTATAAAACTGTGGTTATTTTTTTACAAAGAACATGACACTTGCCATAGCTCCAGACATCACTCTGATGGGTGAACTTCCTGTAGTGGATGCATTCCAAGGCCATCCATTTTATTGGCATCTACATGAAGAAAACAAGATGCATGTTATATAGTTCAGTTAATACAAGAATAATACTCCAGAGTAAGACTATATATATGTGTGTGACTGTATATATATATATATATATATATATATACACACACATATATACACACACACCGGTATATAAATATATATCAGTCATAGATATGTGTATCTACAAGGCCCTTCATTTCTAGCTAATTTGCCAAAGGGGACTTCACCTATTTTCTTTTCAATTAAAGGCAACTGAAAAATGTTAGAAATGTATTTAAACACTGTAAATGAACACTTTGTAGTAATGGTTTCACTTTCTTTTCTGAAAGGCTTCACTGTTATTACAAGAAAAAAACACTTATGCAGCTTGTAACATCCATTCTCTGTATGTTGGTAATGTGCTGCAACCAGATTGATCCAACAATTGTTTAATACATCTACAGAGTAGAAATGCAGCTCACTTTGCCTCCATCCGCATTATATTCTTTCTCATCTCCTTCCAGCAGTCTGGCCAACCCAAAGTCTGTAATCTTCACGTGGTTGGGGGACTTGACCAAAACATTCCTGGCTGCCAAATCTCTGTGAACAAGGCGGCGGTCTTCAAGATACAGCATACCCTGCAAGACAGAATAGAGTGGTATATGTTAGTTAGACAACTACAAAAGATTACTTCACAAATATTACATTTTAAAAGGCAGATATTTTCTAACCCATGGTATGTACCATGCTAAAGCATAGTAATTTAATAATTTGTCTATATATTACTTAATTCTAAGTTTAACATATATGATCATGTAACTTCAATTAAACTATCAATGATGACATGTATTAAATTATTCAAATGAACAAATGCTGCAACATTTATAAAATGCCATTATGCATAGCATCAGCATGTATTAGTGTCTCCTTAGTTAAACACAAGCTTACACCAGTATTTATTATTACACAGGATTTGGGTATGAATGCATTTGTCAATATTAAACACACTCTGACACAGATTCTTCAGTGTTAAAGGGAATCAGTACTGAAAGGAAATTCTCTAATCCATAAGAAAAAGGAATGTGTAAACATGTTATTTCTTTTTAAAATGCAAACTGTTATAAAGCTGTATCACTTCCAAGCAATGCTCATTAGCTGAAAAACAGTTATTGCTAATTCTCGCTGTCTGATAAGCACATCCTGCTAATGCTGATTGGTTAATAGATACTCCTGCTAATGCTGATTGGTTAATAGATAACCCTGCTAATGCTGATTGGTTAAAAGATACTCCTGCTAATGCTATCTGAGTTAATGAGCATTAGTCAGAAGTGCAGAAATTAAACTAGTTGTATGTTAGTATAAATTTAAACAGCTTTTACTATATATTTTTTCAGGCAATAAAACTATTTAAAAAAAACAACTGTAAAACACAAGCTTTGAATAGCACTTGTGCCAAAGGACTTTAGGGTTCCTGGAAATGTTCTGGGAGCCCTTACAAAAACTTTTCAGTTTTATCAGACACTGATTTCTGGTCTTTTTCAGGATCTCCCATTAGATTTCTTTTTATCATAAAGAGATGCATATCGATTAATGAACCATATTCTGTTTGTAAGTTTAAAAAAAACAAAAACAATAAAGCTTGTCGAAGAAAATATATAACTCCTCTTTCATATGGATGGTAGAACATTTCAGTACAGGGTCACTTTAATAACTGGTGACCCAGTATTACACAGTAGACACGTGCATTAGTTTTTGGAAAAATCAAAGAAAAATAACAAAAATTACATTTTCGTTATTTTGTTGCTTTGACGAAAACTAAACGGACCAAAAATGAAAAAAAATAAGAAAATAAAAACAATTTACTTTCTTTTAAAATTGCAATAGCAATAACAGTTGCCAGTTACTGTGCCCCTAGTTATCCTATATAAAAAAAAGTTTACGTATTGGACTTAAATATAGCATACAATAGTATAGTACACTACTTATCTTATTTGTCTGAGTTGTTTGTTTAAAACTTTTTAATAAATTAGTTTTAATTTCAAAGTGAATGTCAATTTTGATGCTGAAGTGCCCAGTTTTTAAAAGTTCGATTTAAAACAGGGGCACTTTAATTCATAAAAATTTACATTTCACTCCCATTGTGAAAAAAAAACAACTTACCCTTTAATCTTGACAGCAGCTCCAGCTTCCTCCGGTCTTCGCAAGCCATTTCTGACATCAGAAATGATGGATTGGTCATCCTCCAATCACGGCTCCCCCCCCTCGGGGGAATCAGTGTCTGATTCAACGCCGTGATTGGAGGAAGTTGGATTCCTCATTTTAGACCCAGGAAGAGGCTTTGAGACTGGTGGAGGAAGCTGGAGCTGCTGTCAAGATTTAAAGGTAAGTTTTTTTTTCACAGCACAAGTGAAATGTAAATTTTGATTAATTAAAGTGCCCCTGTTTTTAATCAAATTTTTAAAAACCGGGCACTTTAGCATCAAAATTTACATTCACTTTAAACATGTATTAACACTTTTGTTGCATAGCTAAGCAGCTGCTGGCTTTACATTTAGTAGCCCAAATATTTTCTTTCATGTTTCAGATACAGCAAGAGCACACATCTGTAATCAACTTTTCTTTTTATGTCTATTACCAATTTTGCTTCATTCAATTTTTGCTTATCTTGGTATCCTTTGTTGAAGGTGCAGCAATGCACTACTTGGAGGGAGCTAGCTGAACTCATTGTTAAACCAATGAGAAGAGGCATAAATGTGCAGTCACCAATCATTCGCTGGCTCCCTTCCTGCTTCTGAGCCTCAGCCTATCTGTAGGTATGCTTTCCAACAAAGGATACCAAGAAAAATAAGGAAATTAGATAAAATAATGGAAAGTTGTTTAACCCCTTAAGGCCCGTATTATCAACTAAAACTTCCCCAAAAGACCAGAGCATTTTTATCATTTTTGCCATCACTCCATTTAAACAGAAATAGAGCCTTTTTTTTTTTTAAATGTACCTATCAAAACTATATATTTTTTTAATAGACAACCCAAAGTATTGATCTAGGCCATTTTGGTATATTTCATGCCACCATTTCACCGCCAAATGCGATCAAACTTTAGGTTTCTCACTGAAATTATTTACAAACAGTTTGTACAATCATGGCACAAATGGTTGTAAATGCTTCTCTGGGATCCCCTTTGTTCAGAAATAGCAGACATACAGTATCTCACAAAAGTGAGTACACTCCTCTCATTTATTAGTGAGTGTACAGCCTGTATAACAGTGTACATTTTCTGTCCCCTCAAAATAATTCAACACACAGCCATTAATGTCTAAACCGTGGGCAACAAAAGTGAGTACACCCCTAAGTGGAAATGTCCAAACTGGCCCCAATTAGCCATTTTCCCTATCATGTGACTTGTTAGTGTTACAAGGTCTCAGGTGTGAATGGAGGGCAGGTGTGTTCAATTTGATGTTATCGCTTTTACACTCTCTCATACTGGTCACTGGAAGTTCAACATGACACCTCATGGCAAAGAACTTTTTGAGGATCTGAAAAAAAGAATTGTTGCTCTACATAAAGATGGCCTAGGCTATAAGAAGATTGCCAAGACACTGAAACTGAGCTGCAGCACAGTGGGCAAGACCAAACAGCGGTTTCACAGGACAGGTTCCACTCAGAACAGGCCTCGCTATTGGTTGACCAAAGAAGTTGAGTGCACGTGCTCAGCGTCATATCCAGAGGTTGTCTTTGGGAAATAGACGTATGAGTGCTGCCAGCATTGCTGCAGAGGTTAAAGGGGTGGTGGGGGGTCAGCCTGTCAGTGCTCAGACCATACACTGCACACTGCATCAAATTGGTCTGCATGGCTGTCATCCCAGAAGGAAGCCTCTTCTAAATATGATGCACAAGAAAGCCTGCAAACAGTTTGCTGAAGACATGCAGACTAAGGACATGGATTACTGGAATCATGTTCTCTGGTCCGATGAGATCAAGATAAACCTATTTGGTTTAGATGGTGTCAAGCGTGTGTGGCGGCAACCAGGTGAGGACTACAAAGACAAGTGTGTCTTGCCTACAGTCAAGCATGGTGGTGGGAGTGTCATGGTCTGGACCTGCATGAGTGCTGCTGGCACTGGGGAGCTACAGTTCATTGAGGGAACAATGAATGGCACCATGTACTGTGACATACTGAAGCAGAGCATGATCCCCTCCCTTTGGAGACTGGGCCGCAGGGCACTATTCCATCATGATAATGACCCCAAACACACCTCCAAGACGACCACTGCCTTGCTAAAGAAGCTGAGGGTAAAGGTGAAGGACTGGGAAGCATGTCTCCAGACCTAAACCCTATTGAGCATCTGTGGGGCATCCTCAAACAGAAGGTGGGGGAGCACAAGGTCTCTAACATTCATCAGCTCTGTGATGTCGTCATGGAGGAGTAGAAGAGGGTTCCAGTGGCAACCTGTGAAGCTCTGGTGAACTCCATGCCCAAGAGGGTTAAAGGGACACTGGGTACCCGCTTACCTTCTCACCTCCCTAATCCCTCCAAAAAAGCTCTCTAACCCTCCCCTTCTAACTAATTGCTGTCTGCCAGTACCTAGTTTTCTATTATTTTAAATGTACTGTAATTTAAATAAAAAAAATAAAATGTTTTTCTGTAGTGTAGCTGCCCAACGCCCTTCCCCTCTCTCATATACCCCTCTCCCCATCCATGATCCTTTCCAAACCCTCTAAGTTCCTCCCTCCTTCCCCCTCCCTGCCGCTCTCAGATAAAAAACATTCTGTAGTGTAGCGCTCCCGCCCCCCTCCAGCGATGGGCCGCCCACTCGCCTCCCTCCTAACCTCCATCACTGATGCGGAGAGGGCCACAGAGTAACTCTGCCCGTCTATTTCTGCACTGACCCACTCGTGGGGCATGCAGAAATAGCACAATATCGCTACTTTTAGTGAGATTGCGGCAGAGAGAGGCCCAGGACAGCAGCGTTGTACAGGGTACGATGCTGGTCCTTAAGGGCTTAATAACCAGGGTACATCACTGGTTGTTAAGGAGTTAAAAGTGCATACTCTATCTGAATCATGAATGGAAAAAAATGTGTTTCATGTACTTTTTAGTAGACACTTTCAGTTTAGTAACGTTACATACGTATAGTATACTACTAGTTGTTACTGTACCTTCAAGTAAACTTTTAATTTTACAAAAAATGCAGTGCACTAAAATTAGATGTATTAAATAGAATGACAAAATTAAAGCTAATATAAAATAGCAAACTAAAACAAAATATGTAAATTTATGGAAAAGAATATATTGGACAAAAAACTATTTTTTTCCCCATGCACATCAGTTTTCTACTTCTACTACAGTCCAAACCCTCTGTACTTGAACAGGAAAACCCATACCCTCTATTTTACTTCACAAAACAGGAACAGAAAAAAACATTCTATAGATTACTATAGGGAAGAAAAGTTACCAGTGGTAAAAAAAGTTACTAGTCTACTTTAACCAAATTCCTTAACCCTTCTGCTGTTAATGTGTGTGTGTGTTTGTGTATATCTGTGCATGTGTATGTTTATGTGTATGTGTATGTTTATGTAGGTGTGTATGTTTATATGTGTGTAAGTTTATGTGTGTGTGTTTATGTATGTGTGTATGTTTATGTGTATGTGTGTGTGTATGTTTATGTATGTTTGTATGTGCGTGTGTGTTTGTACGTGCGTGTGTGTGTTTATGTGTGTGTGTGTGTAAGTGCATATGTATGTGTGTGTGGATGTACATATGTATGTGTGTGTGTGTGCTTGCGTGTATGTGTTTGCGTGTATTTGTGTGTGTGTTTGTGTGTATGTATTGTGTGTGTTTGTTGTGTGTGTATGTGCATATGTATGTGTGTGTGGGTATGTGTGTGTGTGTGTATGTACATATGTATGTGTGTGTGTGTGTGTAAGTTCATATGTGTGTGTGGGTATGTGTGTGTGTATGTACATATGTATGTGTGTGTGTGTGTGGGTATGTGTGTGTGCTTGCGTGTATGTGTTTGCGTGTATTTGTGTGTATGTATTGTATGTGTTTGCGTGTATTTGTGTGTGTGTTTGTGTGTATATATTGTACGTGTTCGCGTGTATTTGTGTGTGTGTTTGCGTGTATTTGTGTGTGTGTGTGTTTTTGTGTGTATGTATTGTGAGTGTTTGTGTGTATGTATTGTGTGTGTTTGTGTGTATGTATTGTGTGTGTTTGTGTGTATTTGTGTGTGTGTTTGTGTGTATGTATTGTGTGTGATTGCATGTATTTGTGTGTGTGTGTGTGTTTGTGTGTATGTATTGTGTGTGTTTGTGTGTATGTATTGTGTGTGTTTGCGTGTATTTGTGTGTGTGTGTGTTTGTGTGTATTTGTGTGTGTGTGTTGATGTGTGTGCAAATAAATATATGCTTATTTCCACAATTCCACTCTCCCCCCCCTCCCCGTAACATGCTACTGGAAAAATTGACTTTGAATATTTTCACTAATAACTCTGTATTTGATCATGAAAGAGAATGTAACTATAAAACAAAATATTCATTTAATGGTTTCTGCCAGGTCCATCCCTTTTTTAAACAGTTGCAAAAAGCCAAATAAGTAAATAATTGGCCCTGTCTTGCCAGAAAGTGCTCATTTAGTATAAAAAGCCTCAATGCACAGAGTAAATTAATGGCACAGTCTCCCATGGCAATCCTCCAACACTTCCCTTCTTCCTATTAATATTGTACACTTGGATGTTAAGACTGTTAGACAAGATCCATGCTCTCTGTCTGTATCCAGAGCACATTCATTCTGTTGTGAGCTCGTTGCTATTAATGAACCATCCAGGTGTCTTGACAGATAAGCCAACAATACCTCAATGCACGGCAAGCGTCTCCCCAATGCATTTCTCAGCTCTGAGGACACCAAGCTTCTGCTATCACAGAACTGTAATAAACACAATGCCTGCTCAATGTAACATTCCACTTTGCCTCTGACTTTTATCTCCTACTCAGAACTCCAATCCTTTGCCTGCTGTATTAATATGAACATTGTAGTCTGCTTTCTACTATCAGAAGTGATTTATCTACAGTTCAGTATACAAACAGGTAAAAACATATACTAAAAAAGTAAGGGGCCTCTAAATGTCTACCTAACATATACTGAGTTTGAAATGTTCAATTAATTCCAAGGTGGTCAGTTTAACCCTTTGACTGTCCGAGAAACCTGCAATACACATTTCTGTATGTGCTAGATGCAACATACAGAAATATGAAAACTTACATGGTAGTCCAAGAACTATATTTAAAAGATGATTTTAAATCTATTAAATGTGCTAATGTTCTCAAAAAAATCATTTTCAGATAAATATCTGTCAAAGCCTTACTTTACTTTTTCCATAAATATAAATGCACGGCCATAACGTCCATAAAATCTTGAAACTTTACCATAAAATATTGAAACTTTATTTAATCAAATTTAAAATACATGGAACACAAAGGGTGTGGGTAAAAGCCGGATGTTGCCGGATCCTGCCGGATCCATGCCTACTTTAGACAAATACATACAAATTTAAGTGTTTTCCATACAAATACATCCAGATACTTCTGGATCTAACAACATTTTATTGCAAAACATTTGGGTCCTTTCAGAACCAGCACTTTTTTATAGAAAAACAGCCGGATCCTGCCGGATCAATGCATAATTTAGACAAATACACACAAATTTCATTGTTTTCCACACAAACATATCCAGACACTTTTGTATCCAACAAAATTTTACTGCAAAATATTTGGGTCCTTTCAGAACCAGCACTTTTTACAGAAAAACAGCCGGATCCTGCCGGACCCATTCCTAATTTCGATAGATACACACAAATTTAAGTGTTTTCCATACAAACACATCCAGACACTTCTGGATCTAACAACATTTTATTGCAAAACATTTGGGTCTTTTCAGAACCAGCACTTTTTTACAGAAAAACAGCCGGATCCTGCGGAATCCATGCCTACTTTAGACAAATACATACAAATTTAATTGTTTTCCATACAAACACATCCAGACACTTCTTTATCCAACAACATTTTATTGCAAAACATTTGGGTCCTTTCAGAACCAGTACTTTTTTACAGAAAAACAGCCGGATCCTGCCGGATCCATGCCTACTTTAGACAAATACATACAAATTTAATTGTTTTCCACACAAACACATCCAGACACTTCTGTATACAACAACATTTTACTCCAAAACATTTGGGTCCTTTCAGAACCAGCACTTTTTTATTGAAAAACAGCCGGATCCTGCCGGATCCATGCCTAATTTAGACAAATACACACAAATTTAATTGTTTTCCACACAAACATATCCAGACACTTTTGTATCCAACAAAATGTTACTGCAAAATATTTGGGTCCTTTCAGAAACAGCACTTTTTACAGAAAAACAGCCGGATCCTGCAGGATCCATTCCTAATTTCGACAGATACACACAAATTTAAGTGTTTTCCATACAAACACATCCTGACACTTCTGGATCTAACAACATTTTATTGCAAAACATTTGGGTCCTTTCAGAACCAGCACTTTTACAGAAAAACAGCCAGATCCTGCCGGATCCATTCCTAATTTCAACAGATACACACAAATTTAAGTGTTTTCCATACAAACACATCCAGACACTTCTGTATCCAACAACATTTTATTGCAAAACATTTGGGTCCTTTCAGAACCAGCATTTTTTTTACAGAAAAAAGCTGGATCCTACCGGATCCATGCCTAATTTAGACAAATACACACAAATTTAATTGTTTTCCATACAAACACATCCAGACACTTCTGTATACAACAACATTTTACTGCAAAACATTTGGGTCCTTTCAGAACCAGCACTTTTTTATAGAAAAACAGCCGGATCCTGCCGGATCCATGCCTAATTTCGACAGATACACACAAATGTAAGTGTTTTCCATACAAACACATCCAGACACTTCTGTATACAACAACATTTTACTGCAAAACATTTGGGTCCTTTCAGAACCAGCACTTTTTTACAGAAAAACAGCTGGATCCGGCCGGATCCAAGCCTAATTTAGACAGATACACACACATTTAAGTGTTTTCCACACAAACACATCCAGACACTTCTGTATCCAGCAACATTTTACTGCAAAACATTTGGGTACTTTCAGAACCAGCACTTTTTTACAGAAAAAAAGCTGGATCCTACCGGATCCATGCCTAATTTAGACAAATACACACAAATTTAATTGTTTTCCACACAAACACATCCAGACACTTCTGGATCCATAAATATTTTACACAAAATTGTTTGGGTCGTTTCAGAACCAACACTTCTTTTCAGAAAAACAGACAGATCCTGCTGGATCCATGCCTAATTTAGACAGATATACACAAATGTGTTTTCCACACAAATACATCCAGACACTTCTGTGTCCTTCAATATTTTACACCAAAACATCTGTGTCCTTTTAGAACCAACACTTTTTTTTTGCTTCAAAACAGCTGGATCCTGCCAGATTCATGTTTAATTTAGACAGATATCCTCAAATTTAAATATTTTCTATACAAATACTTCCAGACACTTCTGGATCCAATAATATTTTGCACACAAAACATCTGCGTCCTTTCAGAACCAACACTTTTGTTTACAGAAAAACTGCCGCATCCTGCCGCATCCATGCCTAACTCAGGCAGATATATAAACAAATATGTTTTTCACACAAATACATCCAGAAACTTGTGGATCCAGCAATATTTTACAAAAAAACATCTGGTCCTTTTAAGAACCAACACTTTTTTACACAAAACCAGCCAGATCCTGCCAGATCGATATCTAATTTAGACAGATATACACAAATGTGTTTTCCACACAAATACCTCCAGATACTTCTGATCCATCACTATTTTACACAAAATCATCTGGGTCCTTTCAGAACAAACACATTTTTTTACACAAAAATAATCTGATCCTACCATATCCATGTCTTATTTAGACAGAAATACACAAATTTAATTTTTGCCCACACAAATACATCCATCTAGGTCCTTTCAGAACCAACAGTTTTCTTTACAGAAAAACAGCAAAACGGTTGGTTCTAAAAGGACTCAAATGTTTTTGAGTAAAATTTTGTTGGATACAGAAGTGTCTGAATGTGTTTGTGTTGAAAACACTTAAATTTGTTTGTATTTGTCTAAATTAGGCATGGATCCAGCAGGATCCGGCTGTTTTTCTGTAAAAATAGTGTTGGTTCTGAAAGGACCCAAATGTTTTGCAGTAAAATGTTTTTGGATACAGAAGTGTCTGGATGTGTTTGTATGGAAAACACTTAAATTTGTGTGTATTTGTTTAAATTAGGCATGGATTCGGTAGGATCCGGCTGTTTTTCTGTAAAAAAGTGTTGGTTCTGAAAGGACCCAAATGTTTTTGAGTAAAATGTTATTGGATCCAGTAGTGGATGTGTTTTTGTGGAAAACACTTAAATGTGTGTGTATTTCTCGAAATTAGGCATGGATCCGGCAGGATCCGGCTGTTTTTCTGTAAAAAAGTGCTGGTTCTGAAAGGACCCACATGTTTTTGAGTAAAATGTTGTTGGATACAGAAGTGTCTGGATGTGTTTGTGTGGAAAACACTTAAATGTGTGTGTATTTGTCAAAATTAGGCATGGATCCGGCAGGATCCGGCTGTTTTTCTGCAAAAAACTGCTGGTTCTGAAAGGACTCAAATGTTTTGCAATAAAATGTTGTTGGATCCAGAAGTGTCTGGATGTGTTTGTGTTGAAAACACTTAAATTTGTGTGTATTTGTCTAAATTAGCCATGGATCTCGCAGGATCTGGCTGTTTTTCTGTTAAAAAGTGCTGGTTCTGAAAGGAGCCAAATGTTTTGCAGTAAAATGTTATTTGATACAGAAGTTTCTGGATGTGTTTGTGTGGAAAACACTTAAATGTGTGTGTATCTGTCGTTATTAGGCATGGATCCGGCAGGTTTTCTGTAAAAAAGTGTTGGTTCTGAAAGGACCCATATGTTTTTGAGTAAAATGTTATTTGATACAGAAGTTTCTGGATGTGTTTGTGTGGAAAACACTTAAATGTGTGTGTATTTGTCTAAATTAGGCATGGATCTGGCAGGATCCGGCTGTTTTTCTGTAAAAAAATGCTGGTTCTGAAAGGACCCAAATGTTTTGCAATAAAATGTTGTTGGATTCAGAAGTGTCTGGATGTGTTCGTGTTGAAAACAATTAAATTTGTGTGTATCTGTCTAAATTAGGCATGGATCCGGCAGGATCCGGCTGTTTTTCTGTAAAAAAAAGTGCTGGTTCTGAAAAGACCCAAATGTTTTTGAATAGAAGGTTGTTGGATCCAGAAGTGTCTGGATGTGTTTGTGTGAAAACACTTAAATTTTTGTGTATCTGACAAAATTAGGCGGACACCCACCGCAAATGGGCGGTATCTGACGCGTCATAGGATAACGCTACTCTATGCACGAGTGGTTGAAATGACATAAAACAGTGTGATTAAATAAAAACAATTAGAGATTAACCCATAATGGTAAGGTGTGTAAAATTTAAATGTATGTCATTATTTTTGCACTCAGGCCATAATATATATATATATATATATATATATTGCACACAAACCAGATATGATACTTAATATTTGTTTTCATAGTTTAACCCACACAAAACAAATGTGTAAGGTTTAATACTTGAATTGATATATGAAAAGGAAAAGTAGCTACTAACTAGCCCTAGACATCTGTTATGTGTGGGTAACATGATATAACCCTTTTATGCCACATTCTATAGGTAGCTATATATAATATATATTATAATCAGAGGAAACTCACATAACATTAATACAACAGTGCATCCATGAATACATTCAGTTAACCCTTCTGTTACCCTGGTCTCCAACTCGAGTATCTAGAAAATCTCCCTTTTCTCTAAAAGTTACTCTTTCCATAGCACACACAATTGCTTAGGTAGACAAATCAGATTTGCTGCTGTAATATGTCTTTATACCCTTAATATACAGTATTAAAAAGATAACTGGTCTCCCTGCAACAAATGTATGAATATTTACAAACATAGAAATAACCTGTGAGGTATAGCAGAAATTATGCAAAGTGAATGTTGACTCCCATGACCATTTGTGCAGCCTTTACAAACGCAGGCTACGATCTGCTGCAGACTAAGCAAGAGGTTTACCACTGATACATAAACCTCAGTTACTAGGGCTAAAATCTTATTTACATAAAAAATATGCTAATAATTATTCATAAAGAACAAAATATTCCAAAAACTTAGGTCAAGGGACACTGTATTAAACTGATGTACGTCATTCATATGAATGATTTGTAAAGAAAAAAGAAAGAAAAAAGCATTAAACAAAGGCTCAGGGTCTGACAAAGGGGAGGAGCTCCCGAAAACATCCCAATCAAAGAACAAAACCTTCTTTGTAGACTGCTGTGGTTTTGTTATATACTCTACATTGCCAGGGGGCTTTACTAAGACACTCCCAGCTGACCGAATATACAGTAGCAGTGCACCAGTTTGGAATATATACTACTAATATTTGGATGCTTTGTATTTTTATATTTTCTAGCCAGAATTAGTAACAATGAGAAACAAGAAGCAAAGTCTGCAAATAGTTCATGTTTACACTAGATGCAAGAGAAGATGTGCACCCTGGGAGTTGGGAGTGGCCTGTGAGTACTAGAGGGTATATAAGGGTGGCGATGTTACTGTATTACTGTATTGTTACCTTGACATAGGCCCAGATGGAGGCTGAAACGTTGGATTATGTTACAATAAAAAGTTAAAAATGAAGTGCTGAGTCATATGTATATATATATATATATATATATATATATATACACACACACACCCACACACAGATGCTTATAAAGCAGAAGGACCACTTCAGGTACCTGGTATGAATAGACAGCACTTAAAGAACTGAGAAAATGCTAATGCAACGCTCCTTGTGAGTCAGGAGTTTCCCTCAGGGTTAACCTTCGAAGCTATAGAAGTGACAGTGGGGTTGTAACTTTGTTGCAAGTGTGAGAGTCTGGCCTCTATTACTTGCAAAAAAAGAGCTTGCCAGCTATATTCTTCCTCTTTGTTCAAGCGATTTCCCTCCCTTTAGTATTTTCTATTGGCATGGGTAGGTTCAGTTGAGCTAACCCTGTAAGCTTGAGCTTTCATTTAGACTCTAGTTGGTGCTGCTTGTTGGATGACTTGCTCATACTGGGCTTCCTACTTAGAAGGATTGGCTACAACTTAGCTATGGCAGTTGGTCACGTCCCACCATCCACCAGAGTGGAGCAGTGGATGCTCCATTGCAGGTCAGAGATATAGGTCACTGACCAGTTGTGGTAGGGGTTAGTTAGGGACAAGTGCCGCCATCGTAATTCATTATCGAATATAAAAAGTTAAGTCTGCCTTAACTAGTGCTGATAAAGTACAATAAAATCTAATAAACACAACCGTTGTGGTCTTAATCCCAGCTCTGGTCTCCTATGTGTTTATTGGGATATTAGTGTTAGCTGTTGGGAGGCGGGGACAGGATTAAGTGGAGGAAGATTGTGTGTTGAATCAGGAAACAGAATAGCAAATAGATGATTCAATACCTTAGGTAAATTGATTGTTGATTTTCAAGGTTTTTTGATCAGCGATGTGAGATTTAACCCTTTGAGTGCTAACGACGGCTCTGAGCCATTGCAAATTTCACAGTCAGGTGCTGATGATGGCTCAGAGCCGTTGCTAGCACTCACCCACCTTGAGGGCAATCTGGGGGCTCCCACCTACTCCCAATTCTCATGGTGACTCACAATGATGTGATGATGTGATGATGTCACCGCACGCGCAACTTAATTTAAAATTAACAATAGACAATATTGGGAAATGGGGCATGCTGCTTAGAAGCCTGTATCTCAGGCATCTAAGCAGCTACAGACCCCCAAGACCCACCGTTGGAAAAGTAATCGCCTAACCTTTTGAACGGTAAATTTCATGGGGATCTGGAAGAAACTTAAAAATAAATATATTTTAAAAAGTTTTAAAAAAAAGCTCAAATCCAGCTTAGCACCCTGGTGGGAAATGCCTTAGCAGCCGTATACTGATCATTTTATAGTGTGAACATAGTTTTTCATACTGTAATCTAGATACTCCAAATAGTGTGTAACTCTATCTAATAGTGTAATTTAACAGTTCTGCTACTAAAGCTCAGTGAGCATTAGCAGGAAGTATCAAACAATAAACAAATCAGTCAAGGAGCATTGATATAAAGCCCATGTCACTCATACACCAGTACATCAATAAGGATTGGAAGGAAAAAACAACGGATACAGCTGTATTAGTTTCAATTTAAATTTGAAAATCTTTCACCTCACATTTTTTAAGTGGCAAGAAAACAATTCTGCATATTTAAAACCTGCTTTTTTATATAAATTACAGCAAGTTCATTTCATTTTAGGGAAGCAATAACTTTCAATTTAATTTGTCAACATCACTAACAAACTCTAATGACAAGAAGAAGTGACCATAGTTGAGAATATTTCTAGGATGAGATTTCTACTCTATTTACACCATCTTGAAAAGTGATGAAAACTAATATATATATATATGTTTTTTTATATATATTAATATTATACTATATTTTAGATATGTATATACCATTACTATTTATAAAACTTGTATATATATATTTATATTTATATTTATATTTATATATATGTATATATACAGTATATATATTTTTTATTACAGTATCCATATAACTGTATGCTATGCTGATATTTAACCGTGGCTGGCAGCAGGGGCGGCAGCATGTTGCATGACGGTGTTCTTCAGCATTCGCTTACCACCAAGTCACTATTACTGCATAAAAAAAGGTTAAAACCCAAGGTCTTGTTACTGCTGCAGGGCCTCTTTCTCACATTATAAGTCATTACATGAAGTAGCTAATGGCATTACAGTCACAATAATTACCCATAAGGCAATCCTTTATGCCAGGCTTAAGGCTTCCCTGACTGAAAGGTCATCCCGAAAATACACACAGTTTGTTGACACAAAAAACTAATTAGCATCCTAGGGCTCTTAGCAGGCAAAAGATTAGAGAATGCTACATGTCAATAATCATCTATACAGACAATATATAGTGGTTTAATTGTGGCAAATTACTGTAAAATAGTTTATTTCATTGTAAGATAGATTATAGTTCCAGTTGCAGATACCAAGCCTTCTTGACAAAAATACTTTTTTTTTTACATATGAAAATTTATTGTGAGAATGCCGTTTAAAATGCTTAACAGAAAAAAAACACATTATATATGCGGCTGTAATTTCAACTTGTTTTTATTTATGAAACTCTCTATTATTTTTATGAAATTGTACCCAGTACCAGATAATTAAAGGGACATAAAAGTGCAAAAAGGGCTAAAGCATTTTATTTGAGCTGTTGTTTACAAATAACTATTCATTTAAGGGTTTAAACACATAGTTAAATTCAGCTCCAGAGCACAATGCACTACTGGGACCTAGCTGAACTCATCTGCTAATCCAATGACAAGAGGCATATGTGTGTAGCCACCATTCACCACCTAGATCCCAGCAGTACATTGCCACTTCTGGGCCTACCTAGGTATGTTTTTTTAGAAAGGATACAAAGAAATCAAAGTGAATCAAATAATAGGAGAAAATATAAAGTCTTGTAAAATTGCATGCTCTATCTGAATTATAAAGTTTAATTCGGACAACCATGTACCTTTAATTAGACAAAGTAGGCAATTTTCTAGGGACTCTGACAAGGGTTGCTAGCTGTCTAAAACAAAAATAATGGACAACTTCCAAGTGACTGGACACAATATTAGGTGGGGGTCACACAGTTGTTCTCCCAAAAGCCACAACAACTATAGAAGGCCTTAAAAAGATAAAAAAAAACTGGACATTTAAGCATCCGGTATTTTTGTGAAGATTTTGCTGGAAAGCCTGCTAAATACTGTACAGTCCGGTTATATACTGATGAGCTGGTAACTGTGACAGGGATACCTTGCTGGTTGGTTAGTTGATAAAACTTGGCAATACCTCCCCTATCATAATGTTTCCTGTAGTGTTTAGTTTAAATCTGGCCCTGCATACATCATATCCTTCTATAATAATTGTTGTTGCTCCAACACAAACTAAATAGGACAATTCTCAATATAAATAAATAAAAAATAAACTGGACTGACTAATAGTTCAATACAGTGTAAATAATTCTGAGTCTTAGTGGAATTATTTCTATAAGGAAACATTCTAAACTTGAGCACAAACATTTTTTTTTCAGGCTTCTCCGTCAGCACCAAAGTTCTTCAGCTGGATTGTATGATCCACAAGTAAATGTAACAGCTTAAAGCAAACAGGTTCAAATGAAACAAGTGTATAATATATTGTATATGACTGATATCTGCCACCGTATGCAACTGTATCAAAATGAGAATTATTTTTTTAAAGGAATATGAAACCCAACATTTTTCTTTCATGATTCAGAAAGCGTATACCATTTTAAAATACTTTCAATTTTACTCCTTTTCTTTTCTTTGTTCTCTTGGTATCCTCTGTTGAAAAGCATACCTAGGTAGGCTTAGGAGCTGTTAGTTAATGGTTGTACATATATTACTATTATCATTGGCTGACCATTGTGTTCAGCTAGCTCAGAGTAGTGCATTATTCTTTATACACAAATAAGTTCTACCACAGTGCAACCCTATAGATGTTTCAAACTATTCCAAAATACAGCTCTCCCTTATGGCTGTGAAAGATATGTACAGAAAGGGTTAAAACAAATGGATTGGAACAGCGCTAGTGCAGCAGGAAAAATCAACCCGAGGGAAGATAGAGTTATAGACACACTGTATCTTAGGCAATAATTATTTATTAATAAACACAATATTTAAATACAATATGCGACCGCTATAAAATCACATATAAATCCTTAAAAAGTAAAGTGCACAGATCGTTCTCTAATCTGAATTAAAACATCATATCTTCTATATAGAACAATGAATAAACCAGTCAACACCGTGTAAAAAGACTCTAAGATAGGATGTATAATCCTGGTAACACAGTATAAACTTGTATGACAGTCCGTATAAAGTTAATAAGTCTCTCCTCTTCACAGACTGTGTTAATACCCTGCTACTCAGGCCTCCCACATTAGTGGATGAAGGGGAAATGGGTTTCCATTTTGTTGGTAACAATCGCCTAGATTACGAGTTTTGTTGGTAATGGTGTGCGGTGCTAACGAGCAGTTTATGCTCACCGCTCACCTACAGACAACGCTGGTATTACGGGTTTTTACAAACCCGGCGTTAGCCGCAGAAAAGTGAGCGGAGAGCAAAATTTAGCTCCACATCTCACCTCAATACCAGGACTGCTTACGTTAGCGGTGAGCTGGCTAAACGTGCTCGTGCACGATTTCCCCATAGGTATCAATGGGGGAGAGCCGGCTGAAAAAAAAACTAACACCTGCAAAAAAAGCAGCGTTCAGCTCCTAACGCAGCCCCATTGATTCCTATGGGGAAATACATTTATGTCTACACCTAACAGCCTAACATGAACCCCGAGTCTAAACACCCCTAATCTTACACTTATTAACCCCTAATCTGCCACCGCCAACACCTACATTATATTATTAACCCCTAATTTGCCGCTCTGGACACTGCCACCACCTACATTATACTTATGAACCCCTAATCTGTTGCCCCCAACATCGTCGACACCAACATTATATTTATTAACCCCTACTCTGCCGCCCCCAATGTCGCCGCCACCTACCTACACTTATTAACCCCTAATCTGCCGCCCCAACGTCGCCGCCACTATATTAAAGTTCATAACCCCTAAACCCAAGTCTTACCCTAACCCCCCTAACGTAAATATAATTTAAATAAATCAAAATAAAATTACTATAATTAACTAAATTATTCCTATTTAAAACTAAATACTTACCTATAAAATAAACCCTAAGCTAGCTACAATATAACTAATAGTTACATTGTAACTAGTTTAGGGTTTATTTTTATTTTACAGGCAACTTTGTATTTATTTTACCTAGGTACAATAGTTATTAAATAGTTATTAACTATTTAAAAGCTACCTAGTTAAAATAAAGACAAATATACCTGTAAAATAAAACCTAACCTAAGTTACAATAACACCTAACCTTACACTATAATTAAATAAATTCCCTAAATTAACTACAATTAATTATAATTAAATAAAATTATCTAAAATACGGAAAAAAAACAAGACTAAATTACGGAAAATAATAAAATAATTACAAGTTTTTTAAACTAATTACACCTAATCTAATCCCCCTAATAAAATAAAAAAGCCCCCCAAAATAATAAAAAGCCCTAACCTATACTAAATTACAAATAGCCTTTAAAAGGGCCTTTTGCAGGGCATTGCCCCAAAGTAATCAGCTCTTTTACCTGTAAAAAAAGGTACAATACCCCCCCAACATTAAAACCCACCACCCACACACCTAACCCTACTCTAAAACCCACCTAATCCCCCCTTAATAAAACCTAACACTAACCCCTTGAAGATCACCCTACCTTGAGAAGTCTTCACCCAACCGGGCCAAAGTCCTCAACGAAGCCAGGCGAAGTGGTCCTCCAGACGGGCAGAAGTCTTCATCCAAGCCGGGAAGAAGAGGTCCTCCAGACGCAAGACTCGTAATCTAGCAGAATATCAGGTATACAAATCCTCCCCTTAATTTTCCTATGGAGTAGCGGTTCTTTAGACGCTTCCGCGTCACGTGCTCTGTGAGATCCGTTTGTAATGGTTACCTGTTTTGTTTCCTCCTGCGTCACATATGATCCTCCAGCCAATAGTTGCTGTTTCCTCCGTGTCACATGTGACGGTCCAGCCAATGGCTGCGTCTCAAAGTCGGCTTGTGGAAATAAGCCCACGTAGGGTATTTACGTTAAATTATGCTCTGCGCAGAGATCCCGAGTCACTTAGACAGACAGTCCTTCAATCGACGCGTTTCGCCTTATTACAAGGCTTTTTCAAGATGAGTGACTAGTGTCTGTTAGATCTTTAAATACCCCTTCTCCTGGCTCCGATTGGTCCATTCCTTCACTCATCTAACCTTAAGGTGGACTTATCTTTAAAGGTGGAATAGTCTCAATGTGTTAATGAGTGTTATTCTTCCTTCTTTTATATATCTTTTATTAAGTGTGTGTTTTTTTATATCTTATGACACTTTTTGCAGTTAACACTGTGTTAGATATATAGATATACAGAACTTTAACTATCTATATATTTATTTGTGCATATATATGCAATAGAGAACAGTGGATGTAATGTCCAATGCAATTAATAACACAAGGAGAATGGGGAGTGTTGTCCAAATTTCAAAAAACGATACCCAAAAGAAGGAAGAATAACACTTATTGAAACACATTGAGACTATTCCACCTTTAAAGATAAGTACACCTTAAGGTGAGATGAGTGAAGGAATGGACCAATCAGAGCCAGGAGGAGAGGTATTTAAAGAACAGACACTAGTCACTGATCTTGAAAAAGCCTTGTAATAAGGCGAAACGCGTCGATTGACTGTGTCTGTGGCTCAGGATCTCTGTGCAGAGCATAATTCAACCTAAATACCCTACGTGGGCTCATTTCCACAATACGACTTTGACAAGCAGCCATTGGCTGGACACTCACACGTGACACGGAGGAAACAGAAACAGCAACTATTGGCTGGAGCGTCATATGTGACGCAGGAGGAAACAAAACAGGTAACCATTACAAACGGATCTCACAGAGCACGTGACACAGAAGCGTCTAAAGAACCGCTACACCATAGGAAAATTAAGGTGAGGATTTATATACCTGATATTGTTACCAACAAAACGGAGACCTATTTCCCCTTCATCCGCTAATGTGGGAGGCCTGAGTAGCAGGGTATTAACACAGCTATCAGGTCTGTGAAGAGGAGAGACTTATTAACTTTATACGGACTGTCATACAAGTTTATACTGTGTTACCAGGATTATACATCCTATCTTAGAGTCTTTTTACACAGTGTTGACTGGTTTATTCATTGTTCTATATAGAAGATATGATGTTTTAATTCAGATTAGAG